>NC_133538.1:282118308-282430808 GCF_048544455.1 Silene latifolia | reverse complement strand
TGTCGATCCTGGGCCGCTTTCATCCTTTGCTTAATCAGCTTAACTTGTTCAACCATCTCTTGTACCATATGTGGTCCCAAAACAGCTGCTTTAGCACTATCACCCCAGCAAATCGGACTCCTACATCTCCTCCTATACAAGGCCTCAAATGGTGCCATGCCAATACTAGTGTGATAGCTGTTGTTGTAAGAAAACTCAATCAAATCTAACCGCTACTCCCAGATACCACCAAAATCCATAACACAAGCTCGCAACAAGTCCTCTAAAGTCTTGATGGTCCTCTCCGTCTGGCCATCTGTCGCAGGATGAAATGCAGTACTCATCTTTATGGTAGTTCCCATAATGTCTTACAACTCTTTCCAAAACCGTGATATGAACCTCGCATCTCTATCGGACACTATATCCTTTGGCACCCCATGCAAAAGAACCACATGCTTCCTATAAGCCAGAGCCAACTGTATCTTGGTCCAATTATTTTTCATCGGCACAAAGTGAGCTAATTTCGTCACTCGGTCGACTATAACCCATATTAGGTTATTACCCTGCTGACTCTTTGGCAAACCAACGATAAAATCCATAGAAACGGACTCCCACTTCCACTTAGGTACCTCAAGAGACTGAATCTTACCTTGTGGTCGTCGCTATTCCCCTTTCACTCTCTGACATGTCAAACAACGAGCCACGAACTCAGCTATTTCCTTCTTCATCCTCGGCCGCCAGAAAGTCTTCTTCAAATCTTTATATAGTTTGTCACCACCTGGATGAACCGAATATGGTGTGCAATGAGCCTCTGTCATGATTATCTTCTTCAACTCTTCATCATTAGGAACACACCATCTCCCATCAAATCTCACACTACCATCTGTATGAATAGAGAATCTGGACACTGTCCCTTTCTCTACTCCAGCTCTCCACTCCTCAATCTTGGGATCTGAAGCCTGTTTCCTGCGAATATCATCATAAAGGTCTAGCTCCACTGTCAAATCCCCTCTAGCATCCCCTTTCTGGATCATATGTATCCCCATCTTCCCCACCTCATCTCTCAGCCTCATCAAAGACATAACTGTGCATAGAGAATGCACACTCTTCCTGCTCAGGGAATCTGCAACCACATTAGCTTTCCCTTCATGGTAAATGATATCCATGTCATAATCCACAATCAGCTCCATCCACCTCCTCTGTCTCATGTTCAACTCCTTTTGAGTGAAGATGTACTTGAGACTCTTGTGATCTGAAAACACCTTAAAGGTCGCCCCATAAAGGTAGTGCCTCCAAATCTTGAGAGCAAACACAACTGCACCCAATTCAAGATCATGTGTAGGGTAGTTCTCCTCATAAGGCTTTAATTGCCTAGAAGCATAGGCAATCACTTTCCTATTGTGCATCAACACACATCCCAACCCATTCTTTGAAGCATCTGTATACACCTCAAAGTTCTCACTCCCTTCAGGTAATGCTAAGATTGGAGCTGTGGTCAAACACTCCTTTAATGTCTGGAACGCCATCTCACAACTTTCATCCTAACAAAACCTATTCTCTTTCCTCATCAAAGCTGTCATAGGTCTAGCTATCTTGGAGAAATATTTCACGAACCGTCGATAGTACCCTGCTAAACCCAAGAAACTCCTGATCTCTGCCACATTCTTTGGTGCTTCCCACTTAGTAACTGCTTCAATCTTTGCAGGATCCACAACTACCCCTTTCTTTGAAATCACATGCCCCAGAAAGGCAACCTCCTCTAACCAGAACTCACACTTGGACAACTTTGCATACAGCTGATTCTCCCGCAAAGTCTGCAACACTATCCTCAAATGCTCCTCATGCTCCTCCTTAGTCATAGAAAAGACTAAGATATCATCTATAAAAACCACTACAAACCGATCAAAGAACTAACTGAAGACCCGGTTCATCAAATCCATAAACACTGCAGGTGCATTAGACAACCCAAACGGCATAACAACATACTCATAATGACCATACCTCGATGTAAAAGCTGTCTTTGGCATGTCCTCTTCCCTAATCATCACATGATGGTAACCCGACCTCAAATCAATCTTGGAAAAGACTGCTGCACCGTTCAACTGATCAAACAAATCATATATCCTTGGCAAAGGATACTTGTTCTTTACTGTCACTCTGTTCAGCTCCCTATAGTCAATGCAAAACCTCAAACTCCCATCTTTCTTCTTCACAAACAAAACTGGTGCTCCCCACGGTGATACACTAGGTCTAATGTATCCCTTCTCAATCAGACCATCTAGCTGCTTCTTTAGCTCCTCCAACTCCTTAGGACCCATACGGTACGGTGCCTTAGAGATTGGCCCCGTCCCCGGTTTCAACTCAACACTGAAATATATCTCCCTCTTCGGTGGCAACCCCGAAATCTCATCTGGAAAGACATCTGGAAACTCTCTCACCACTGGTATCTGCTTAACTGACGACTGTCCACTCTATGGTCTCTCACATGGCATAAGATTAACGGGCACCCCTTCCTCAGATAATACTTCGAGGTCACTGCTGCAATCAACTTGACTTTGGATTTGACAAAAACCCTCGATAAGACACACTAATCGCCTTAGGACCTCGCAAAGAAACCCTCTTTTGATGACAATCTATCTTAGCCTTATACTTGCCCAACTAGTCCATACCAACTATCATCTCAAAACCCTCCAAATGAAACTCTAACAAGTTCACTGGTAGGTCAACCTACCCAAATATCATAGACACACCTCTATACAACCGCCCACAAGATACAGACTCACCTGAAGGTATAAAAAATTCCTCTCTTACAGAGTCACACCCACTCAAACCCAACCGTTTAGCATGACTCGACGATACAAACGACTGTGACGTTCCCGAATCAAACAAAACAAAGGTAAAAACTCCATTAACAAGAAATGTACCGATGATAACGTGAGCATCATCCTCAGCTGCCTTCTTCTCCATCATAAATTGTAACACCCCGCGATAACGCGGAAAACATAACTAATAAAATGCTAAAACTTAGGGAATTTTTTAAAACTTTTAAAATTTAAAGTGCGGGTTCACCAAAATCTAAAACATAAATAGAGAGTGCGGAAATAAAGATTTTAAATTATACAAACGTGATAGTCAAGGTGAGGGAAAATATATCCCTCGAATGACAATACAAAAAAAGGTAGGTCTAAAACAATCCTAATAAACCAACTATTAGGCCGTAGTGCTCGCTAGCTCACACATGTCTTCACCCCACGGATGCACCACTAATACCTGTCATTCATGTAAACATGAACGCCACAGTCAGTGGGGAGTAACTCAAGGTTCTCCCAGCCACAAAATGTCGAAACGAACATAACAAAGAACTAAAACAGGTAGTCATGTAAGACTCTTACAAAAATATGGATATCAAGTTTATGTTTAAACATGGTAATTAAATGAGATGGAACAAGATAAATCAACATTAGCATGATAACGGTTAAACTACTCATGTGAGACAATTAAATAATATGAAAGGCAAGAATACGATGATCTATACCAAAGCACGCATTTCAAAGAAATTCGACATAGATGTGAGATTAGAGTCCGAATCAAGTGAAGCAGTTAAGTAAGGGATCAATCAATGCAATTTACAAGAATAGAAATTGCAGCCATTATTTGGAAAACCACTTAGCAAACATTGTACGGGACGTGGCCACTAATGTCACATTCATACTTATGGCTTGCATCTCACCATAAGAACGGATGGGAACATCAATCCCGACGATCATATCGCAACTAGAGGGCTTATAGCTCACCCCTAGTGTCCGATAGGACCAAGACAAACAACAGACAAATACCAATATCTAAAACCAAGCAAGACCTTTACTACTCATATATCAAAATATAATTCCCCTGGTAGGACGACAATGGTACTCCCAAGACTCAGTCCTAGTCTAAATCGCTGACTCTTGGGACAAGATGCAGTTCCCGATTCGACATGCGGCGAGAACAGTCCGCGTCCAAGACTCAAGACAGATCGGAAATCGAGAACCCACAATCGGCGATGCAGATCCCAAAGAGGCGGAAAATATGAGCTAAACCCACAATCGCGATAGATTCGAAAGAGGCGTAAAGATAAGTCAAGCAATACGGTATATCATAAAGGCATTATCAAGAATACGACTCGACCAAGCGATACGAATCAACATGGAAAGAGACTACTACGTGTAATGAACCGATGATAATCCAAGTGAGACATTTCATGCCAAAATTATATTCATGAATGTGAATAAGTAACCCATTTCTTTAATATTTGTCACTTGAGTAAAAATGTAAACAAACGGAAATGAATCATTTATAATAAGCAAAACAATCATTCAATTATAAACGACTCAATTTAATTAAACAAGTAGAATAATTTGCTCATATTTGAGATAAGATAAATAAATGAGAATGAACGGACTAAAAATTCATATTATAGGTAAATGAGATAAATAATAAATTCCACTTTTATGATTAATGTGAGAAAAATATATGAATGAACGATATTTAATAAATTAAGTTATATAAGGCATGAGACGGAATTTAAGTCATTCAAAAGAATCACATTTGCGCCAAAATAAACTCGACCCACAACTCAAAGTGGCCATTTGGATAGCCCCTACACGAACTCGGACAACCACCACAAACCACAACTATTAGTGCGACACGGCCCGTTTCGGGTTCTCAAAAACCCGTCCCAAGCATTCATTTTAGCCAACAAAAGCAACCTATTCGAGTACCCTTTAGCTGACCAAAAACAGCCCACTTCGACCACCCTTTCACCAGCCACAATCACACTTGGGACGGAAGTTCAATAGTTTACGTATTCAACCAACATTTCTAGCCCTATAATTTCTCAGCTCAAACATACTAAAAACGGTCTCATTTCGGCCTAGAAGCAACCGTACAGATTGTACAAAATCAGTCCACCAACACCCTGAAATATCATTCCGGATTAGCACTAATTCAGTCCCACAAAACAACTTTATACCGTCTATAACTAGTTTGCTATTCGCTATCAAGACCTAATCTACTGATATACCATGGGCATGTCTTTTCCTAGTATCCTTACAGAGCAAATAAGCTATTAGACAATCTTTTCCTAGTATCCAAGTATTCCTACGTATTTAAACGCAGCATTGTCTACTTATTTCAAGCAAGACCAAAGTAAGACAAGCAACAACCAATTCCTACACTACAAGTCCTCAACTCAAATGTACTCAAAACAGTCCCCTGATTTTGCCCAGAACACGTTGTGGACATGGGCCCACCTGCGTATGCCCAACCGATTTGTGGACAATGGCAGCGGTCTTTTTGAAAGCCACGCTCGGCGGCGTAAAGGTGCTTTCGACCGGATCGCTTTAGATCGGTCAATTTAGTCTCGGTAAGGGTCTCGAAACGATTAGAGATATTCGGAGTCGCCACCAAGCATTTGTGAGATGCCTGGAACCCGTTCGAATTCCACTTTATACCTCGGTCAAATCGAAGCACAAAGCAGCGTTTGACATAGGTACTAAAGATAAGGAAATCGTCCCTCTTTAGCATCTTATCTCTAGAATGACTCTCGTACGCCCTGGATAAGGTCGTCCACTATCCAAAGTTTCTGAGTAAGAGGTGAAGGTACGTATTGGGAAGCCCTTTAATCAAACACCCAATCCCGCCCGCGTTTAGCGGCCTCTACTGATCTATCTTGGTTGGTTGAATGCAAAAGTTGATAAAACGGTTTAAATTCATGAATGCGCATCCAATGATTTAAACCTAACATGTGACCTTTCTAAGTCGGTTGATTTAATCCAAGTATCAAGTATAAGATGTCGAGTTGGATTAATGATTGATTTGCATGCAAGACGGAAATTAAACATCCATTTACCGTATTAGGTTTAGGGTGCATAACATGATCCATTTGTCTTAGTAAGGCATTTTGCAAATGTGGTTCGAATAGTCATCTGATTCGTCCTATATCCGGGTTAACCGAGTCGGATCGCCCCGGACTAATGCTTTGAAGAGAACAGGCCCCACTGCATTTCGGCTATAAGAGGCGAGCCACCAAATGGTATATAAGGGCTTCCTCCGGTTTTGAAAATGAGAAAGAAGAGGCCTGCTTGAGGCGCGGGTTAGCCAACGGCTGTATGCCGTGTTATGGTTGTTTAGAAGACGTTATGAAACGTGTTGAAAATGGGTATTTGGACCCGGTTTGATTTTGAAAGGTTCGTTTAGATCGTATTTGTTGATTTGAAGAACTAGACTCGGATAATCATCATTGTTTGATAATATTCGATGTCGGGTTCGATTTGACAAGCTTGACATGAATAGTTTTGAAAATGATTATAGACTAATTGTTTTAAGTCCATTTTGAATGTAATTAGTCGGTACTCATCATCGTACCAGGGTTAAAATCCGGCATGGTATATAGAACCAAGGATGATTTCGTGTTGGTGACTAATATGTTTGTTTTGAAAATGTAAAGAAATGAAATAAAAGGCTTTAAAATACCTCTTAAATGTCATTAACCAAATATTATCACCGAAACACGGATTTAAACATCATGGTATGAAGAACCAAGGGTGAAAAATGCTTTATGGTTAAAACATGTGAAATGAAACAAAAAGGTTTCGAAAATACTTGAAATGGTAAAAACCGATTACAAATATGAAAATGGATTAAGGGAAATGACGAGAACAAACACGGTTGATCTCTGGTCTGAGCACCCCATTTAGGTGCGAGCCTGTTGGCGACCTAAGGGGCTTCTGCCTCAGACCAAAAATCAGTTTTGGGCACGTTTATTCCATGTTTTGGTTCATGTTATGCATGTTTTAGCATGTTAAAGTCATGAAACGAAAGAAAACATAATAAAAGAGGATTTTTACACCCTCATACTTACATGTTTGGTTGTGGCGAGTGATCGACGTAAGTGTAACGACTTGTTTGATCGGAAAAAACTCGGTTTAAAACCGTTTTGGTAAGTAAAAGAGTGTTTTAAAAGTTTAGTGATGGTGTAATGGTCAAAGTGGTCGGACAAGTAGTTTAATGCACGATGACGGTACCAAACAATGTGTAAGGCTCGTGTTTACGATCGGTAGGTCGTAAACACGCGTCGGGTTGTGACTTTAGAAGTCGAGTCGAGAATTTTAAGGGAGAAAAGAGGGGGCGGACACTCGCGTTAGTCTCAAATGGGCGACATTTGAGGGGTATTTATAGGAGAATGAGTGGTTGTGTGAGTTTTGAGCGACGTGGCCACCTGGGCTGCTCAAAGAGGCGCGAGCTAAATCGCGGCACATCGAGTTGTGTTGTCACTATCACAACAAACGCAATCATGATTTGTTCTATCCTAGGTTTTGTAGTCACATGTTTGGTACTTGACCATTCATGAATCCGGGAAAACTTAGTATAGAAGGCTTGAGATATTTTGTTTTTGTGGTTGACTCAGTTTGACTCGTTGTTGGAGTCGATATTTTGAATTTTCGAATCGGTTTTTGGCTCGGTGTCGGTTTTGACTCTAGTTAGTGTCATCGCGACCCCGTCGTTGTGCATTAAACACTCCAGGTATTTTTGAAATGTTTTGTTTTCGAAATCGTTTTAAGTTTTCCGACGTAAAGTTGTACACAAACTGTCGATCAAACGCTGCGATCCCAAAACATGTTGTAGTCCGATAATCATCGGGTGTTTGTTGGAGTCTCAGCAGATACTGGGTTGTTGGAATATGTTTCCTCCGACAATAATGCGATCACGACTGTTGATCATGATGATCACATGTTTAAATCTCATTATAAAGAATACAATTGGCAAGTAATATTTTTACTGTCAACTGATCAACATATATCGGTAATGGTTGGCTGACTAGAGTTTGACATTACTCGCCGTGCGGCGGTGGTGATCGGTGATCCCCTAGGTCATACCTATAGGGCAACACTCTTAATTGATCATTTAATTAATCGTATAATGTTACGAGTTAATTAAATTACTTGAAAATTGACGGACGATTTTGGAAGTAAAATTTACGTATCACATTGAAATTGATTAATATGAGATACGGTCTGAGTAATCGAATTGTATCATTACTCGGATGAAATTATTGTTTAAGGAAACAATTAAATTTGAATGAATTATTATAAATACAAACTGTTGTGATTTATAAATGGTAAAATATTTTGGTACAAGTAATTATGAATTACTAAGTCGATTTTTGTATATGACCTATTTTTATTAATACGTTGATTTTTAATATGTTAAAAATACATGACAAATTTATGTTACATATGACATGTAACATATTGACAATTGACAAAAATAATATGGATTCCATATTATCCATATGTGCCGAATGTGGGGTAATATCCGTATAAAACCCTTAAATTTTAGGACTATAACGTAAATTTAACACGCGATTTATGGTCATAAACGAAAAACAATATAGAAACGATAAAGAACAAGAATCAACCTCGGGTCCTTTGAAATTCGGCCTAAGAACAGAAATCAAAGTAGATTTCCTCCTAATCGTTGCACCCAAGACCGTCTGAGACTATGCCCCTTGTGCTAGAAATACTCTCTAATTGACTTGCAATATTGAGAGAGTAGTTGTGAGGTTTTTACGATGTGAGATCTAGAATTTCAGAGAAAATTGCCCCGAAACCCTAATTTCTTTGCAAATGAGATGATTAGGTCACAAAAGGAGAGAAGCTCCCCTTTTGTTGTTTCGGCCGTGGGTTTCAAATGGGAGAGAGTGGGCTTTCACTTTCTCCTTATTTTTTAACTCATGGTCCGACTCGATTTTCGCTAAATGTATATGACGGGATTTTATTATAAATCGTCATCGGTTATCGGTTATTAAAATATCAACTAGTAACATGACTCAGTCGATATATTAACACATGTCCGACAAAGACAATATTGTATAATTAATTCAATATACATCAATTAAATATAATCGTTTATATTCAATTTACGAATTAACCGCTTAATTCGTCTTAGCCATTATTATTTAATCCGTATTAAATAATTATCTCAACATCGCGTTTGACTAATTATTAGTCAATAACTCCGACTAACTGCTTAGTCAACTTAGGCATCAACATGACTGTATTTTCATACCGTCACATCTCTCAAACGTATCCTATAGGTGTGACTTTTAGGGACCAGTTGATCACCGCCACCAGTATGACAATAACGTCAAACTTATCTAGCAAGCCAACCGTTATTGATAAACGTGGACCAACTGATAATAATACAAAAGTATACCCTTTGATCCTTTTAGAGATTTAAATGTTATTGCACTAATCAGAGGACACCAAACAACAAGCTCCCACTTGTCCGTACAAGTGTATGTGCAATAACGTTATCCGCACTAACTGGAGGACACGGCTCCAACAAACTCCCAGTTGTTCGTGCAAGTGTATGTGCGATAACCGATTCTCATATTCATTTAAATTTCTCCCATTCAATGTAAAACAATTTGTAGATCCGGATCCGCAAAGGTCGTATTTTACAATCGATCTGTATCAAGAGTGGTTTCCCCGACTAGAGAGTAACTCAACTGATAAAAACAATTCGTATTCGAGCATGGCCATGCATTTCAGTTACAGCTCCTCGAGTGGCCCTGAGAAATATTGAGTACCTGATAAAGGCTGAATATTTCCTTCAACTCGACTGCTGCCGATCTAAGCACAACATGAAATGACCCAAAAAAAAATCTACTTGGCCCCCTGTTACGGATGACCGTGAGAAAGAAACCAAAGTCACCCAAAATCTGCCTTAGTCTCAAGAGACAGTCGATATTCAAAAGAATCGACTCTTAGGATCACCATGGAGGTCCTATCCACGACCTGGCACCGAATGTTATAAAACATTTAGGACTCCATGTCGATGTCACAATTGTGTCCTACGAGATATCCGTATAACTCGCCTCTGTGATTGGTCAGTCAACCTTTTGACTTATGGCTCGTTGAACCCACCATCAACCAACGTCACAAAATAATTGCCAGAGTTATCAGCTCACGTGGGCAATTAAGGACCAAAAATATAATGTTTGTTCAGTTCACTTTGTGGTGTTCAAAATTGTCGTACAAATCCACATGAAAAACAAAATATATAAATATCAAAACGATGATGTCGTATAGAGTACGAAAGAGAATGAATCTAATCCATAAAAGAGTACTACAACTCAGGAACACGTTTAATTCCCATGGAATTAACATGCCCTTCATGCTTATCTTGTCGTAGTGGTTTAGTGAGAGAATCTGCTATATTATCATCTGTAGCAATCTTTTCTATCACTACCTCCTTTTGCTCCACGTAATCTCGGATTAGATGAGCTTTTCGTTGTACATGTCTAGACTTGTTGCTAGGCTTAGGCTCCTTAGCTTGGAAGATGGCACCTCTATTGTCGCAATAGATGGTGATCGGGTCATTCGAACTAGGCACTATAGATAGTCCTTGTAAGAATTGACGCATCCATATTGGTTCCTTTGCAGCTTCAGACGCGGCATAGTACTCGGACTCAGTCGTAGAATCTGCTGTAACACTTTGTTTGGAACTCTTCAAGCTGACTGCAGCGCCATAAAGCGTAAAAACGAATCCAGACTGAGATTTCGAGTCATCTCGATCCGTTTGGAAGCTAGCATCTGTGTAACCGGTTGCGCATAGCTTTTGTTCGCCTCCATAAGTCAATGCCCAATCTTTAGTCCTCCGTAGGTACTTAAGAATGTTCTTGACAGCCATCTAATGTGATTCACCTGGATGCTGTTGGAATCGACTCGTCATACTCAATGCATATGCCGCGTCCGGACGTGTGCATATCATGGCATACATGATTGATCCTATAGCCGAAGCATAAGGAATCCGGGTCATGCGCTCTTTCTCTTCCGGTGTCTCTGGTGCCTGAGACTTGCTCAAATGCACCCCTGGAGCTATAGGAAGAAACCCCTTTTTGGAGTTAGTCATGCTGAATCTCTCTATTATCTTGTCTATATAAGACTCCTGACTGAGAGATAACATCCAACGTGATCTATCTCGATAGATACGGATGCCCAAAATTCTTTGTGCCTCACCCAGATCTTTCATCTGGAAATGGTTCTTCAACCATACTTTTACCGAAGTTAAGAGAGGTATGTTATTCCCAATCAGGAGTATGTCATCGACATACAATATTAGGAAGACAATCTTGCTCCCACTCGACTTGATATATAGACATGGTTCCTCGACTGATCGAGTAAATCCATTTTCTTTTATCACTTGGTCGAAACGATGATTCCTACTCCTAGAAGCTTGCTTAAGTCCATAAATGGAACACTTAAGCTTGCACACTTTCTTAGGATGTTCAGGATCGATGAAACCTTCGGGTTGTACCATGTACAACTCTTCCTCCAAAAAACCGTTTAAGAAGGCGGTTTTCACATCCATCTGCCAAATTTCATAGTCATGAAAAGCGGCAATCGCTAAGATAATCCGAATAGAACGCAGCATGACTACGGGTGCAAAAATTTCATCGTAGTGCAAACCTGGCACTTGGGTGAAACCTTTAGCAACTAGTCGTGCTTTATAGATATCTTGTTGACCTTCCACAGAATGCTTTATCTTGTAAAGCCATTTGCATTGAAGGGGACGAACCTTAGCAGGTAAGTCAACAAGATCCCATACGTTGTTCTCATACATGGAGTCCATCTCGGATTGCATGGCCTCAAGCCATAGCTTTGAGTCAGAACTAGTCATGGCACCTTAATAGGTTGCGGGTTCACTACTCGTTAAGAGTAGAATGTCATCTATGTCATGTTCCTCGACCATACCAATGTATCTGTCCGGAGGAATAGAGACTCTTCCCGACCTCCTAGGTTCCTCGGGAATATTAACCGCAGCCGGGATTGAAGGAATTGGTTCCTCCAATGGTTGCTCGGTATTTGGTTCCGGAATCTCCGACAGTTCGAAGGTTCTATTACTCTTTGCATTCTTGAGAAATTCCTTCTCTAAGAATGTCGCACTTGCCGCAACAAATACACGTTGTTCGGTTGGCGAATAAAAGTAATGACCAAGCGTTCCTTTAGGATAACCTATAAAGTATGTCTTGACCGATCGCGGGCCGAGCTTATCCTCGTGTCTCCACTTGACATAAGCCTTGAAGCCCCAAACCCGTATAAAGGACAAGTTAGGGACCGTTCCCTTCCATAGTTCATATGGAGTCTTGTCAACAGCTTTAGACGGACTTCGGTTAAGTATTAGAGCAGCTGACAGAAGAGCATAACCCCACAATGAGTCAGGCAACACGGTGTGACTCATCATGGATCGAACCATATCAAGTAGTGTTCGATTTCTCCGTTCGGACACACCATTCAACTGAGGTGTTCCAGGTGGAGTTAACTGCAAGGCAATCCCACAGTCTTTGAGGTGTTGATCAAACTCGTGAGAAAGATACTCGCCACCACGGTCTGATCACAGTGTTTTAATCTTTCTACCCAGTAGGTTCTGTACCCGATTCTGGTATTCCTTGAATTTCTCAAAGGATTCACTTTTGTGCTTTATTAAGTAGACATAGCCATATCTACTTAATCGTCCGTGAAAGTGATGAAATACCTATAGCCTTCTCGTGCGGTGATTGACATAGGTCCACACACATCCGTATGTATGAGTCCTAATAGGTCAGCAGCGCGCATTCCAACACCTTTGAAGGAAATTCGAGTCATCTTACCAATGAGACATGATTCACACGTGCCAAATGATTGAAAATCAAAGGCCGAGATAGCTCCATTCTTTATGAGCTGTTTAACGTGTTTCTCATTAATGTGTCCCATACGGCAGTGCCATAGATACGTTTGATCTTTTTCACCAACCTTTAACTTCTTATTCATTACGTGCAATATTTCGGTGGTCTGATCTAAAACAAAAATTCCGTTCATGGAGACTGCCTTGCCATAAATCATATCGTGTAATGAGAAAATGCAACTATTATTCTCTATTACAAATGAAAAACCAAGTTTGTCAAGTGCAGAAACTGAAATAATGTTTTTAGAAAGACTGGGTACATAATAGCAGTTATATAAAAATAACTCAAATCCGCTGGGAAGCTGGATCACGTATGTTCCCCTCGAAACGGCAGCCACTCGTGCTCCATTCCCGACACGCAGGTCCACCTCCCCCTTTACGAGGGGTTCGATGTTTCGGAGCCCCTGCACATGATTACACAGATGAGAACCACAACCAGTATTTAGTACCCAAGTTCCGTAACTTGCGTGGTTAATCTCAATCACATGAATAAAAGTAGAATAGGAAGAAGACATACCAACAGGTTTAACGCGACCTGCTTTTATGTCCTCATGGTAAACAGGACATGTACGCCTCCAATGCCCAGTCTTGTGGCAGTGATGGCATTCCATGTTTTCGGTCTTGCTCTTTGTCGTGCCTGATGAGTTGCTCGACTCACTAGGCCCACTCTTACCTGATCCCGACTTCTTAAACTTCGGTTTACCTACTGCTAGGTCTGCCTGAGCTTTGCCCTTACCCTTGCCCTTGTTTAACACAACGAGAACATCCTGTTTCAAGCTCCCACTAAACTTCATATCCTTCTCGGTCTGTACGAGTAGGGAGTGTAGTTCATGAGGACTTTTCTTCAAATCATTCATATAGTAATTTGCTCTAAAGAGCGCAAAACCATCGTGGAGTGAATGAAGCATGCGATCAATCACGATGTTCTCGCTGATTTTACAATCAAGCTCCTCCAGTCTCTCGACATTCTCAATCATGCTGAGAATGTGTGGGCTAACCGGTTGGCCCTTCTGGAGTCTCGCATCAAAGAAGCGAGTGGTATGCTCATAGGCCACGATTCTCGGTGCTTTCGAGAATTCCTTAGTGAGCGTGGTGAAAATCTTGTTTGCACCTTGGGCTATAAAGCGTTTCTGCAAATTGGATTCCATTGCAAAAATGAGTACGTTTTTAATCGCACCCGCTTCCATGACGAAATCGTTATACTTGGCGATCTCGTTAGCTCCAGCCGTGGGGCCTGGGTTTGACAGGATGGGCTCTGTCAGATATTTGAGCTTCCCGTCGGCGGCAAGATTCCGTAATGTCGCCTCCCAGTCCGCGAAGTTTGATCCATCATTCTTCAGTCGAGTAGACTGATTCATCTGATTCATGAAGATCCGAAGCCAGGACTCACGGTCCAATGTGGCACTTGGCATTGGGTCGTCAGCACGGCCAACCATTTTGTTATTAGCAGTTTAAGTGATCGTGATCTACACTGAAAAAGAAAGGAAAAACAAAACGAAATAAGCAACTCATCGAGGTGATTTAAGTCTATTTAAAATTCATTTTAATCGTGTAGACTCATTACACTTGCATAATTGATCTCCCTCAAGAATAATACAAGTGATCCCAAGACTCAATTTCCGTAAATTGATAAGCCAACTATTTAGCTAGTTCTATCGTTAGAACTCTTGGTCGATAGATTTCCGTAAATCCTATCTATAGTCCACCATAATCACAGGATCGTACGAGTGACCATAGTGTTGAGATAAAATAGGTCAATCAGTTCCAACTTACCCGACGTAGAAGGAGTCATATTATGCCTACCGACGAAGAAGGGATTCATTGGAGTTTGACCTATAAAGACTATTCTCAATTTTTGGTTATACGAGGAAGATCCCATCAACTTAGTTTTAATTCATTTTAAGTGAACGAAAAAACTAGCATTGCGTGAATGAATTAATTTAGGTGATGGCTTATAAAAACGTGTGATATCTGTATATCAAAGAAAACTAACGCGTGACCTCTATATGAGTCAGTTTTCATGCAATTATTAGGTGGTTTGGTTTTAGGCGGAATATGATGCAATCTATCGTTACGATAAAATAAATAAAAGAATGCAAAACGTAAATAAAAATTCCTAGTGTGGCCTATCCTAGTAAAAAGAACATAATACAACTTTGGAATCCACCGTTGGACCCGAGAAGCTTGTCTTGATCTTCCATCTTTGTCCATGCAAATGAGAGTGAGCATCCGATCTCCATCTTTGGTCTTCTAAAAATTACAATTAAAATTTACAAAAATAAACCTATTTACATTCTAAATTAAAACTGTAATTCCAAGGAAAAATCAAAATGGAGATGCGAGATCTCAAAATACAACCAAGACCGTGTTCCATCATTACGGTAACACGTTCTACTAAGGCCACACTAAGTTACAACCGTTTGTAAAAATTAAATACGTAATTAAAACATTCAAGGCATTCAAAATAACGATAAATAAAAATGCATCAACTAAAAAAAATTTATTCGTGACATAATTCCGTAATTATGTTAAATTTATCCAAACCACCTTTAATAATTAAAATTATGTGAGAAAACCGCTTTAATCAATATAATTTTAATCCATGATAATCGGTTACTTTAAATCGCTTTAAAATAACTGAATGGTACGTGAGTGAACCGTTTCACTATCAAGCGACTGCACAAAATCCGTATTATGCACATTATGGCCGAGAGAAAAAAAAATAAAAACACGAAAAAATCATTTTTCTCTCTTTATGTCACGGCTGGACCGAATTTTTTTTTTTATTTTTTATAAATCAGCTCATTGCCGAGAGCAATACACGAAAAAAAAAAATTAAGCTGCCAAAACCGTGAGCAACATCAACCAAACAAAAAAACGATTTGACAAAACCATTTGCAATTTGAACATAATCCGTATGAAAACAAACCTACAATTGATAAAACTTTAACATATTGCAGTGAATATCGATTACAAAACAATATGCAAAGAACAAATCGAAAACAAAACAAATCATCAACCGTCTGATCAGACGTAAGCCTAAATACACGGTTTCCAAAGCACAAAAAAAAAACAGGCCGTGCAAAAAAAAAAAAAAAAATCTGCCGAGACAAAAACAGCCGCACGGTTTATTTTTTTTATGCATAAAAAAAAATTATCGATTCAATTCGTTTAATGAAAATCACAAAGAAAAATTTACGTGGCCTCGCTCTGATACCACTTGTGGGGTAATATCTGTATAAAACTCTTAAATTTTAGGACTATAACGTAAATTTAACATGCGATTTATGGTCATAAACGAAAAACAATAGAGAAACGATAAAGAACAAGAATCAACCTCGGGTCCTTTGAAATTCGGCCTAAGAACAGAAATCAAAGTAGATTTCCTCCTAATCGTTGCACCCAAGACCGTCTGAGACTATGCCCCTTGTGCTAGAAATACTCTCTAATTGACATGCAATATTGAGAGAGTTGTTGTGAGGTTTTTACGATGTGAGATCTAGAATTTCAGAGAAAATTGCCCCGAAACCCTAATTTCTTTGCAAATGAGATGATTAGGTCACAAAAGGAGAGAAGCTCCCCTTTTGTTGTTTCGGCCGTGGGTTTCAAATGGGAGAGAGTGGGCTTTCACTTTCTCCTTATTTTTTAACTCATGGTCCGACTCGATTTTCGCTAAATGTATATGACAGGATTTTATTATAAATCGTCATCGGTTATCGGTTATTAAAATATCAACTAGTAACATGACTCAGTCGATATATTAACACATGTCCGACAAAGACAATATTGTATAATTAATTCAATATACATCAATTAAATATAATCGTTTATATTCAATTTACGAATTAGCCGCTTAATTCGTCTTAACCATTATTATTTAATCCGTATTAAATAATTATCTCAACATCGCGTTTGACTAATTATTAGTCAATAACTCCGACTAACTGCTTAGTCAACTTAGGCATCAACATGACTGTATTTTCATACCGTCACATCTCTCAAACGTATCCTATAGGTGTGACTTTTAGGGACCAGTTGATCACCGCCATCAGTATGACAATAACGTCAAACTTATCTAGCAAGCCAACCGTTATTGATAAACGTGGACCAACTGATAATAATACAAAAGTATACCCTTTGATCCTTTTAGAGATTTAAATGTTATTGCCCTAACTGTAGAGGACACCAGCCCCAACAAGCTCCCACTTGTCCGTACAAGTGTATGTGCAATAACGTTATCCGCACTAACTGGAGAACACGGCTCCAACACCGAAAATATGAGGATGGTTAGGCAAATATTAAGTTATTGTTATTAGTGGTAAACAACATAATTACCTACTAAAACTAGCCTTGCATGCCTATTGCTCATTGTGAAGAACAACTAGGGCATGCATTGGCTCTTTTGTACCTCCTCTCCCAACCGGTTTTGGTGAAGAAAACCCTTGTGCTTTTTCTTATTATTTTGCTTAATATTCACTTAGATATTGAATAGTGATTATTATTCATTCAACACAACAAAAAAAAGAGTTTTTAGAAAGAGAAAAACACCTTCCATTCTCCTCTCTCTCAACCGGTTTTGAGAGCAAAAACCAAATATTTTTGGGTCATTTTTCCTCACAAAATTAATATTATCTAGTATACATAATACTAATTTTATTAAGAGTGTGCTTTGGGTATTAATCCTTGGGAGAGATCCTATACTTGGGTCTTTGTTCATCCAAAAGGAAAGCTCAAGAATAAAAGAGAAGGAGATCTCTTTTGTGCCCATTTGTACCGAAATTCCAATGTAAGAATGGATGTTTCTTCTTTATTTTATTAATTAGTTTGCATGCATAAGATCACTTGTTAATTTTATGACAAATTAAATTAAAACATATATGAATATGTAAGTATATAGATCTTTTTTCCTTCAATCGGTATCAAGAGCCATGGTTGTATGCATGCAAATCGGTTAAAAGTTTTTCCGAGTTATAAAGATTAACATATAAAACTTGCAAAATTTGTGTTATTATGATATATCACGAAATTAATTCATGCATGTTAAAATTTCTGGTCCTAAAATGTTTTAGGATATTTTGGTTAAATTTACGGATTTTTATTGTTCATATTATACAATAATGACATTTAAATATGATTTTATGAGTAAAAATGTCATTTTCGGTCTAAAATTAGCTATACTACGAATTTTCCAGTGATTTTTGGATATGTTGTCACATATATTATTTTGAGATAACATGTAAATTTTCATAATTTTTGGACTTCTTATGCTCGAAAAATGGATTTTTCATTATTAAATTCGGATTTAGGTGAAAAATAGGTTAATATGAGTTAAATTTCGAATCTGGTCATAGAAATTTAATATGTTGTCACATGCAATATTACAAGATGTGTGTAAAATAATGGGCTATAGTGAAGTCTTTTTGCATGATTTATGGATTTTTGAAGAAAAATAGCATAAATAGTGACATTATTAGTGAAAAATTAATAAAACATAATGTATGACTAAGGAAAAACGTTCAATGTTGCATTTTATTATCTTTTTCAGATCTAAAATTGAAATGTTGATGAACATAATTTTTCACATGTTTTTATGATTATTTTAGTTAAAACCGATAAACCGCAACATAGTTTTTCCGGAAAAATTTCGAAATTTTTTGACCTAAGGTTTTGAACATTATGAGTGTCATGGTATTTTTCCAGAATGTTGATGAGTTTAAATTTCAAATTTCAAATTTATTTGAAATTTTGTGATTTATTTGAAGTTTATAGCTTATTTTTGTAATTTTTGATCCATTAATGAACAATTTTATAAATATGAGTTAATTATGGTCAAATAATTAGTGCAGACTAAATTTTGAGTCCTAAGAGGTTAGGGTAATTAACTTATGCATAAATATGAATTTATGTAATTTTTGTGATTGTAAAATGTTGAAATCACGCAAATCCGTAAAAACCGAGTAATATACGATATTGGCTAATTAAAGGCGATTTAGCATAAAATTGGGCATGTTCAAACATATTATAATGCTGCATTTTCTTTATGATTGTCATAATTTTAATTTATGTAATTTTTGAATTATGTAATTTTACTTAGTATGGCCTTAGTTTTTAATTGGTATTTCCCGAAATGTATGGGAATATCGATTCGGTTGTAATTTTATTGTGATTTCGTATCACCGTTTTGTAATTTAATAGATTTATTTTATTTTAGTTACAAATGTATAATAGGAAATTATGTAATTTATTATGTAATTTTATTTATCTCGGAGTTGCCAAAGACGGATTTCTTCAAGATGGCGATACATAAAGACGGTGTTACCTCGAGATGCGTGCCACAACCGAAGTTCAAGGGACCAATGGAGTTGGTTTCCGAATATGTAATAGTTAAATAGTTTTTCTATTTTAGGAAAGGCCATACTAGGATTTATTTATTTTATGCTTGCATTTTATTTTATGTCACATGCATCGCTAAATCGCCATAACTAAAACATGCATCCTCATTTTATCGAGTTTATCGACCGTGTCAATTAGAATTATCGTAGTTCACCGCTTTAGTTCACTTAAAACGTGATAGATAATAAATTGACATGACCTCTCGCTAAAACAATTAATTGAGACATAGCCTTACCAAATAGTAGAAACCATGAAAACCTATTTCGCGAGGGAGTGCACTCGGCCACACCGGGGTACAAACCTTGTTACGTAGGGGAAATGGGTGATAAATGTCTATCCACCGAATTCATGTTGATAAGGGATGTATCGGCCACACCGTGCCCAAGTTAATGTGGGTTTGGATCATGGACACTTTATTCGAAATTTGGATTGAACTCAACAAAAGTTTTTGATAAGGGATGTATCGGCCACACTGTGCCCTTGTCGGATGTGTTTTGGGCTAAAGATAATTGTTGATGTAATATTATCGACCAAGAGTTCTAAAAGTAGAATCGATTAAATGTTAATCCACCGAGTTATATTGATAAAGGATGTATCGGCCCCACCGTGCCCAAGTCGTTATGAATTTGGGTCTTGGAATCATTTATAATAGTTGGGTAGAAGTCACTATATAAATGTTCATATCTTGTTAAATATTTACAAGTATGATATTAAAAGACAAATGTTAATATTTCCTTTTCCTCCATATTTGTAGTTCTTTACAATGAATCCATCAAATGCTACCGCACCGATAACTATTGAGTCTTACCACAATGTTTTTGACGACGTTTGCTCCAACAATGATTTCGACACTACTAGAGAACTTCATTTTGGGATAGGTTCGGATGGAAACCTTAACTTCATCACTTCTTCTAAACCACCTACTACTACTACTAGACCTCGTGTGAGTCCGTCTCAGGAAGACTACCTCATACAATCTATAGGGTCTTTGTCTCTGGAAGATAAAGATGCCAAAACTAGTGGGAGCTCAAGCAATCAAGTTCTTGCTTCTAAGGGCAAAAGGTTCAAGAAGAAGGGAAAGAAAATCAAAAACTTCAAGCAAGTTAATGATGAATGCCATTATTGTTATGGCATGGGACATTGGCTTAGGAATTGTCCCGTATATTTGAGAAATATAAGGGAAGGAATCATCACTCCAAAAGGTAAAATTCCTAAGGAAATTTATGTTATTGATATAAATTATACTTCCACTACGACATGGGTACTAGATACCGGTTGTGGTTCTCACCTTTGTAATCATTTACAGGGTTTAAGAGATGTGAAAAGGCTTAGCAAGGGAGATGTGGATCTACGCCTTGGAAATGGAGCTCGGGTAGCGGCCGAATCCAAAGGAACTTATGTTTTAGCTTTGCCTAATGGATTTGAGTTGTATTTACATAATTGTTTTTATGTGCCTACACTCTCTAAAAACATTATTTCAATCGTCATGCTAGACATGGACGGTTTTTGTTTTGTCATTAAGAACAATCGTTGTACTATTTCTAGGAATGACTTGGTTATAGGCCAAGCTTCCTCTATCAATGGCATTTACATTTTAGAGACCTCAAATCCGACAAATGATATTTATAACATTCAATCAAAGAAACTCAAATCAAGTGACCCAAGTGAAGCATTCATTTGGCATTGTCGATTAGGTCACATAAACGAGAATCACATCAAAAGATTAATTTCGACTAATGTGATTACACCATTTGATTATCAATCATATGGTACATGCGAATATTGCCTACTTGGCAAAATGACTCGTAATCCTTTTAGTGGTAAAGGGACACGAGCTAGTGAACTATTGGGACTCATACACACCGATGTATGTGGACCAATGAGTATCACCGCTCGTGGTAATTATGACTACTTTATAACCTTCACCGATGACTTGAGTAGATATGGGTATATCTATTTGATGAAGCATAAGAGTGAAGCGTTTGAGAAATTCAAGGAATTTCAAAACGAAGTAGAGAACCAATTGAACAAAAGGATTAAGGCACTACGATCCGATCGTGGTGGAGAATACCTTAGCCTTGAATTTGATTCACACTTGAAAAGTTGTGGTATTATATCACAACTTACTCCACCCGGAACACCACAACTTAATGGTGTTGCCGAAAAGAGAAATCGAACCCTACTTGATATGGTTTGATCCATGATGAGTCAAACCGAGTTACCAAACTCGTTTTGGGGATTTGCGATTCTAACCGCAATTAGATCTTTAAACAATAGTCCCACAAAGTCCACTGAAAAGACTCCATGTGAGATGTGGACGGGAAGGGTTCCCAATATATCCTATATGAAGATTTGGGGATGTGATGCTTACGTCAAGTCTAAGAACGACAACAAGCTTGCCCCAAGATCCGAAAAGTGCATCTTTGTAGATTATCCCTTAACCTCACGAGGTTACTACTTCTATAAACCTCAAGAAAACAAAGTGTTTGTGTCATGTGAGGCTGTCTTCTTAGAAAGAGAATTTATTTCTAAGAGACAGAGTGGGAGAAATTTTGAACTTGATGAAGTTCAAGAGCCACAAACCGAAATAGAGAGGCAAGAAGAAGTTCCTTCGTCGTCTAATACGGTTATTCCACCTCCTCTTAGAAGAACGGGCCGTGTTATTCGCCATCCCGATCGATATGTGGGACTTATCGAAGAAGATGGAACACTTGATGTGTTGCTTATGGAAATTGACGAGCCCGCCACCTACAAGGCCGCAATCTCTAGTCCAAATTCCTCCTTATGGCTTGAAGCCATGAAGTCCGAAATGGATTCTATGCATGAAAACCAAGTTTGGGACTTGGTAGATTTGCCTAAAGGGGCAAGACCCCTTCAATGCAAATGGATATTCAAATTCAAAAATGGCATAGAAGGACATGATGATGTCTACAAAGCTAGGCTAGTGGCAAAAGGATTTACCCAAGTCCAAGGTCTCCATTATGATGAGACCTTCGCCCCCGTAGCCATGCTAAGATCCATACGGATTTTGTTAGCGATTGCCGCATTTCATGATTATGAAATATGGCAAATGGATGTCAAAACCGCTTTTCTAAATGGGCATTTAGAAGAGGAGGTGTACATGATATAACCCGAAGGTTTTGTTGATTCTAAAAATCCTAACAAAGTGTGCAAGCTTAAGAGATCCATTTATGGTCTTAAGCAAGCATCTAGAAGTTGGAATCATCGATTCAATCATCTTATAAAGGAAAATGGTTTCACTCGAAGTGTTGAGGAACCATGTTTATACATGAAATTTAGTGGGAGCAATGTTGTGTTCCTAATCTTGTATGTTGTTGACATACTACTCATTGGAAATGACATTCCAATGTTGTCTTCTGTTAAGAAGTGGTTAGGTAACCACTTCCAAATGAAGGATTTAGGAGAGGCACAACGCATATTAGGTATCCGGATCCATAGAGATAGATCCAAGAGGATATTGGCACTAAGTCAAGAGTCTTATGTTGATAAGATTCTTCGACGGTTCAGCATGGACAAATCCAAAAGGGGTTTGGTACCGATGGTAACCGGGACGATATTGAGCAAGACTCAATCTCCCTCCGAACCCCATGATGTTGAACGCATGAAGACGATCCCTTATGCTTCCGCTGTTGGATCAATCATGTATGCCATGATATGCACACGTCCTGATGTCTCGTATGCCTTGAGCATGACGAGTAGATATCAAGGAAATCCAAGTGAGAGTCACTGGATTGCTGTCAAGAACATCCTTAAGTACTTGAGAAGAATTAAGGATTTTATCCTAGTGTTTGGAGGAGACACTGAGTTGCGTGTTAATGGATACACGGACTCAAGTTTTCAAACAGATAGAGATGACTTGAAATCACAAGCTGGTTTCTTTTTCATGCTCAATGGTGGTGCCGTAAGCTGGAGAAGCTTCAAGGAAGTCAGAATCGGATTCTACAACGGAGGCCGAGTACATTGCGCATCGAAAGCTGCTAAGGAAGCTGTTTGGATCAGGCAATTCACGGAAGGTCTAAAAGTAGTACCTACCGCCAATGATCCCATCACTCTCTATTGTGATAATAGTGGGACGATCTTCCAAGCTAAGGAGCCGAAGTCTAGTAATAGATTTAGACATGTACTTAGAAAATATCATATAATAAGAGATTTCATTGAAAGAAAGGAAATTGCGATTTGTAAGGTTGGGACGGATGACAACATAGCCGATCCGCTCACCAAGCCTTTATCGCAGGCTAAACATGATGGACATATGGCATCCATGGGACTTAAACGTGTACCAAGTCTATGTTAGATTTTGAAATGAAATAAAAGTGTTGTTTTTGTTCATGTTCATAATCACATTTGTCTTTTATCTTTAATTTATACATTGTTACATCCAAACGGGTTGTAGTGACAATTGAACCCCGTTAAAGTGAACACGGATTAACATAATATTTGCCCATAGTCACTTGTATGAGGTGACGTCTCGAAGTGACTAGAGTGTGATGCGATTGATGGCAAGTTCAAGTGCCATAGAGTCATGTGAGATGACTAGTCGATCACATAGGCAGACTGTTATGAACATTTTGTCGGGCCTTATGACCGCTTATAGAGTTCTGGCAAATTTATATAGCCTGGTCATGGCAAGAGCTGCTATAGTATTCAAATGAGTCGATTCTTTTGACTAAAGACTATTCGCCTAAGATGGCACAGTTTCAGATTAACTTTGATTTGTGTTACTACGACCTTCGTAAATGGGGTCAAATGGGCATATTTTGGGTTATGATGGTTATGGCTAGTCGAAGGGAATGAGTACGATAGGAATTGTCCACCCCTAGTCAGGGTTATAACAATATCTCAGGGCCACTCGAGGAGTAATGAACTGGAAATACGTGGCCACGCTCGGAAAGTATCTAAGATAGATAAGTCCGGTCAATCAGTTATTCTCCAGATCGAGGAAACCACTCTCGATATGATCACTTGAAAGTACGACCTGAAAGACACCTTGCATTGAGTGGGAGATAGTAATAGGACTAGAGAATTGGTGACGCACACTTGTCGAGGACAAGTGGGAGATTGTTGGAATATGTGTCCTCCGACAATAATGCGATCACGACTGTTGATCATGATGATCACATGTTTAAATCTCATTATAAAGAATACAATTGGGAAGTAATATTTTTACTGTCAACTGATCAACATATATCGGTAATGGTTGGCTGACTAGAGTTTGACATTACTGTCGTGCGACGGTGGTGATCAGTAGATCCCCTAGGTCATACCTATAGGGCAACACTCTTAATTGATCATTTAATTAATCGTATAATGTTACGAGTTAATTAAATTACTTGAAAATTGACGGACGATTTTGGAAGTAAAATTTACATATCACATTGAAATTGATTAATATGAGATACTGTCTGAGTAATCGAATTGTATCATTACTTAGATAAAATTATTGTTTAAGGAAACAATTAAATTTGAATGAATTATTATAAATACAAACTGTTGTGATTTATAAATGGTAAAATATTTTGGTACAAACGGTCTGAGTAATCGAATTGTATCATTACTAAGTCGATTTTTGTATATGACGTATTTTTATTAATACGTTGATTTTTAATATGTTAAAAATACATGACAAATTTATGTTACATATGACATGTAACATATTGACAATTGACAAAAATAATATGGATTCCATATTATCCATATGTGCCGAAAATATGAGGATGGTTAGGCAAATATTAAGTTATTGTTATTAGTGGTAAACAACATAATTACCTACTAAAACTAGCCTTACATGCCTATTGCTCATTGTGAAGAACAACTAGGGCATGCATTGGCTCTTTTGTACCTCCTCTCCCAACCGGTTTTGGGGAAGAAAACTCTTGTGGTTTTTCTTATTATTTTGCTTAATATTCACTTAGATATTGACTAGTGATTATTATTCATTCAACACAACAAAAACAAGAGTTTTTAGAAAGAGAAAAACACCTTCCATTCTCCTCTCTCTCAACCGGTTTTGAGAGCAAAAACTAAATATTTTTGGGTCATTTTTCCTCACAAAATTAATATTATCTAGTATACATAATATTAATTTTATTAAGAGTGTGCTTTGGGTATTAATCCTTGGGAGAGATCCTATACTTGGGTCTTTGTTCATCCAAAAGGAAAGCTCAAGAACAAAAGAGAAGGAGATCTCTTTTGTGCCCATTTGTACCGAAATTCCAATGTAAGAATGGATTTTTCTTCTTTATTTTATTAATTAGTTTGTATGCATAAGATCACTTGTTAATTTTATGACAAATTAAATTAAAACATATATGAATATGTAAGTATATAGATCTTTTTTCCTTGATGGGTATCTACAGAGCCCCCACTTTGACTGAGGCTTGGACAGGGCAAAAGTCAAAGTAGAGTCCCCAGGTCAATCGAAGATTACAACCTGAAGACCCCAGCGACGTCGAGGCGGCTCGAAAGGATTCGGGCCAAAGACCTGCCGTCGGGAAGGGCGACGCCGAGGCGACTCGACGGTACGAGTCAATGACCTGTTGTCGGGAACAGTTTAGAGTCTGTCGAATGTCTGTGCGGGTCGTTTAAAGTCCGTTAGACTACGTACAAAGGCTCGCCAGCCATAAGAAGGAGTCATACCTGAGGCATCTTCGGATATGTCCTTACATGGTTGCGGATAAATGCTCGCCAGCTGTGGTGCGTATATGAGGAGGGCTCGCCAGCCGCGGCACGTTGTAAGGCTCGCCAGCCGCGGTGCGTTTTAACGCTCGCCAGCCGCGGTGCGTTGTAAGGCTCGCCAGCCGCGGTGCGTTGTAAGGCTCGCCAGCCGCGGTGCGTATGTGAGGAGGGCTTGCCAGCCGCGGTGCGTTGTAAGGCTCGCCAGTCGCGGTGCGTTGTAAGGCTCACCAGCCGCGGCAAGGAAATGTACCCGAGGCATCTTCGGGATGTGTCCTTGAAAAGGTAAGGAAATGTACCCGAGGCATCTTCGGGATGTGTCCTTGAAAGGTTGCGGACAAAGGCTCGCCAGCCAAGGTAAAGGTCGGTTAATGGACCATGGGAATAGCCACGTCGAATGGGCTTGTTTCGAAAGTAGCGAACTCGTGATGTCGCTGGGGAAATAGCGAGTATGGATTCTCACTATCACTGCTTTTGGGATGAGCGGGTTCCGCGAGGAAGCCTCCTGCTGGCATTTGAAGGAACAGTGAATTTGGAATTTTCACCATGGAGTTTGTAGTGGCGGTTTTGATCGCCGTTTGTCTTAATTTTGAAAGGAAATAGCAAATTTTAAATATGCTATTACATTTGAAGTGACGGTTTATGTGCCGCCGTTTACATTTTGAAAGAAATAGTGAATTTGGAATCTTCACTATTGATTGAAGTGACGGTTTATATGCCGCCGTTGACATTTGAAAGAAATAGTGAATTTGGAATCTTCACTATTAATTGAAGTGACGGTTTATGTGCCGCCGTTGACATTTTGAAAGAAATAGTGAATTTGGAATCTTCACTATTGATTGAAGTGACGGTTTATGTGTAGCCGTTGACATTTGAAAGAAATAGTGAATTTGGAATTTTCACTATTGATTGAAGTGACGGTTTATGTGCCGCCGTTCCTTGAAATAGCGATTTTGAATTTTCGCCACTTGTTTTTGAAGTTGGCGGTTCCGATCGCCGTTTGCTTTGAAAATAGCGATTTTGAATTTTCGCCATTTGTTTTTGTATTTTTTCGAGGAAATGACAATATTTGATATTGTCAATGAAAATTTCGAAGTCTATTGTGGGAAATTGGGCCAAAGCCCAATTTTCGCTGAAAAAGAAAGGGGAGGCCTGGTTTAGGCGCGAGCCACCTGGCGATACAAGCCGGCTTCCCTATTTTTTTGTTAAAAATACGCGAGGTTGAGTTGCGGATGAACATTCATCTTCAACCTCGAAAATTCGCCCAATATTGCCATTGACGGACCTTCAAGCTTGCTTTCATCCGTGCCATTGTCAACAAATGTCATCTCAAGGTAAGTATTTCCTCTTGAATCCTTTCAAATTTGTTGGTTGTTAGCTAAATTTAATTAGGGCGGATTTTGCCCTAAAAATCGAATTGGGCGTTTTTGCTTGAGCCAATTTCGAGTGAAATTGATGTTTGCATTAGGTTAGAAACCTGTTTAGGACTATAGGGGTGCTTTTAGTTTGCATTTTGGTCCCCGTTCCCGCTCCCTATGCTCGAAAAACATGATTGAGGCGAGAAACCGTCTCATTTCACAATGCCAAGTTTAATTGCTTGGGTAGTGGGTCCCACTAGGTTGCATTGTAGATGGGAAAACCCATGTTTGCCATTTAAGGACCTTCATTGGATGTTTGTGGGCAA
The DNA here is from genome assembly GCF_048544455.1 of Silene latifolia. Classification (NCBI taxonomy): domain Eukaryota; kingdom Viridiplantae; phylum Streptophyta; class Magnoliopsida; order Caryophyllales; family Caryophyllaceae; genus Silene; species Silene latifolia. The sequence goes on along the minus strand of NC_133538.1, from coordinate 282,403,291 downwards.
AATTGGATTTTTGCCTTTTGCGACGGTCTTACGTCTGACAAAATAAGCGCTTGTTTGGGCTTGAATTGAGTCAGTCTGCCTTGAAATGGACCTTATTGGTATTTTGGGTCACCTTGAGGCGTGATAAAATCACGTTTGCCTTTTTGCGGTCGTTTTTGAATTTTTGACCGGCTCGGGCTCAAATTAGCGTATGAATTGCCTTTTTGAACCGTAGAAAAATCCCCATTGTGTCGGGAATGTATTTTGGGTTGTTGGCAGACCTTGTATGGGTCTTGAAATGCCGTTTTTTGTGATTTTGACTCGTCTTTTGCTTGAAAAGAGGGGCGAGTCCTTTTTGTTTGTTTGTGAATGGTTTGAGGGCGGGATTGCCCCTCGTTTTTGTATTGCAGGTTGTTTTTGTTGTTTTTGGATTTGTCCATTTCATGCCATCGTAATGCCGAAATTTCGGCTGACGTTTTTTGTTGTTTTTGATTGCAGGATATCATTTGGGACCGATGGGGTCCGTTGTTGAGGCTTTGGAGGAGGAAGTCGATCCCGGAGGGGAAGAGTCGAATCGCTTTTTTTTTATTACTGAGCTTGGTTGTGTTTCTCCCCGGCGGCCTTTGTCCGGCCAACGATCGGGTATCGATCGTTGGTCGTTGTCTGTAGAGATTCGGATACGCGGCCAATATGGTGGTTTGTCCTTTTCGTCGTGGCTCATGGACAGGGACGACGATGATGGGGGTCGATGCGAGTGTGTTACCCCCTGTTGTTGACCTTGATCGCAGTTGAATTCGGCTGAGCGGGGTTTAACATCGGTGTAGCATACTAAGCTACGATCCTCGGTTGTCGTATCGTCCGAAATCTGCAAGACATTGTCTTCTTTTTTGTCATGGAGCAGGAGTGAGGGGTTATCGCCATGGTAACCTCCTCTCGCTTCACTTTGTTGCTCCTCTATTTCTGTTGCTCCCTTTCTTTTCGAAGGGTAGGGAGTGCTTAGTTCGGTAGGTGGCGGATAGTTCCCGATTCGTTGTCTTAGGCCGATGTATCGTATGATAGACGTTTGTTTTAGGCCGATGTAATGCGTGATGATAGACGTTTGTTTTAGGCCGATGTCCGTATGATAGACGTTTGTTTTAGGCTAGTGTCTGTATGATAGACGTTTGTTGATGTATTTTGCGTAAGGCGGTTTGTATATATATGTGTTTTTGGATTGTGGTTTGTTTTGTGATTTTTGGCTTTTTTGTGTTGTGTTTCGGAGGAGCGTTGTTGGCTGTCGACTCTCCTTTTGCTTTGCACCGTTCTGCATCGTTAGTGTAGAAAAAAGCAAATGAGATAGCATGTAAACACGTAGAAGCATTTGATCACATAAAGCATTTGTTTGAAAAATCAAAATTAACCAAGATGACTTGAAGTTAAAATTTGAAATTTTGAAACGAATTTTTGAAAATTCCGTGACAAAATCGCCACGTTTGGAATTCAAAAGGAATTGATTTGAAAATTTGAGCAATTAACTCGTGTCGTAAATTAAATTGCACTGAAATTTCGAAAATGACTCGATAAAAATAAAACTCAAACCGTCAGGAAAGAATTTAGAAAAGGATTTTTGCGAGTATATTTGGCTTTTGAGGTCAAGACTCGAATTTGTGAGTGCTTGAGTTTTGAGGAAAACTGATGTCGTGTTATCAATTTTTGATTTTGATTTTTGTTTTGCGAAAAAAGCGAAAATTTTTCGGGATTTCGACTGACATGGAAATGATCCGTCGCGGATCGGGGCGACTAGCCCTTCCCCCCTTAAAAAAAGAAAGAAAAATACGTATGTTTAAAGCTGCGTCATGGAAACCGTGTCGGATTTCGTAACGCGCGGAAACAAGGAAATGTGAGTGTGAAGAAACACAAAATTTCCTGAATCATCCCGAAGAGGCGCGAGGTTCCTGGCGGGAGGTTTGAGGTGTCAGGAGAAAACATATGTTGAAAGAGACAAGTCAACAGCGGGAATCCTGGAGTAGCCCCAAAGAGGCGCGAGTCAGGCGATGGAAGCCGCTCTCCCCTTTTTCTGAAAAATGCGCTGATCATTTTGTATAAATAGAGACGTTTGCGCTTCATTGTTTCAGCATCCGAAACACAAAAACATCTATACAAAACCTCCTCTTCTTCCACAAAAAAAAATTTCATGGATGCTTTTGAGAACGCCTTGCGGCAATGGTGTCGGGATTTGTCGCCTCCCGAGAAGTATGAACTCGATTGCATGGGAGTTGGTCAATTGTTGGTGCTTCGTCAAGTCAAGGTGCAACCTTCGTTTCTTGAAGCATGTTCTCGGTTTTGGGATTCGAAACATCATGTTTTCGTTTTCCCGAAGGGCGAGATTTGTCCTCTTGTCGAAGAATTTGGAGCCATTGGTGGCTGGCCGGGTTGTACTCCGGTGCTTCCTCCGACTCGGTTGTGCTACAAGGAGAAATTCCGTTCTATGTTGGGCTTATCAACAAGCCAAGTCACCTTTCTTCTTGCTCCACATGGTGTGGATATGTTGGCTCTTATCAACATCTTCTCGAATCGGTTAGATGCTAATGTCTCGGAGGTTGCTAGGAGAAGGGCTCTTGCATTTTGCCTTGTCCATGTGTACCTCTTTGTTGATGTCTTGAAGAAGGAGGGGCCAAGATGCCATGGTAGCATGACCCTTATCCATGTGATTGAGAAAATGGAGCATGGTAGAGATCCATCGTGGTTGGTGCTTGGAGAGATTATCCAAGCTTTGGACAAGGAAGGCTCTTGTGGAGAAGCTCCCTCTTTTGGATCGCCAAGGATCCTCCAAGTGTGGCTATTGGAGAGGCTAAGGTATGTAGAGCCTCCGGTTAATCCTTCTTCTTATTCCTTCCGTCACCTTACCATGAGGAAGAAGTTGTACCCGGATAGTTTTGCTTCCACCGAGGCCTATTGGGCCGCAAGGTTGGCGGAGGAGGGTGGTCCTCATCTCCGTTGGGTGGTGCCGTGGTGGCACTTGAGGTCCTTCACGGGGTTGCCCGCTTCGGGTGCTAGTCCTCGTTCTTTGATGGTGGTGGGTTTGAAGGTTGTTTCCTTCATTTATCCCGAAAGGCTCATGAGGCAAATGGGGCGTCAACAAAAGGTGCCCGCTCAAGATACCCTTATCCAAGAGAATGTTTTCCGGAATTCCGAGCTTGTGGAATTCTTTGAAAGATGGTGGGCCACTCTGCCGCTTTGGGAGGTGCCAAACCCCGTTGCCACGACATGGGTGACTCCCGCTTATGTCAAATGGTCACGTGCTTCGTCCTTGGAAGAGAGATCCAAATTTCGTAAGGACGAGGTTGTCGACTTGAAGTACCGAGAGGTTGGCAAGGCCAACCGTGCCTTCTTTGAACAGTATGTTGATGGAGCCACTCCCGATGTGATGAGACCACCGAAGAGGAGGAATTCCGGCCCCAAGAGTATGGTGGGCCGCGCATTGGCTCGTCTTGGGTCAAACATGGGGTCTTGTGCTAGACCGGAGGCCGTCGCCGTCTTAGATCCGTTTAGGATCCGTTCCGAGGAGGAAGTCCATGCTAGGCGGGCCAACAAGAAGAACAAAGGGAAGATGTACCCCGAGGGAAAAGGCAAGGGTAGAATGGAAGAGTGAAGACCTCCATTACCCACTTTATTATTATGTTGTATTATTGTTGTGAGTTTTTATTATGTTGTACTAGCTAGTTATCGTGTGTTTTATGCTAGTTTTACTATGTGAGGTGTGTTAGTGGACACCTTAGCTTTGACAAGTTGTAGACTCGTCGAGCTTTATTTGTTGTTGAAATTGTAATCCCTCCCATTATTAATTAAATAAGAGGATTGCTCGTGTCGAAAATTGTGAACGTTTGTTTCTCCCATCCATTTGGTAAAGGCAATTCGATTTGAATCGTCCTAAACGTTTGCACTTGGGAAAGTGGTATTTTGTGGAAAGGGAGAAAGGCTCATTTTGTATTTTGTGGGGAAAGGGAGTGGTTTTCCCTTTGTCTTTTTTTTTGATGGGATTTTTTGTATGTGGGGATAGTTGTATCCTTCTTGTGTAAGAATGTACTGCCTACGTATTCACCGGGAGAGGTGAAATCAAACCATGGTCGTAGTTTGAAATGTTTTGTGAATTTGAATTGGGTTTTGTGGTTGTATCCCTCAGGCATAAGAGAGGCTGCCTACGTATTCACCTGAAGAGGTGAAATCAAACCATGCTCGTAGTTCAGGGGTTTGGTTTTTGTAGTGCAAATGGACGTTGCCTTTGACGGATCAAAGGCTATTCGAAACGGGCAAGGTGCCGTAGCTTAGACTCGATAAAACATGCAATTTCAAATCAGAACATATTGAGGAACTTGACTTGAAAAGGGTTGAGGTTGGTGCTAGTTGTAAAACTAGCCTAGGTTGTTTGTTTATAGGGTTCAAGGGTAGTATTTCTTGAGTTGGTCTAGGTTGGTTGGGTTTGTAAAGTCCTCCCCGTCTAGGTCACTTAATCTCACTGCGCCCCCCGAAAGTATTTTCTTGACCAGGTATGGCCCGGCCCAGTTGGGTTTGAATTTTCCCCTCGGATCGACGGGTAATGGTGCTCGGACTGACTTGAGGACCAAGTCGCCCTCCCGGATGTTTCGTGGTTTGACCTTCTTGTTAAATGCCCGTTGTATACGTCGTTGGTATAGATGGACGTTGTGCAAGGCGTTGAGTCGCCGTTCATCTAGAAGAGTGAGTTGTTCGTACCTTCGACGGGTCCATTCCGCCTCAGGGACTTGACTCTCCAGTAGAATGCGTAGAGATAGGACCTCTAACTCTACCGGTTGAACCGTCTCCATACCGGATGCTAGGTATAAGGGTGTGGCGCCTGTCGGTGTTCGAATGGAGGTTCGGTATCCCCAGAGTGCGAATGGGAGTTTGCTCGGCCAATCGCGGTAGTTGTCTTGCATTTTCTTGATGATGGTAACAAGAGATTTGTTCGCTGCCTCCACCGCTCCGTTGGTTTGGGGACGGTAGGGGGATGATCGATGTCGTTTGATCTTGTATTTGTTCAGAAAAGCTTGAGTTTCCGCCCGGAAGTGAGAGCCTTGATCGCTGATGATTTCATGGGGTACCCCATATCGGCAAATGATGTTGTTTTGAATGAACTTGGCCACTTGTTTGGCGGTCAAGACTGCATATGACTGTGCTTCCACCCATTTGGTGAAGTAGTCGATGGCGACGAGGACGAAACAATGCCCCTTGGTGCCTATCGGGTTGACTTTCCCGATGATGTCGATGCCCCAGGTTGAGAATGGCCAGGGTGATGTCATGGTGTATAAAAGGGATGGTGGTATATGTTGTATGTTGGCGAAGATTTGGCAATTGTGGCAATGTTTGACGTAGTTACGGCAATCGGCTTCCATGGTTGTCCAGTAGTAACCCAGCCGCATGATTTTCCGTGTAAGCATCATTGCACTCATGTGAGGTCTTCATTCTCCGTCGTGAACCTCTCCCATGACTTTCTTGGCTTTGTGATGGTCAATGCAAAGAAGGATAATTCCTTGGGGTGTTCTTTTGTAGATTTGATTTTGGTTTATCACGAATTGTGATGCAAGTAAACGGATGGCTCTTTGTCCTCTTTGATCAGAGTTGGGAGGGAATTCGTTTTTGGTTTTGTAATTGAGGATGGCTTGGTACCAAGGTTCATCATGGCTTTCCTCGTCGTCGATAATGGCACAAATGTGAGCTGTCTCGCTCCTTCTCTCGACACATAGGGACATCGACGTCATGTCGTCAGGTATGTTGACGAGCGCGGCAAGTTTTGCCAGGGCATCAGCAAATTGATTTTCCTCCCACGGCAAGTGGAAGTAGTCGACTTGGTCGAAGAACTCGGCCTCTTGATTGATCTTTGCTCGGTAGGGAGCTAAGCTGTCAGATCGGATCTTCCACGATCCGGATACCTGATTGATGATGAGTGAGGAATCGCCATGGACCCTCAGTCTCTTGATGCCAAGTGTGATGGCTGCTTATAAGCCGATGAGACATGCTTCATATTCAGCGGCGTTGTTGGTGACGGCGAAGTCTAGCTTGACCGAGATCGGAACGTGTTCTCCCTCTGGTGATATTAGAAGGATTCCTACCCCGAAACCTCTCAGATTAGATGCACCATCAAAGTATAGGTCCCATGCGTCGGAGTCGGCACAAAGGATGTCTTCGTCAGGAAGTGACCAAGTGTCGGTCGTTGGATCCTCGTTGACGGGATTTTCTGCTAGGAAATCGGCGACCTCTCTTCCCTTAATAACCTTGAGAGGTACAAACTTGAGATCGAATTCAGACAGCATGAGTGTCCACCTAGACAGCCTTCCGTTTAGTACGGGCTATTCGAAGATGTATTTGACTGGGTCCATCTTGGAGTAGATGTGGACCAAGTAGCGGAGCATGTAATGCCGCAGCTTCTTTGTTGACCATACTAGGGCAAGGCATGTCTTTTCCAGTTGGGTATACCTCGTCTCGTACTCAGTGAACTTTTTACTGATGTAGTAGATGGCTCGCTCCTCGTTGCCAACTGTTTGTGCTAGCATCGCTCCCGTGGCTGTGTTGGTTACAGTCAGGTACAGGGACAGAGGAATCCCCGGTTGAGGTGGCATGAGAACAGGAGGTTTGGATAGGATTTCCTTTATCCTGTCGAATGCTTTTTGGCAGTCATCGTCCCAATCGATGTGATCGGAGGCGCGAAGCTTCTTGAATATCGGTTCACAAATCATAGTGAGCTTGGCAATGAATCGGATGATGTACTGGACCTAACCGAGAAATCCCCGAATCTCCTTCTCGTTCTTAGGCCAAGGCATTTGTTGAAGGGCTTTGATTTTGGTTGGATCAATCTCAATGCCTCTTTTGCTGACGACATGTCCCAAGAGTTTTCCGGAGGTGACCCCGAATGCACACTTCTGAGGATTTAGTCTCATGTTATACTTCCGCAGACGAGCGAAGAATTTTCGGAGGGCATTGATGTAGCCATCCCGTTCTTTTGATTTGACGATCATGTCATCGACATATACCTCTACCTCCTTGTGCATCATGTCGTGTAGGAGGGTGGTAGCGGTTCTTTGATAGGTCGCTCCGGCGTTGATGAGGCCGAAAGGCATGACCGTGTAGCAATATGTCCCCCACTGTGTGGTGAACGCAGTTTTGTGCATGTCCTCCTTAGCCATTTTAATCTGGTTGTACCCGACATACCCGTCCATGAATGATAGAAGAGCATGCTCGGCGGTGTTGTCTACCAGAATGTCAACATGTGGCAAAGGGAAGTCGTCCTTTGGACTTGCCTTGTTCAGATCCCTAAAGTCGACGCAAACCCGAATTCGTCCGTCTTTCTTTGGTACCGGCACAATGTTGGCCTCCCAATCCGAGTATTCAAACACTTTGATGAACCCAGCCTTGAATTGTTTGTCCACCTCTTCTTTGATTTTTAAGGCCCACTCAGGACGCATCCGGCGTAGCTTCTGTTTCACAGGTTTAGCCCCGGGTTTGATGGGTATCCGGTGCTCTGCAAATTCTCTGTCAATCCCAAGCATGTCTCTGTAAGACCAGGCGAACATGTCCTTGTATTCGTGGAGGAGGTCAATGAACTGTTGTCTTTCCGAGGGGTCCAAGGTTGTCCCTATCCTAAGTTCTTGAGGTGTATTGTCGGTTCCTACGTTAATAGGCTCGGTTTCCTCAATGATGGGGGTTCTGGTTTCCCGTTTGTCAAGTTCTTTGGCTAAGTGAGGTGGGTAGTTACTCAAGTCAAATTCCTCATGATCATTCATAATTGCATTGTAGTTAAAATGAGACGAGTCATAAGCAAACTTAGCGTTCATTAAGTTGACACAAGCGAAAAGCTCGGAAAGGACAGACATCTCGTGGTCAGTCAGAGGCGACACAACAAAGGAAGTGTCCCCTGGAACATGCTCTAGGTTGTCACCTTTCATGGGAGTGGGGGTGACCTTAGCAGACTCAGCCTCTGAATCAGTCACGACTTTGTGATAAAACAGTGGGAAGGGGACCTTGACTGGGACTTCCGGAGTGTTAGGAGCTATAACAGACTCTGACACCGACTCAGACTCAGACTCAGATCCTTCAGCACTTTCCTCCTTGAACATAGGGCCTTCTCCAGTTGTGATCTTGATAATGCGGCCTTGGCGATCGGTCCACTTGATGGTTTTCCTCCAGCCTTGGGTGGCTTTTTCCTGATCAATATCGGAGATCAAGGCGATTGGATCAAACTGATTGTCTTTCAGGGAGATGTTGATGATGTCCTCATAGTCGAGGCGTTTGATGTTATCTTCCCCGAAGAGTAGTGTGACAGGTTGTCCGTCGAGGCATGGTGACGGTTTGCACTCGGTTGATGCGGCTTCGATGTTGTCGGGAATAAAGTAGCAGTCCTGGAAGACTTCCACTCCCGGGTATCTAGCCTTCGCCACAGACTCATAGATAGGCTCCGGAAAGCCGTGGTAGAGTTCGGACTCTCCCTCGGGGACAAAGTATCCGTTGAGAGTCAGTTGGTAGGGACGGAGGATGACTCCGTGCTTTTTGCGTTTTCGGATTAGGAGGTTCATCTCCTCGATGTCTTTGTCAGTAGGCTCGTATCCCAGTCCAAAGGGAATGTTGGGGACCTTAGCCTGCTTCAAGGGAGGCAATGGGTCCTTTAGCGGATTGAGCGGCAAACCCGGGAAATAACCCTGGCGAACGGGTCACATTCAGAGGTTGTTAGCTCATCAGTTATGGCGTTCACGGCTTGGAAACCCCACATTTCATTGTCGTCCTCCTCAATGGCTTGGGAGGCTACCCCTCTTCTCATGACTGCTTTGATTGGGGAAGCGGGGATCGTGATCGTTTTCCCGTTAAAGGGGACCCTGATCTTTTGGTGAAGCGTTGATGTGACTGACTGCCTTGACGGCGTGAATCCAGGGACGTCCCAGGAGCATGTTGAAGGATGCGTCGTTGTCGACCACTTGGAAACTGGTTTGTCTTTCTAGTGGCCCGGTTGCGATGGCTAGAGTGATTAGCCCTGCGACCTTACGACGAGTGCCGTCGTAGGCGCGTACTCCTTGATTTGTTGGGATTAAATAAGATTCCTTAATACCCAGCCTGTGGGCAGTTTTGAGAGGAATGACATTCACGGCGGAACCGTCATCCACGAGGACCATTGGTATGTTCTTTTAGAGGCATTGCACAGTGATGTACAGGGCCAGGTTATGGTTGGCTCCGAACAGGGGGATATCCTCGTCGGAGATAACGACCGGGTTGCTCAGATTAGGGGCGTCTCTTGTCATGTGTGCCACTATTTCTTCTGGGGAAGAGGTGGAGGGCACGGTTAATTTTCCCAAGGCCTGCAGCAAGGCCTGTCGATGCTCAAAAGACGTTGCGATCAGTTGCCAGATAGGGATCTCGGCTTTTGCTTTCTCTGGAGCTGTTTCAGGATTGAGTTCTCGGGAGCCTTTGGTTGAGTGTCTACCTCTGGGATGATTTGGCCATTCGTTGTTGGAACGACCGCTGGGTTGCTCGGATTCTGATAGGGGCGTCCGGACAGGGTGAGACGTCCGATTTCCTTTGTCCGCTTCTCCTTTCCTGGGACGACATAGACATCCTCAACATCATCCCGCCATATGCCGTTAATTTCAGGGTCTCGAGGATACCTCGGAGGGGTATTCCTCGGTGGGTAGTTCTTGTGGGGAATATTTTTGTGAGGGCGATTTTTGTGGGGGTAGTTATTTTGAGGGTAGTTCTCATGAAGGTGGTTATTTTGAAGGTGATTTTCGTGGGGCCTATGCCAGAACGGTCGCGGGAGCAATCCATCCTGGGGTGGGTAGTTTTTAACGCTTGGGTAATTCTCCCGCGGACGTGGTGCCGGGGGATTGAAGATTAGTCGACGGTTGGCGTCGTCGAGTCAGGTGATTCTCTCAGAAAGGCTGGCAATGGCCACCTCAACTTGCTGAAACATAGTGAGCATAGTGGCAGCACTGAATACGAACACTCCATCTGAAGGGTCCTTTTCCAGAGCATTTACCTCATCGTCAATTGGCAAGATGAGATGAGAGCAGTCTAGGGTCGGCTCATCGTCAGAGATGGCGTGAATTCCCAGAGGATTCGTCTTGTTGTTTGGCTTAGTTGGTGGGGGTATAGGCAAATCTCCCTTCTCAATCATGTCTTGAATGAGGTGCTTGAGTTTGAAGCAATTTTCGGTATCATGCCCTTTCCCTCGATGATATTGGCAGTAGGCGCTGGGATTCCAAAATCGGGATTTCTTGGCGTCGGCCGGGTCCGGGGTGGGCCCGATCGGTTGTAGCTTCCCTTGGTCCATGAGTCTTTTCAAGGCGCTCGCATAAGTTGACCCTATGTTGGTGAACACTCTCTGGGGGCGTTCAATTTTCTTGGCAGATGGTTCGACGAGGTTGACCTCATCAATCTTGTTTGTCTGACCGTAAGGGCGAGATCCGGTTGAGGTAGATCCTTGATAACCCCTGCCTGTGGTCTTCGCTAAGACGCCCTTTCGGAGGTCGTCCTCGATGCGTGTCCCCAGAATTTGCAGATCTTGAAAAGTTTTGATATTCGATACCTCAAAGAGTTGGCATAAACCGGGCGGAGGTTGTTGACAAATTTTACCACCAGAGTTGATTCACTCGGCTTACTGACCAACCGAGTACTCACCCTCCTCCAACGGGTTAGGAACTCGAATCCCTCCTTGTCGTTACGGGTTAACACCTCGAGAGTACGGGTGTTGGCACGGATCTCGACATTGTCGGCATACTGTTTGGCAAACTCAACTGCGATTTCGTCCCAGGTGGTAAGGTTTTTCGGGTCCAAGGAGTAGTACCATTGGCGAGGAATTGGCTCCAAAGAGGATGGGAAGACCCTGGTGAAAAGTTCCTGTTTGACCCCCTTAATGGCCATGTAATCTTTGAAAGCACGGATGTGGTTGAGTGGGTCCTCCACTCCCTTGAATTTAGGTACATCGATCGGGGTGAAGTTGTCGAACGGTCCCCAACGAGTTTCGAACCTTCGGTTATTTTCAAGGTGGATGTTGTTACCCCGGGCTAGGAGTTGTTCTTCCAAGAGTTTCGACCTCTTCTCGGTCTCAGTCAGAGGTGGGGTATTATGTTCCCCAATTTCCTTGTTTTCCAGGGCGTCGATACAGGTCTCGACGCGATTCAGGGTGACCTTAAGAGCGGTAAGCAGGCTGGCTAGCTGATTAGTTGTGACATCTCTGTTGTTATCATTGTTGTTGTTGAACGAAGCTGAGGACGAGGCCATGGCTCTAAGGCAGAAAAACGGCTCACATTACAACTCCATCCGACACGAATCCAAGACTGAACGCAGACAACACAGAGGACGAGACCAAGATCGACTCAATAAGACGGGGTGACCGTGTGTGGTCCCTCGGTGCTGACTCGATTTATGACGTGACGGTGTTTGACCGAACCTTTGACACGGGTCCAACATGACGGCGTGACGCCATTGGACGGGTCTCGTGGCGAGACGACTCATAAGTAAAGACCCATAAGTACGTTTGCTTTGACTCTATAGACACGAGGCGGAATTGGAATGGTGGACTGAAGTTTTCGAAAATAGAAATTTTCAAAAAGATTCATTTGTCGCTTTAGAGGGCAGCTTCCGAAGATAGAAATCTCCGCAAGTCGATCAGTTGAAAAAGGGTTGTCTTAAGTTTATTTGCAAAAGACGGTTTGAGTTTGAGCCGGCTCGAAAAACGGTGTGTTGCTTCCCAAGACGGTTTTGAAATTCAAAATTGTATGTTTTGAAAATCGAGTTTGAAATGTTTGAAGAGGTCTCGGGGACGGTGCATGGTCCTCGGGATCCCGAAAGTGTCGAGAAAAGGGTGTGTGCTTTTCTCGTGTTTTGAAAGAGCCATTGTCGGCGCGAAACGGGTTAAAATTCGTGTCTAGATGCGGCGATTATAACGGCTTAAAAAGGTGATTTGAAATGGTTATACAAAACCGGTTTTGAAAATTGTCATTACGACGGCCTAAAAAGGTGTGTTTGAAATGGTTATACAAAACCGAGTATGAAAATCGTCATTACGACGGCCTAGAAAGGCGTGCTGAAATGGTTATACAAAACCGAGTTTCAATATCGTCATTACGACGGCCTAGAAAGGCGTGCAACGGTCGGCGAAAGACCGAGGTTTGAAATGGCCATTATAACGGCACAAAAAGGTGTTTTGAAAGTTTGCAAAATGACGCGGAAGGACTTATGATCAAGTAGCACATAAGCACTCACAGTTTCATTATATTATGCATCATGCTGACACTGGTTTTTGCTTAAAAGGGTGGATTACACACCAAGCAATCAAACCCCGATTTGCGAGAGGGATACCAATCCAAACAAAATGTGTAAGGAGGGTGCCCTAGCCTCGTGCTCGAAAGTGATGAAAGCTCTTTGACGAAACAAAAATGTGTAACGTCAATGGTATGCTTGACTCAATCAGGATTCGAACCGCGGGGATGAGAAAACTCACGCCGACGAGACGAGCCAATTGGTCGAAAAGGGTTAGGTTGTGGGCCCGGACAAGGAACCCGACCGTGACCGTAATATCAATTAATGCATTCCATCCAAGACCTCGTTCGAGTCTCACCATCTAGGGATCACAAAGACGTAAGTGTCCTAGTCTTCTCCAGCGGAGTCGCCAATCTGTGGTAATGGGCCCACCTGCGTATGCCCAGCCGATCTGTGGACAACGGCAGCGGTCTTTTTGAAAGCCACGCTCGGCGGCGTAAAGGTGCTTTCGACCGGATCGCTTTAGATCGGTCAGTTTCGTCTCGGTAAGGGTCTCGAAACGATTAGAGATGTTCGGAGTCGCCACCAAGCATTTGTGGGATGCCTGGAACCCGTTCGAATTCCACTTTATACCTCGGTCAAATCGAAGCACAAAGCAGCGTTTGACATAGGTACTAAAGATAAGGAAATCGTCCCTCTTTAGCATCCTATCTCTAGAATGACTCTCGTACGCCCTGGATAAGGTCGTCCACTATCCAAAGTTTCTGAGTAAGAGGTGAAGGTACGTATTGGGAAGCCAAAGACACCCAATCCCGCCCGCGTTTAGCGGCCTCTACTGATCGATCTTGGTTGGTTGAATGCAAAAGTTGATAAAACGGTTTAAATGCATGAATGCGCATCCAATAATTTAAACCTAACATGTGAGCTTTCTAACTCGGTTGATTTAATCCAATTATCAAGTATAAGATGTCGAGTTGGATTAATGATTGATTTGCATGCAAGACGGAAATTAAACATCCATTTACCGTATTAGGTTTACGGTGCATAACATCATCCATTTGTCTTAGTAAGGCATTTTGCAAATGTGGTTCGAATAGTCATCTGATCCATCCTATATTCGGGTTAACCGGAGTCGGGATCGTCCTGGACTAATGCTCGAAGGGAACAAGCCCTGTACTAGACGACTATAAGAGGCACGAGCTAGTCGACGGTATAAGGGGCCTCCCTCTTGTTTTGAAAATGAGAAAGAAGAGGCCTGCTTGAGGCGCGGGTTAGCCAACGGCTGTATGCCGTGTTCTGTTTGTTTAGAAGACGTTATGAAACGTGTTGAAAATGGGTATTTGGACCCGGTTTGATTTTGAAAGGGTCGTTTAGACCGTATTTGTTGATTTGAAGAACTAGACTCGGATAATCATCATTGTTTGATAATATTCGATGTCGGGTTCGATTTGACAAGCTTGACATGAATAGTTTTGAAAATGATTATGGACTAATTGTTTTAAGTCCATTTTGAATGTAATTAGTCGGTATTCATCATCGTACCCGGGTTAAAATCCGGCATGGTATATAGAACCAAGGATGATATCGTGTTGGTGACTAATATGTTTGTTTTGAAAATGTAAAGAAATGAAATAAAAGGCTTTAAAATACCTCTTAAATGTCATTAACCAAATATTATCACCGAAACACGGATTTAACTTTCATGGTATGAAGAACCAAGGGTGAAAAATGCTTTATGGTTAAAACATGTGAAATGAAACAAAAAGGTTTCGAAAATACATGAAATGGTAAAAACCGATTACAAATATGAAAATGGATTAAGGGAAATGACGAGAACAAACACGGTTGATCTCTGGTCTGAGCACCCCATTTAGGCGTGAGCCTGTTGGCGACCTAAGGGGCTTCTGCCTCAGACCAAAAATCAGTTTTGGCTCGTTTATTCCATGTTTTAGTTCATGTTATGCATGTTTTAGCATTTTAAAGTCATGAAACGAAAGAAAACATAATAAAAGAGGATTTTTACACCCTCATACTTACATGTTTGGCTGTGGCGAGTGACCGACGTAAGTGTAACAACTTGTTTGATCGGAAAAAACTCGGTTTAAAACCGTTTTGGTAAGTAAAAGAGTGTTTTAAAAGTTTAGTGATGGTGTAATGGTCAAAGTGGTCGGACAAGTAGTTTAATGCACGATGACGGTACCAAACAATGTGTAAGGTGAAGGAAATGTAGATTCATATACATACTAACATACTCATATATGTCTAAACTAATTTGTCATAAAATTAAAACGGATTTTATGCATGCAAACAAATAACAAAAGAGGAGAAATCATATCCTTACATAGATGTTTCGGTTTTATAGGGCACAAAACAAATCTCCTTTCCTTTTGTTCTTGAGCTTTCCTTATGGATGAACAAGATCTAAGTATAAGATCTCTCCCGAAGCTTTATACCCAAAGCTAACCCTTAATCTAATTAATATTATTTGATATAGTATAATATTAATCTTATAAAAAATTGAACCAAAATATTTGGTATTTTAGTTCTCAAAACCGGTTGAGAGAAGAGGAGAGGAAGAGAAATTATTTTTATCTCTCTAAAAATAATTATGTTGAGTGAATGAATAATTACCTTACACACTATGCATATAGTGAAAGATAAAATAAAAAAGAAAAAGAACCCTTGTTCTTTCCAAGGGAGAACCGGGTAGGGTGAGGGAAATGGCCTATGCATGGCCTTTGTGCTCTTACACAAAAGGCACTAGGTATGCATGCCTATATTAGATAAATGATGATTAATTCCACTAATCTAAATTAACATAATATGTTAATAATTCCCAATATTTCGGTCCACATTGTAACATGGATTCCATATTATTTTTGTCAAATGTCAATATGTCACATGTCATATGTAACATAAATTGTTTATGTATTTTTAACATATTAAAAATCAACGCATTAATAAAAATACGTCATATACAAAATTGACTTAGTAATTCATAATTACTCGTACCAAAATATTTTACCGTTTATAAATCGCATTTATAATAATTCATTCAAATCCAATTGTTTCTTTAAACAATAATTTCATCCGAGTAATAATTTGATTACTCAGACCGTATCTCATTTAATCACATTTCAATTTGATACGTAAATTCTACATCCAAAATCGTCCGTCAATTTTTCAAGCAATTTAATTAACTCGTATCGGTATACGATTAATTAAATAATCAATTAAGAGTATTTCCCTATAGGTATGACCTAAGGGGATCAACTGATCACCACCGTCGCACGACAGTAATGTCAAACTCTAGTCAGCCAATCAATACTGATATGTGTGGACCAGTTGACTGTAAAATATATTACATCCCACATGTATTCTTAAAATGAGATTTAATAATGATATTTAAATCATGTGATCGCACTATTGTTGAGGACACATTTCCCAACAATCTCCCACTTGTCCTCGACAAGTGTGCGTCACCAATTCTCTTGTCCTATTACTATCTCCCACTCAATGCAAGGTGTCTTTCAGGTCGTACTTGCAAGTGATCATATCGAGAGTGGTTTCCTCGATCTGGAGAATAACTGATTGACCGGATTTATCCACTCTGGATACCTTCCGAGCGTGCCACGCATTTCCAGTTCATTACTCCTCGAGTGGCCCTGAGATATTGTTATAACCCTGACTAGGGGTGGACAATTCCTATTGCACTCATTCCCTTCGACTAGCCACAGCCATCATAACCCAAAATATGCCCATTTGACCCCATTTACGAAGGTCGTAGTAACACAAATCAAAGTTAATCTGAAACTGTGCCATCTTAGGAGAATAGTCCTTAGTCAAAAGAATCGACTCATTCGAATACTATAGTAGCTCTCGCCACGACCAGGCTATATAAATTTGCCAGAACTCTATAAGCGGTCATAAGGCCCGACAAAGTGTTCCTAACATCTGCCTATGTGATCGACTAGTCATCTCACATGACTCTATGGCACTTGAACTTGCCATCTATCGCCTCACACTCTAGTCACTTCGAGACGTCACCTCATACAAGTGACTATGGGCAAATACTATGTTAATCCGTGTTCACTTTAACGGGGTTCAATTGTCTCTACAACCCGTTTGGATGTAACAAAGTATAAATTAAAGATAAAAGACAAATGTGATTATGAACATGAACAAAAACAACACTTTTATTTCATTTCAAAATCTAACAAAATTTGGTACACGTTTAAGTCCCATGGACGTAACATGTCCATCATGCTTAGCCTGCGATAAAGGCTTGGTGAGCGGATCGGCTATGTTGTCATCCGTCCCAACCTTACAAATCGCAATTTCCTTTCTTTCAATGAAATCTCTTATTACATGATATTTTCTAAGTACATGTCTAGATCTATTACTAGACTTTGGCTCCTTAGCTTGGAAGATCGTCCCACTATTATCACAATAGAGAGTGATGGGATCATCGGCGGTAGGTACTACTTTTAGACCTTCCGTGAATTGCTTGATCCACATAGCTTCCTTGGCAGCTTCGATCTTTGCTATGTACTCACCTCCGTTGTCGAATCCGTGGTTCTGACTTCCTTGAAGCTTCTCCAGCTTACGGCACCACCATTGAGCATGAAAACAAAACCAACTTGTGATTTCATGTCATCTCTATCTGTTTGAAAACTTGAGTCCGTGTATCCTGTAACACGCAACTCGGTGTCTCCTCCAAACACAAGGATAGAGTCCTTAGTTCTTCTCAAGTACTTAAGGATGTTCTTGACAAGCAATCCGTGACTCTCACCGGATTTCCTTGATATCTACTCGTCATGCTCAAGGCATACGAGACATCGAGACGTGTGCATATCATGGCATACATGATTGATCCAACAATGAAGCGTAAGGGATCAACTTCATGCGTTCAACATCATGGGGTTCGGAGGGACATTGAGTCTTGCTCAATATCGTTCCGGTAACCATAGGTACCAAACCCCTTTTGGATTTGTCCATGCTGAATCATCGAAGAATCTTATCAACATAAGACTCTTGACTTAGTGCCAATATCCTCTTGGATCTATCTCTATAGATCCGGATACCTAATATGCGTTGTGCCTCTCCTAAATCCTTCATTTGGAAGTGGTTACCTAACCACTTCTTAACAGAAGACAACATTGGAATATCATTTCCAATGAGTAGTATGTCATCGACATACAAGATTAGGAACACAACATTGCTCCCACTAAATTTCATGTATAAACATGGTTCCTCAACATTTCGAGTGAAACCATTTTCCTTTATCACATCATTGAATCGATGATTCCAACTTCTTGATGCTTGCTTAAGACCATAAATGGATCTCTTAAGTTTGCACACTTTGTTAGGATTTTTAGAATCAACAAAACCTTCGGGTTGTATCATGTACACCTCCTCTTCTAAATGCCCATTTAGAAAAGCGGTTTTGACATCCATTTGCCAAATTTCATAATCATGAAATGCGGCGATCGCTAACAAAATCCGTATGGATCTTAGCATGGCTACGGGGCGAAGGTCTCATCATAATGGAGACCTTGGACTTGGGTAAATCCTTTTGCCACTAGCCTAGCTTTGTAGACATCGTCATGTCCTTCTATGCCATTTTTGACCTTGAATATCCATTTGCATTGGAGGGGTCTTGCCCCTTTAGGCAAATCTACCAAGTCCCAAACTTGGTTTTCAAGCATAGAATCCATTTCGGACTTTATGGCTTCAAGCCATAAGGTGGAATTAGGACTAGAGATTGCGGCCTTGTAGGTGGCGGGCTCGTCGCTTTCCATAAGCAACACATCGAGCGTTCCATCTTCTTCGATAAGTCCCACATATCGATCAGGATGGCGAATAACTCGGCCCGTTCTTCTAAGAGGAGTAGGAACAACCGTGTTAGATGACGAAGGAACTTCTTCTTGCGCCTCTATTTCGGTTTGTGGCTCTTGAACTTCATCAAGTTCAAAATTTCTCCCACTCTGTCTCCTAGAAATAAAATCACTTTCTAGGAAGACAGCATCGCGAGACACAAATACTTTGTTCTCTTGAGGCTTATAGAAGTAATAGCCTCGTGAGGCCATGGGATATCCTACAAAAATGCATTTTTCGGATCTTGGGGCAAGCTTGTTGTCGTTCTTAGTTTTGACGTAAGCATCACATCCCCAAATCTTCATGTGGGATAGATTTGGAACCTTTTCTTTCCATATCTCATATGGAGTCTTTTCAGTTGCTTTGGTTGGACTCACGTTCAAAGATTTTATTGCGGTTTGAATTGCAAATCCCCAAAATGAGTTCGGTAACTCAGTTTGACTCATCATGGATCGAACCATATCAAGTAAGGTTCGATTCCTCCTTTCGGCAACACCATTGAGTTGTGGTGTTCCGGGTGGAGTAAGTTGTGATATAATGCCACAACCTTTCAAGTGTGAATCAAATTCAAGGCTAAGGTATTCTCCACCACGATCGGATCGTAGTGCCTTAATCCTTTTGTTCAATTGGTTCTCTACTTCGTTTTGAAATTCTTTGAATTTGTCAAATGCTTCACTCTTATGTTTCATTAAATAGATATACCCATATCTACTTAAGTCATCGGTGAAGGTTATAAAGTAGTCATAATTACCACGGTGATGATACTCATTGGTCCACATACATCGGTGTGTATGAGTCCCAATAGTTCACTAGCTCGTGTCCCTTTACCACTAAAAGGATTACGAGTCATCTTGCCAAGTAGGCAATATTCGCATGTACCATATGATTGATAATCAAATGGGGTAATCACATTAGTCGAAATTAATCTTTTGATGCGATTCTCGTTTATGTGACCTAATCGACAATGCCAAATGAACGCTTCACTTGGGTCACTTGTTTTGAGTTTCTTTGATTGTATGTTATAAATATCATTAATTTGATTTGAGGTCTCTAAAATGTAAATGCCATTGATAGAAGTAGCTTGGCCAATAACCAAATCATTCCTAGAAATAGAGCAACGATTGTTCTTAATGACAAAACAAAAACCGTCCATGTCTAGCATGGCGATTGAAATAATGTTTTTAGAGAGTGTAGGTACATAAAAACAATTATGCAAATACAACTCAAATCCATTTGGCAAAGCTAAAACATAAGTTCCCTTGGATTCGGCCGCTACCCGAGCTCCATTTCCAAGGCGTAGATCCACATCTCCCTTGCTAAGCCTCTCCACATCTCTTAAACCCTGTAAATGATTACAAAGGTGAGAACCACAACCGGTATCTAGTACCCATGTCGTAGTGGAAGTATAATTTATATCAATAACATAAATTTCTTTAGGAATTGTACCTTTTGGAGTAATGAGTCCTTCCCTTATATTTCGCAAATACATAGGGCAATTCCTAAGCCAATGTCCCATGCCATAGCAATAATGGCACTCATCATTAACTTGCTTGAAGTTTTTGACTTTCTTTCCTTTCTTCTTGAACCTCTTACCCTTTGATGCAAGAACTTGATTGCTAGAGCTCCCACTAGCTTTGGCATCTTTATCTTTCAGAGACAAAGATCCTATAGATCGTATGAGGTAGTCTTCCTGAGACGGACTCACACGAGGTCTAGTAGTAGTGGGTGGTTTAGAAGTGGTGATGAAATTAAGGTTTCCATCCGAACCTATCCCGAAATGAAGTTCTCTAGTTGTATCGAAATTATTGTTGGAGCATACGTCGTCAAGAACATGGTGATATGACTCAATAGTTATCGGTGCGGTAGCATTTGATGGATTCATTGTAAAAACTACAAATATGGAGGAAAGGAAATATTAACATTTGTCTTTTTTAAATCATACTTGCAAATAAACAAGATATGAACATTTATATAGTGACCTCTACCCAACTATAATAAATGATTCCAAGACCCAAATTCATATTAACTTAGGGCACGGTGTGCCGAATTACCCTTTATTAACATAACTCGGTGGATTAACTTTTTAATCGATTCTACTTTTAGAATTCTTGGTCGACGATGTTTACATTAATATTCATCTCTAGCCTGAAACACATCCAGAAATCGTCGTGAATACTTTCGTTGAGTACAACCCAAATTTCGAATAAATGTGTCCATAATCCAAACCCATATCAATTTAGGGCACGGTGTGCCGAAATACCCCTCATTAACATGAACTCGGTGGATAAACATTTATCACCCACTTCCCCTACGAAACAAGGTTTGTACCCCGGTGTGGCCGAGTGCACTCCCTCGCGAAATAGGTTTTCATGGTTTCTACTATTTGGTAAGGCTATGTCTCAATTGATTGTTTTAGCGAGAGGTCATGTCAAATTATTATCTATCACGTTTTAAGTGAACTAAAGCGGTGAACTACGATAATTATATTTGACACGGTCGATAAACTCGATAAAAAGGATGCATGTTTTAGTTATGGCGATTTAGCGATGCATGTGACATAAAATAAAATGCAAGCATAAAGATAAATAAATCCTAGTATGGCCTTCCTAGAATAGAAAACTATTTAACTATTACATATTCGGAAACCAACTCCATTGGTCCCTTGAACTTCGGTTGTGGCACGCATCTCGAGGTAACACCGTCTTCATGTATCGCCATTCTTGAAGAAATCCGTCTTTAGGAACTCCGGAATGAATAAAATTACATAATAAATTACATAATTTCCTATTATACATTTGTAACTAAAATAAAATAAATCTATTAAATTACAAAACGGTGATACGAGATCACAATAAAAATTACAACCGAATCGATATTCCCATACATTTCGGGAAATACCAATTAAAATCTAAGGCCATACTAAGTAAAATTACATAATTCAAAATTACATAAATTGAAATTATGACAATCATAAAGAAAATGCAGCATTATAATATGTAAGAACATGCTCAATTTTTATGCTAAATCGCCTTTTAATTAGCCAATATCGTATATTACTCGGTTTTTAACGGATTTGCGTGATTTCAACATTTTATAATCACAAAAATACATAAACTCATATTTATGCATAAGTTAATTACCCTAACCTCTTAGGACTCAAAATATAGTCTTCACTAATAATTTGACCATAATTAACTTTTATTTACAAAATTGTTCATAAATGGACCAAAAATTACAAAAATAAGCTATTAGACTTCAAATAAATCCCAAAAATTTCAAATAAATTCAAAATTTGAAATTTAAATTCATGAACATTCTGGAAAAATTCCATGATACTCATAATGTTCAAAATCTTAGGTTAAAAATTTAGAAATGTTTCCGGAAAAACAATGTTGCGGTTTATCGATTTTTAATAAAATAATCATAAAAACATGGAAAAATTATTTTCATTAAATTTTCAATTTTAGATCTGAAAAATATAATAAAATGCAACATTAGACGTTTTTCTTAAGTCATAGATTATGTTTTTATTAATTTTCACTAATAATGTCACTATTTATGCCATTTTTCTTCAAAAATTCATAAATCATGCAAAAAGACTTCTTTATAGCCAATTATTTTACACACATCTTGTAAAATTGCATGTGACAACATATTAATTTTCTATGACCAGATTCGAAATTTAACTCATATTAACCTATTTTTCACTTAAATCCGAATTTAATAATGAGAAATTCATTTTTCGAGCATAACAAGTCCAAAAATTATGAAAATTTACAGGTTATCTCAAAATAATATATGTGACAACATATCCAAAAACCAAGTGAAAATTCGAAGTATAGCTATTTTTAGACCAAAAATGACATTTTTACTCATAAAATCACATTTAAATGTCATTATTAAAAAATATGAACAATAAAAATCCGAAAAATTAACCAAAATATCCTAAAACATTTTAGGACCAGAAATATTAACATGCATGTAATAATTTCGTGATATATCATAATAACACAAATTTTACAAGTTTTATTTGTTATTCATATAACTCGGAAAAACTTTTAACCAATTTGCATGCAAGCAACCGTGGCTCTGATACCAATTGAAGGAAATGTAGATTCATATACATACTAACATACTCATATATGTCTAAACTAATTTGTCATAAAATTAAAACGGATTTTATGCATGCAAACAAATAACAAAAGAGGAGAAATCATATCCTTACATAGATGTTTCGGTTTTATAGGGCACAAAAGAAATCTCCTTTCCTTTTGTTCTTGAGCTTTCCTTATGGATGAACAAGATCTAAGTATAAGATCTCTCCCTAAGCTTTATACCCAAAGCTAACCCTTAATCTAATTAATATTATTTGATCTAGTATAATATTAATCTTATGAAAAATTGAACCAAAATATTTGGTATTTTAGTTCTCAAAACCGGTTGAGAGAAGAGGAGAGGAAGAGAAATTATTTTTATCTCTCTAAAAATAATTATGTTGAGTGAATGAATAATTACCTTACACACTATGCATATAGTGAAAGATAAAATAAAAAAGAAAAAGAACCCTTGTTCTTTCCAAGGGAGAACCGGGTAGGGTGAGGGAAATGGCCTATGCATGGCCTTTGTGCTCTTACACAAAAGGCACTAGGTATGCATGCCTATATTAGATAAATGATGATTAATTCCACTAATCTAAATTAACATAATATGTTAATAATTCCCAATATTTCGGTCCACATTGTAACATGGATTCCATATTATTTTTGTCAAATGTCAATATGTCACATGTCATATGTAACATAAATTGTTTATGTATTTTTAACATATTAAAAATCAACGCATTAATAAAAATACGTCATATACAAAATTGACTTAGTAATTCATAATTACTCGTACCAAAATATTTTACCGTTTATAAATCGCATTTATAATAATTCATTCAAATCCAATTGTTTCTTTAAACAATAATTTCATCCGAGTAATAATTTGATTACTCAGACCGTATCTCATTTAATCACATTTCAATTTGATACGTAAATTCTACTTCCAAAATCGTCCGTCAATTTTTCAAGTAATTTAATTAACTCGTAACATTATACGATTAATTAAATGATTAATTAAGAGTATCGCCCTATAGATATGACCTAAAGGGTCAACTGATCACCACCGTCACACGACAGTAATGTCAAACTCTAGTCAGCCAATCATTACCGATATATGTTGACCAGTTGACAGTAACAATATTACTTCCCAATTGTATTCTTTAAAATGAGATTTAATAATGATATTTAAATCATGTGATCGCACTATTGTTGAGGACACATTTCCCAACATAAGGCTCGTGTTTACGATCGGTAGGTCGTAAACACGCATCGGGTTGTGACTTTAGAAGTCGAGTCGAGAATTTTAAGGGAGAAAAGAGGGGGCGGACACTCGCGTTAGTCTCAAATGGGCGACATTTGAGGGGTATTTATAGGAGAATGAGTGGTTGTGTGAGTTTTGAGCGACGTGGCCACCTGGGCTGCTCAAAGAGGCGCGAGCCAAATCGCGACACTTCGAGTTGTGTTGTCACTATCACAACAAACGCAATCATGATTTGTTCTATCCTAGGTTTTGTAGTCACATGTTTGGTACTTGACCATTCATGAATCCGGGAAAACTTAGTATAGAAGGCTTGAGATATTTTGTTTTTGTGGTTGACTCGGTTTGACTCGTTGTTGGAGTCGGGATTTTGAATTTTTGAGTCGGTTTTTGACTCGGTGTCGGTTTTGACTCTAGTTAGTGTCATCGCGGCCCCGTCGTTGTGCATTAAACACTCCAGGTATTTTTGAAATGTTTTGAAATGTTTTGTTTTCGAAATCGTTTTAAGTTTTCCGACGTAAAGTTGTACACAAACTGTCGATCAAACGCTGCGATCCCAAAACATGTTGTAGTCCGATAATCATCGGGTGTTTGTTGGAGTCTCAGCAGATACTGGGTATCTACACCTGTGTCCAACAGCCATGAGCTCCACCCAAAAGAAACTTAGAGCAAAAACTAACTCTGGACATAGATTAACATAACTTATTCAAATAAATACTACACACAAATAAGAGAGCCTTGCTTTAATGTATGACCCGAATGAATGAAAAGCATTCCTGAGGGTCTCACAATACTTCTACTCTTTCCACTACCATAGTATTCCAATATCAATTAACAGATCCGGTAACTTAAAATTGCACATAATAAATGGAAAAGGGATTATATTAAGTTGTCCGTGTCACAATAATAGAAGAAATCACGAAGAAAGTTCACAGGTGTAAAGAGAGTTCAAGCAACCGAGTTCAAGATGGGATTCGGGCTCAAAACAGCCCAACTCCAACACCAATATGAGACGAAGCTTACCATATAAATGAGGAAAATGTAAAGAACCAAACTTTATCAAATAAGGACATGTAAACGACCCATAAGACGGAAAATTCGACAATTTTGTCGAGTAACCTATCACCGTTACCTTTTTTTTGCTCTCCTAAACGCCACGGAATCGCCCAAGGATGACTCGAAACCCAAAAATAGAAGAAATTAACCCAAAATACGAATCCTTTGTAAGAAGGCCGAATTGAAATAGGATGAAAGCTTGGCTCTTTCTTACATATAAAGAAGGAGGACGAGATGGAGAAGCTATTGGTGTAAAATTTATCAAATTTGGTTGAGAATGGAGGCGGGATCTGGGGTTGGAGGTGACGAAAATGGTGACTGGTTTGCTGTGGTTTTGTTTCTTTTTTGTTGTTGTTGTGAGCTCTCTCGACAGGAACAAGGAAATGAAGGGGGGTGGTGGGGACGAGGGATAATAATAATAATAATAATAATAATAATAATAATAATAATAATAATAATAATAATAATAATAATAATAATAATAATAATAATAATAATAATAATAATAATAATAATAATAATAATAATAATAATAATAATAATAATAATGATAATAATAATAATAATAATAATAATAATAATAATAATAATAAAAGGGTTAAGTAAATATAGAGTGTGAGAGGGAGGTATGAGTGTTGTCAATATTTGATTGGTCGAGCTTAAAAATAGTCTCACATATGAAAATGTGACGGTCTATGGCTAGACGGAAATTCGTCTTAAACCTACTATAATTTAAGACGGAGCTTTATTATTGTTGCTATTAATATTATCCGACAAAAATATTTATTTTATATAAACAAGTTTGTGAAAATGTAACTTTTATAAAATTTATGTTCAAAAGGAGATTAATTAAATTAAATAATTTAAAAATATGAAATGAAGCAATCGAATGGTTAAATAAATTTCAAATGTTAAAATGAGAAATTCTCGGGTGTTACAATCACCCCATATTTTAAAAAGTTTCGTCCTCGAAACTTGAAGGTAGAAATAAGAGGTTATAAAGGTAAAACTGGACTTTTGAAATTGGTAACCCAAAACATTAAAATGTCACTTATCGTAAGAATTAAAATTCTTTCAAAAGTTTCAAATAAAATTTTTCGACATAACCAGGTTCTCATCAGAGCAACGGAAGTGTTCTCGTTACGTATTCAAGAACATCACATTCCAAATCAAAGATAAGGTCAAAAGGCAAATCATTTGAATAAATATAAAATCAAAATGCTTTCCAAACATTTATGGAGAGTTTTCAAAAGTATAGGTCTCATTCATGGAACGAAATTGCTCTTGTTGTGCACACAAGAACGCTAACTTTCCAACTCAAAGACAAATTTAAAAAAAAAATCACTCGCCGACAAGCGTAGAACAAGTTATTAAACGTCTCCAATAACGAGTTCTAACATCCGATCAACGTTAAAATCAAAAGAGAAAGGTAATTTACTCAAATTTTCTTTCACAAAAGCCAATATAAAAATAAAAGTTTCACTTTTAAACTAAAAAAGGAATCAAGTTTGTGAAAAGATAGCATCGAACCTTGGCAAAGAAATCACAAATAGATCAAAGTTAACAGAAATTGGATAAAATTTAAAGAAATTTCGGGTTTAGCATTTAAAATCATGATAAAGAAGTCCATACTCAAAGAACAAATCGGGAACTGAATCAAATTTTCATTTTCAAATTTTAAAATAGGTAAGGTTTGTAAGAGTAACATAGATTCTTAACAACGAATAAAAATGATAGCTTGAAAGTTTAGACATTGTATAAAATGAAAAGCAATTTAGACAACATAAATATTAAGTAAGCTAAGAGAGTCCAAACTTAACCAACAAAAAGAGCTATGATGAACATCGTAGGGGTAAGAATTGAAATAAGGTCAACAAGGAGATCAAAGATAGAGATTTTATAGGTCACTAGCATCTAACTCAAGGGAGGAGCAAGATGAAGCGAGGAAAGGAGGTATGAACGGTAACACTTATGGTCAAAGAGGAAGGGGAATTAGACAACAAGGAAACGCCAGGTACTCAAATATCAAACAATAACATAATCCTGAACTGTTCCGAAAGCTTCCTAACCACAAAACTTATAACCACATAGCTCCCAAAGATTTCCTCATAACACTTGTGTTACTTCACCTTAGGCTATCCCATGAAACAAGTTACTTCACTATAAGTGTGATTTCACCACTTCAAATCTTCAACATCTACAAACAACCTCCACGAGATCAAGGTCAAAACTTCTAACAAAGCTATACTCATATCCAACTAGTGTCAACTATGAGTTCCTCAAAATGGTAAAACTCTCAATCAAAAATCCAAATTCAAAAGTTCTTTTGCGCATTGTATCATCCCAAGGAGATATTTTTATACTCTCGAAACCTAAGGCATAAATGGTGACATTATCCAAACTACGAGACAACCACTCAAAACATCTAACTCATCTCAGCGCAATATCTATCGATCCCAACTTATAATTACATCTCAAGAACTCTGGCTACTAATCCTGATTACCGCGAAGTGGATACCCAAATGAGATTCCAAAACTAGCAAGAACTCTCACCTAACATGGTTCCTATGTAATCATCAGAACACTCACAAAAGGATACCGACTATGCTAACCTCGAGCTCAACTCAAACTTCCAAGTATAAACAACAAGGCTAAGTTCCATAACTTTAGTAACATAGGCAACTCACTCTTAACACACATAATCCACCAATCAATTATACTCACTTTATCAACGAACTAGGTATAAGAATCACTAAGTATGTCTCACCACACTACCTAAGTCCTTCCAACATCACAACTTCTCAAAACCAAGGGTTATGGGTCAACCACAAACAAACTCCACAAAGCTAAATTATCCTACCACAATTAACATCTCACAAAAGAAACAGAACTATCAAAAAGGCGTTAAGGGAGGATAAGGAGGGAATAAAGGACAAATTGAGAGGGTACAAGATTAACTTCCAAGGAAGAAGAAAAGAGAGTTTAGAAGAAGGATAGGCACCAAGAGGTAAAGAATAAGGCAAGATACACCAAGAGTAAGGAACATCTTCGAGGAAGAAAAAGCATTCTTGAAAACATAGACAAATCTTCAATCTTCGGCAATAGGCACCAAGTCTTGATCGTAACACGGGTAAGCTCATGGTTTGTCAATCCAAGGTCACAAAAGCAGATGACAATCAACAAACATGTTAGAACCTACCACGAAGCATACACATAGAGACTACCAACTTAGGTCCTTAGTTCTACCCATCTCTCATTCATTATTCAAGATCAAGTTCAAATTTAAATTTGGGGTACACGTGTGTGCGTCGGGAGCAACATAGGCTCTGATACCAACTGTGACACCCCGCGATAACGCGGAAAACATAACTAATAAAATGCTGAAACTTAGGGAATTTTTAAAAACTTTTAAAATTTAAAGTGTGGGTTCACCAAAATCTAAAACATAAATAGAGAGTGCGGAAATAAAGATTTTAAATTATACAAACGTGATAGTCAAGGTGAGTGAAAATATATCCCTCAAATGACAATACAAAAAAAGGTAGGTCTAAAACAATCCTAATAAACCAACTACTAGGCCGTAGTGCTCGCTAGCTCACACATGTCTTCAACCCACAGATGCACCACTAATACCTGTCATTCATGTAAACATGAACACCACAGTCAGTGGGGAGTAACTCAAGGTTCTCCCAGCCACAAAATGTCGAAATGAACATAACAAAGAACTAAAACAGGTAGTCATGTAAGACTCTTACAAAAATATGGATATCAAGATTATGTTAAAACATGGTAATTAAATGAGATGGAACAAGATAAATCAACATTAGCATGATAACGGTTAAACTACTCATGTGAGGCAATTAAATAATATGAAAGGCAAGAATACGATGATCTATACCAAAGCACGTATTTCAAGGAAATTCGACATAGATGTCAGATTAGAGTCCGAATCAAGTGAAGCAGTTAAGTAAGGGATCAACCAATGCAATTTACAAGAATAGAAATTGCAGCCATTATTTGGAAAACCACTTAGCAAACATTGTACGGGACGTGGCCACTAATGTCACATTTATACTTATGGCTTGCATCTCACCATAAGAACGGATGGGAACATCAATCCCGACGATCATATCGCAACTAGAGAGCTTATAGCTTACCCCTAGTGTCCGATAGGACCAAGACAAACAACAGACAAATACCAATATCTAAAACCAAGCAAGACCTTTACTACTCATATATCAAAATATAATTCCCCTGGTAGGACGACAATGGTACTCCCAAGACTCAGTCCTAGTCTAAATCTAGCCAGACTCTCGGGATAGTACAGTTCCCGATTCGACATGCAGCAGAACAGTCCGCATCCAAGATGATACCGTCGTTTAGTACCAAAATTAAATTTATAATTCCAAACTAATACTATATCTAGTGATAGTAAGGGTCGAACCACAGAGAGACAAGGTTGATTTTGTTTACAATTTTTCAGTCTATAAAAGTAACAATTAATTGGGGGGTTTTGAATTTGGTTGATTAACTGGCTAATTGCTAAAATGAATATTCTCAACAAGATGAAAAAGGGATCGGGAACTTCGGTTTACCATGGCAAAAGTCAGGTCAGTAAGGCAGCAAAGGTCTTATAATACGGTCTCAGGGAAAATAAGCTAGCCTTTCGATCAAAGCTCAAATAACCTCACGGTCTATTAATTCCCTAGAATTTATCAACGCTTTCACTCAAGAGAAATTCCAAATCTAACGATAATTCAAATTACCAATCTTTCAATCTAGTAAAGAAATTTATCAAAAGATAGCAAGACCAATACGGAAGAACTCATACTACACAACAATCCTAACCTAATACCATGGTTCACCTCGTTCCCAATCAAGGAAATTACCTACGCATAATTATAACTATTCTAACTTCGAAATTAATAGTAAAGAACAAATTCGACATAGTTGAATCAAACTAAACCAAAAGGAAAGAACTCGATTGCTGAAATTAAACTGATGAAAATAAGAATCAAAATAACAAGGAAATAAGGAAGAGAAAGAATTGCATAAAAAGCTTACTAATTGAATTCGAGCACAAAGCATTCAAATCGAAGGTTTCCGTCTCCAAGCTAGATCTAAAACTGAGTTTTTTCCAGAATGAAAAGCATAACCTAACAGTTGCTGCGTTCTACTGATAAAAAGATACTGAAATTTAATTACAAGTTGGGCTTTTAAAAGTCTAACACGAAGAGAAACGTGTCAGCTCGAAAACTGGTCGATCGACCGGTCAGCATGGTCGATCGACTGAATATGCGGAACAGTAGCATCTGATGAGCTTCAGTGGTCGATCGACCTCACAGCCTAGTCGATCGACTGAATATGCTGTGTAGTGGCTCTCTTGTTCCTTCCAATCAACTCTTCACTCCTTTGCACGCATCCCAAGGTGAGTGAATACGACTCTCCTTCTTCTTGGCTTCCTTAACCTTGCCTCCGGAGGACGAATTAGGCTTGATTTAGCTTACTTCCACTCGTTCCTACAATAAATCATAGAAAATGCAAAGTAAACCGTTTCGGGAGAAATAGTAGCCTTAAGCTAACAATTATGCATAGAAACACGTGCCAAAACCACAGATAAAGTGTATAGAAAATGCACGTATCACAAGACTCGAAGACAGATCGGAAATCGAGAACCCACAATCGGCAGGACAGTCCGAAAGAGGCGGAAAATATGAGCTAACCCCACAATCGGAAGGACAGTCCGAAAGAGGCGTAAAGATAAGTTAAGCAATACGGTATAGCATAAAGGCATTATCAAGAATACGACTCGACCAAGCGATACGAATCAACTTGGAATGAGACTACTACGTGTAATGAACCGATGATAATCCAAGTGAGACATTTCATGCCAAAATTATATTCATGAATGTGAATAAGTAACCCATTTCTTTAATACTTGTCACTTGAGTAAAAATGTAAACAAACGGAAATGAATCATTTATAATAAGAAAAACAAGCATTCAATTATAAACGACTCAATTTAATTAAACAGGTAGAATAATTTGCTCATATTTGAGATAAGATAAATAAATGAGAATGAACGGACTAAAAATTCATATTATAGGTAAATGAGATAAATAATAAATTCCACTTTTATGATTAATGTGAGAAAAATATATGAATGAACGATATTTAATAAATTAAGTTATATAAGGCATGAGACGGAATTTAAGTCATTCAAAAGAATCACATTTGCACCAAAATAAACTCGACCCACAACTCAAAGTGGCCATTTGGATAGCCCCTACACGAACTCAGACAACCAGCCACAACCACAGTGCGAAACAGCCCAGTTTCGGGTTCTCAAAAACCCGTCCCAAGCATTCATTTTAGCCAACAAAAGCAACCTATTCGAGTGAAGGAAAAGTAGATCTATATACTCAACATATTCATATATGTTTTATTTTAATTTGTCATAAAATTAAATTGTGATCTTATGCATACAAACTAATAAACAATATAAAGAAGAAACCATCCTCTTACATTGTGATTTTCGGATTTATGGGCACAAGTGAGTTCACCTACTCACTTGTTCTTGAGCTTCCAAATATTGGATGAACAAGGTTCAAATTAGAACCTCTCCCAAAAGCATATACCCAAGGAAACTCATAATAACCAATATTATTTAGATCTAGTAATAATATTAGTTTTACTATAAAATTGACACAAAACAAATTGTATTTTTGGCTCTTGAATAAATCGGTCAAGAGGGAGTATATGTGAGATTTTATTTCTCTAGAAAAATCACATATTCTAGAGATTATACATTTTCTTACACTAGAAAATTCTTTGGTGAAAAGAATGAATAATATTGTGAAAGAGAAAAGCACTTCTCTCTTTTCTTGTGGGATGGCCGAAAAAATGCATTGGGTAGTATGCCCAATGCATTTTATTTTTGCTCTTCACAAGAGGCTAGGCATGCAACTCTAGGGTTATCATTGTGTTTTATTTAGAATAAAATAAATTAAACAACACAAACCCTTAATGCCCTTCATATTTTCGGTTACCATATAAAATGGTAGTACATATTAACTTTGTCATTTGTCAATTTTGTTATGTGTTACATGTTACATGACATGTAACAATGCAATGTATTTTTATCATATTAAAAATCAACATACTCATAAAATATGTCATTTACAAAATCGACTAGTAATTCATAATTACTTGTGCCAAAAGTGTTCCCGAATTATAAACTACAACATTCTGTATTTATTATAATTTATTCATTCCGTTTCAATTGTTTACTCAAACAATAATTTCATCTAAGTAATAAAATAATTCGATTACTTAGACCGTGTCTCATTTAATCATATTTACAATAAGATACGTAAATTATACTCACAAAATCATCCGTCAATTTTAAGCAATTTAATTAACTCGTATCGGTATACGATTAATTAAATAATCAATTAAGAGTATTTCCCTATAGGTATGACCTAAGGGGATCAATCGATCACCACCGTCGCACGGTAATGTCAAACTCTAGTCACCAATCAATACTTGATATGTGTGGACCATTGACCTGTAAAATATATTACATCCCACATGTATTCTTAAAATGAGATTTAATAATGATATTTAAATCATGTGATCGCACTATTGTTGAGGACACATTTCCCAACAATCTCCCACTTGTCCTCGACAAGTGTGCGTCACCAATTCTCTTGTCCTATTACTATCTCCCACTCAATGCAAGGTGTCTTTCGGATCGTACTTGCAAGTGATCATATCGAGAGTGGTTTCCTCGATCTGAAGAATAACTGATTGACCGGATTTATCTATCATAGATACCTTCCGAGCGTGGCCACGTATTTCCGATTCATTACTCCTCGAGTGGCCCTGAGATATTGTTTTAACCCCGACAAGGGGTGGACAATTCCTATCGCACTTATTCCCTTCGACTAGCCACAGCCATCATAACCCAAAATATGCCCATTTGACCCCATTTACGAAGGTCGTAGTAACACAAATCAAAGTTAATCTGAAACTGTGCCATCTTAGGCGAACAGTCTTTAGTCAAAAGAATCGACTCATTAGAATACTATAGCAGCTCTCGCCACGACCAGGCTATATAAATTGCCAGAACTCTATAAGCGGTCATAAGGCCCGACAAGGTGTTCCTAACAGTCTGCCTATGTGATCGACTAGTCATCCCACATGACTCTATGGCACTTGAACTTGCCATCAATCGCATCACACTCTAGTCACTTCGAGACGTCACCTCATACAAGCGACTATGGGCTAATACTATGTTAATCCGGGTTCACTTTAACGGGGTTCAACGTTGTCTCTACAACCCGTTTGGATGTAACAAGGTATAATAAAAGAGTTTTAAAGTAAAACTCAAACGACAAATGCGATTATCACATATAAATAGTCAATGCCTGATTACTATTTAATGTTCTATAATCTAATTTGATCTTGTACGTAGTTGTTCATTTCAATTCAATTGAAATTACATGACTCATCATGTTTAGCCTTTGAGAAGGCTTTGGTTAGTAGCTTTTATCAATTTCTTGTACCTTACTCAACCTTACTACATACTCGTTTTCCTTTATAATGTATACATTTGCATTACAAAACTTTCTGAGTACGTGTCGAGATCCAATCAAGACATAGGCCCTCTAGCCTAAGAATAGCTCCCACTGTTTTCACAGTGTGCGGGACTCATCCTTCTTGCACATCTCATGATTGCAAGTGTACTCAATTTCCGTTATAAATATCTCGCATTGTTCTTTATTGCCTAGAACGATTCTAGAAAATCTACTTCTTAATTAACATTGCCACAATGGTATCTTAACCATCTTAATGTGTTTTGATTATGGTTTTGTCGGAAACCATGCGCAATCTCAATTGTCAATTGTCACTTGTGTAACACCCTTACACAAAATTGCATCATAAACACTTTGCATCATAGCCTTAATGCTTCTGCAAGCACTTAAGGGTAATCTTTATGGCTTACTTGGTAAAGATTACTTAAATTCGATTTTGAAAACAATTCATCATACTCAAAGTATATGAAGTGTTACACATCATTACTTATTTAATTGATCCGGCAGCGGAAGCAAATGTAATCAATCAAATATGTTCAATTTAATAGAACTAGTCATGAATCTTATCAACGTAAGACTTCTTATTGACGCTAATATCATGTGGATTTATCTTCATAAATCCGGATATTAAAGATGTATTATTATACTCCAAAAGTCTTAAATCATTCTCAATGATCAATATGTCATCCACATATAAGACTAATTAAAATTTCCGTAACTCCCACTAAACTTCATGTATAAACACAACTTCTCGACTTATCGAGAAATGTTTTATCACATGATCAAAATGTTGATTCCAACTCATTGATGTCCTACTTAAGATCCTTTCTTAAGTTTCACATTATCTTAAGATTGTAAGAATCTATAAAACTCATGACATGTATTGAATACATTCTTTCTTTTGAAGAAGTGGGTTTTAGATTCACTTGTTGTATGCATATCCTCATAATAAAACACAATCCCTAAGAAGATCCAAATAGACTTAAGCATTTCAATTAGTGCAAAACCCTTTGCAACCAATCTTGCTTTGAAATATCTCTTTATTAGTGCAAAACCCTTTGACACTAATCAAGTCATTTATTTCGGATTTTCATGGCTCTAAGCCTTGTATTGAGTTGTGACTTAAACACTCTTATGTAAGTCATTTGTTCATTACTATCTAGAAGTAATCAACTTTGAATCAAATGATTTCTTTTGTAAGTTATAAGCTCTTTACTTTCTTAAAAGTAGCATGAATTCATCATCTTTAACAAGTGACGAATTTAACCTCCTAGGTTTTGAAGAAACAATGTCTTACACAAAACGTCTCATGTAGCCAAGAAAGACCAGTTTCTTGCGACATAACATTCTCTGTGGCATTATTTGTGGCTCTTGAAAAATTTCTCCCACTCTGTCTTCTAAAAATAAACGTGTATTTTAGAAAGACAGCTTCACGAGCCGCAAACCCGTCGTACTCGTGATAATTGAAGAGGGAAAAATGAGCATTTGTTTCTTGTGAAAACTTACAAACATGGTACCCTTACCATTTCATATCTCATATGATTCGATTTAGTGGAAAAATAATTTAGACAAAAATGATAAAATCCCCAAAAGGATCAAGTAACTCAAAGTAACTTGATTGAAGTCCAAACCATATCGAATAGCGTTTGATTTCTTATCCAATCATACATTATCCCATAATGCGTGTTAAGAGAGATTAATTTGTGATACTATATCACAATTTATTTGGCTTATATCAAAGTCTTCACTTTGATAATCCCATCACGACTAAATCGTGATTTCTTGAACTCTTTGAAATTCTTCAAAGATTTCTCTATTTACCTTATTAAGTGAACATATTAGTGTCAACTTAAATCGTTGGTAAAAGATAATGATCAACCTATTTTGGATCGATGATTTAAAACCTCGATCTCCTTTTCAACTAAAAGGCGCGAGATATCTTGCTTTGAATACAAGATACGCATATACCATTAACAATCTAATGGTTTCAAGAGCACTCGATAACTCTTTGCGTTCATCATTCCAAAATTCAAGGTTTAATCTTGGGTTACCAATTTGAGTCTTGCATCATCTTCATGATATATCATTCTAGTTTGGTTTAGAATATAATCACCTTGATGATGGGCTAGCCATACATCAAATCATGGTGTATAGGGTCACAAAAGTGAAACATCTTTTGTATCATTAACAAATTGTATTCTTATTTAGAGTTTATGTACTTAATAGTCACAATTAAGCACAACTCCAAACTCGAAAACTAGATTTAGTACACAATGACTCTATCTCTTGACTTCATAGTTGCTAGTCGTCATATTCTAATCATCCTATGTATCAAACATAATGATGAAAACCACCACCGGTTTCTAATATTGACGAAGTAATACTAGCAAAATTTATGTTTAATCAAATAAACATTTAACGAAGAAGGTCCCATTTGATGTCCCACAACTAACTTGTTGATTCTTCAATAATTAGGCGTGGTTTCCTTTCTCGTGTCCAACATTTAAGACAATGGAAACTTTATCGGTCGGGATTGATAGGTTTAGTATCGTCATTCTCAACAACTTTACCTTTAGCATAACCTTGTATCAATTCCATTCTAATTTTACTTCTTTAACCTCGTCCTCATCTTAACGGTTTAAGAGAATGCTCCCACTCATTTCAATGAGTCTTTACTTAGAGAAGCAAAGGTGAATCTTATAAAGATTACTCTTCAATTCAATCGTTTTAGTCTTAAAACTTTCATTGAAGTGGTTGCGTTATTTTTGGTCAATTACGATTCGACAAAACTAATTACCAAAACAATTTATCGTTTCAAGGTACTTAATTCAATTAAGTATATGAAACATAATCCATTGTAAGTAGAAGTGTTAGTCAAGAATCAAAAACCTGTTTGATAATGAATAACTTTAATCTATACTCCTTACAAGAGATCCTTAGCAATGGTTCATTCGAGGTCTTTAGAAGAAAATTCAAATTTTGTCTTTAGATATGATGTTTTAATGGAGTTTTGAATCGAAATGATATCGTATATGAATTGTGGTAAAGAAATAGAACAATATAACAACGGAATAGTGGAAAACTTACTCCCTCGCGAAATAGATTTTCATGGTTTCTACTATTTGGTAAGGCTAAGTCTCAATTGTTTATTTTAGCGAGAGGTCATGTCAATTTATTATCTATCACGTTTTAAGTGAACTAAAGCGGTGAACTACGATAATTCTAATTGACACGGTCGATAAACTCGATTAGATGATAATGCATGTTTTAGTTATGGCGATTTAGCGATGCATGTGACATATAAATAAAATGCAAAGCATAAAAATAAATCCTAGTATGGCCTTCCTAAAATAGAAAATCTAATTAACTATTACATATTCGGAAACCAACTCCATTGGTCCCTTGAACTTCGGTTGTGGCACGCATCTCGAGGTAACACCGTCTTTATGTATCGCCATCTTGAAGAAATCCGTCTTTGGGAACTCCGAAATGAATAAAATTACATAATAAATTACATAATTTCCTATTATACATTTGTAACTATAATAAAATAAATCTATTAAATTACAAGACGGTGATACGAGATCACAATAAAATTACAACCGAATCGATATTCCCATACATTTCGGGTAATACCAATTAAAAAACTAAAGTCATACTAAGTAAAAAATACATAATTCAAAAATTACATAAATTGAAATTATGACAATCATAAAGAAAATGCAGCATTATAATATGTATGAACATGCCCAATTTTATGTTAAATCGCCTTTAATTAGCCAATATCGTATATTACTTGGTTTTTACGGATTTGCGTGATTTCAACATTTTATAATCACAAAAATTACATAAATTCATATTTATGCATAAGTTAATTACCCTAACCTCTTGGGACTCAAAATTTAGTCTTCACTAATTATTTGACCATAATTAACTCATATTACTAAAATTTGTTCATAATGGACTTAAAATTATAATAAAATGCTATAAACTTCAAATAAATCACAAAATTTCAAATAAATTTGAAATTTGAAATTTAAACTCATGAACATTCTGGAAAAATACCATGACACTCATAATGTTCAAAAAACTTAGGTTAAAAATTTCGAAATTTATACGGAAAAAACAATGTTGCGGTTTATCGGTTTTAACAAAATAATCATAAAAACATGAGAAAAATAATATTCATTAACTTTTCAATTTTAGATATGAAAAAGATAATAAAATGAAACATATAATGTTTTTCCTTAGTCATAGATTATGTTTTATTAATTTTTCACTAATAATGTCACTATTTATGCTATTTTTCTTCAAAAATCCATAAATCATGCAAAAAGACTTCACTATAGCCTATTATTTTACAAACATCTTGTAAAATTGCATGTGACAACATACTAAATTTCTATGACCAGATTCGAAATTTATCTCATATTAACCTATTTTTCACTTAAATCCGATTTTAACAATGAAAAATCCATATTTCAAGCATAAGAACTCATAAAATCATGAAAATTTCCAGATCATCTAAAAATAATATATGTGAAAACATATCCAAAAACCACCTTCAAATTCGAAGTTTAGCTAATTTTCGTTCAAAAATGACATTTTTATCATAAAAATCACATTATAATGCCAATATTGTATAATATGAACAATAAAAATCCGTAAATTAACCAAAATATCCTAAAAACATTTTAGGATTAGAAATTTCAATATGCAAGGATTAATTTCGTGATATATCATAATAACACAAATTTACAAGTTTTATATGTTATTCTTTATAACTCGGAAAAACTTTTAACCGATTTGCATGCAAACAACCAAGGCTCTTGATACCGATTGAAGGAAAAGTAGATCTATATATTCAACATATTCATATATGTTTTATTTTAATTTGTCATAAAATTAAATTTTGATCTTATGCATGCAAACTAATAAACAATATAAAGAAGAAACCATCATCTTACATTGTGATTTTCGGATTTATGGGCACAAGTGAGTTCACCTACTCACTTGTTCTTGAGCTTCCAAATATTGGATGAACAAGGTTCAAATTAGAACCTCTCCCAAAAGCATATACCCAAGGAAACTCATAATAACCAATATTATTTAGATCTAGTAATAATATTAGTTTTACTATAAAATTGACACAAAACAAATTGTATTTTTGGCTCTTGAATAAATCGGTCAAGAGGGAGTATATGTGCGATTTTATTTCTCTAGAAAAATCACATATTCTAGAGATTATACATTTTCTTACACTAGAAAATTCTTTGGTGAAAAGAATGAATAATATTGTGAAAGAGAAAAGCGCTTCTCTCTTTTCTTGTGGGATGGCCGAAAAAATGTATTGGGTAGTATGCCCAATGCATTTCATTTTTGCTCTTCACAAGAGGCTAGGCATGCAACTCTAGGGTTATCATTATGTTTTATTTAGAATAAAATAAATTAAACAACACAAACCCTTAATGCCCTTCATATTTTCGGTTACCATATAAAATGGTAGTCCATATTAACTTTGTCATTTGTCAATTTTGTTATGTGTTACATGTTACATGACATGTAACAATGCAATGTATTTTTATCATATTAAAAATCAACATACTCATAAAATATGTCATTTACAAAATTGACTAGTAATTCATAATTACTTGTGCCAAAAGTGTTCCCGAATTATAAACTACAACATTCTGTATTAATTATAATTTATTCATTCCGCTTCAATTGTTTCTGTAAACAATAATTTCATCTAAGTAATAAAATAATTCGATTACTTAGACCGTGTCTCATTTAATCATATTTACAATAAGATACGTAAATTATACTCACAAAATCATCCGTCAATTTTAAGCAATTTAATTAACTCGTATCGGTATACGATTAATTAAATAATCAATTAAGAGTATTTCCCTTTAGGTATGACCTAAGGGGATCTACTGATCACCACCGTCGCACGACAATAATGTCAAACTCTAGTCAGCCAATCATTACCGATATGTGTGGACCAGTTGACTGTAAAAAATATTACATCCCACATGTATTCTTTAAATGAGATTTAATAATGATATTTAAATCATGTGATCGCACTATTGTTGAGGACACATTTCCCAACATCGAGTACCCTTTAGCTGACCAAAAACAGCCCACTTCGACCACTCTTTCACCATCCTAAACCAGTCATACCCATTGAAAAGAGAAAATGTAAAAGCGGGAAAAATTCAAACACATACTTGGGATGGAAGTTCAATAGTTTACGTATTCAACCAACATTTCTAGCCCTATAATTTCTCAGCTCAAACATACTAAAAATGGTCTCATTTCGGCCTAGAAGCAATCGTACAGACTGTCCAAAATCAGTCCACCAACACCCTGAAATAACATTCCGGATTAGTACTAATTCAGTCCCACCAAACAACATTATACCGTCTATAACTAGTTTGCTATTCACTATCAAGACCTAATCTACTGAT
Organism: Silene latifolia; assembly: GCF_048544455.1. Lineage (NCBI taxonomy): Eukaryota > Viridiplantae > Streptophyta > Magnoliopsida > Caryophyllales > Caryophyllaceae > Silene > Silene latifolia. The sequence goes on along the minus strand of NC_133538.1, from coordinate 282,363,711 downwards.
ATACCATGGGCATGTTTTTTCCTAGTGTCCTTACAGAGCCAATAAGCTATTAGACAATCTTTTCCTAGTATCCAAGTCTTCCTACGTAATCAAACGCAGCATTGTCTACTTATTTCAAGCAAGACCAAAGTAATACAAGCAACAACCAATTTCTACACTACAAGTCCTCAACTCAAATATACTCAAAACAGTACCTGATTTTGCTCAGAACCCGTGTCCAACAGCCATGAACTCCACCCAAAAGAAACTTAGAGCAAAAACTAACTCTGGACATAGATTAACATAACTTATTCAAATAAATACTACACACAAATAAGAGAGCCTTTCTTTAATGTATGACCCGAATGAATGAAAAGCATTCCTGAGGGTCTCACAATACTTCTACTCTTTCCACTACCATAGTATTCCAATATCAATTAACAGATCCGGTAACTTAAAATCGCACATAATAAATGGAAAAGGGATTATATTAAGTTGTCCCTGTCACAATAATAGAAGAAATCACGAAGAAAGTTCACAGGTGTAAAGAGAGTTCAAGCAACCGAGTTCAAGATGGGATTCGGGCTCAAAACAACCCAACTCCAACACCAATATGAGACGAAGCTTACCATATAAATGAGGAAAATGTAAAGAACCAAACTTTATCAAATAAGGACATGTAAACGACCCATTAGTCGGAAATTTCGACAATTTTGTCGAGTAACCTATCACCGTTACCTTTTTTTTTGATCTCCTAAACGCCACGAAATCGCCCAAGGATGACTCGAAACCCAAAAATAGAAGAAATTAACCCAAAATCCGAATCCTTTGTAAGACGGCCGAATTGAAATAGGATGAAAGCTTGGCTCTTTCTTACATATAAAGAAGGAGGACGAGATGGGGAAGCTATTGGTGTAAAATTTATCAAATTTGGTTGAGAATGGAGACGGGATCTGGGGTTGGAGGTGACGAAAAGGGTGACTGGTTTGCTGTGGTTTTGTTTCTTTTTTGTTGTTGTTGTTGTTGTTGTCAGCTCTCTCGACAGGAACAAGGAAATGAAGGGGGGTGGTGGGGACGAGGGATAATAATAATAATAATAATAATAATAATAATAATAATAATAATAATAATAATAATAATAATAATAATAATAATAATAATAATAATAATAATAATAATAATAATAATAATAATAATAATAAAAGGGTTAAGTAAATGTAGAGTGTGAGAGGGAGGTATGAGTGTTGTCAATCTTTGACTGGTCGAGCATAAAAATAGTCTCACATATGAAAATGTGACGGTCTATGGCTAGACGGATATTCGTCTTAAACCTACTATAATTTAAGACGGAGCTTTATTATTGTTGCTATTAATATTATCCGACAAAAATATTTATTTTATATAAACAAGTTTGTGAAAATGTAACTTTTATAAAATTTATGTTCAAAAGGAGATTAATTAAATTAAATAATTTAAAAATATGAAATGAAGCAATCGAATGGTTAAATAAATTTCAAATGTTAAAATGAGAAATTCGTGGGTGTTACATAAACAGCTTACCACTGGTCTTCTGCCCATCTCCCTGGACAGTACTAGCTGAAGTAGCCGGCTTAGCAGTCGACCCCTGGTTGTAGTTGTTCGTCGCCGGCCTCTGGTATGAATTACCGCCATTGCGGTTAGCCCCACCGTTGTTACTCTGACCACCCCTGTTATTCCACGACCCAGCCGGCCTGTTACTAGCATAGCTCTGCGTAGGACCCTGAGAGAAACTCCCCTGCGACGGTCTCTAGAATCCCCCACTCACAACACTGGTGCACTCATGTCTCTTGTGGCCCATACCGCCACAGTTATAACAGGTCATACCCCAACTGCTACCACCACTCCCACGACCTCTCCCGTAAGAAGCCTCAGCAGTAAACCCTGAACCTGATGAGTACGCTCTTGCCTGGTTATGGCCACCCTTCTTGTAACTAGATTGGCCACCACCCTCACTCTCAGCTTTCCGCTTCTCTGAAGCTCTCTCACGGCTCTCCTTGGTCATCTCAACTAACCTCTCAGCCCTCCCAGCATGCTTATACACCTCCTTCACATCAGTAAGAGCTCCTACAGGTAACTTCTCCATGAACTTGGGGGTCAGCCCCTTCTCAAACCTCAATGCCAAGTTCTCTTTGCTCAGTCCCATGTCCTCAGCATACCTCGATTTCTCATTAAACTTGTGGTAGTACTCAACAACTTTCATCTCGGAAGTCATCTTAAAATCATGAAACTCCTCCCTCAGCTTACTACGCACATGTTCTAGCACAAACTCATGCCTCATCGCCCTCATAAACTCATTCCAAGGTATCGCAGGTAACCCCTGTTTCATATACAACTCCAAAGCACTCACCTTAACCTTGTCCCACCACTCACTAGCTGCTTCCCTCAGGTAAAACGCAGCTTGTTCCACTCGAAGCTCATCTGGGCAATGAACCAGATTGAGTATATTCTCCATCTCTCTATGCCAATTATCCAGTAATATTGGCGCCCCTGTCCCCATATACTCCTTAGGGTTGAACCTCGCTATGTGAATGTTGATCTTGGAGTGATCAACATCTTTATCCTTTCCCACCCTTTTCAAAGCCTCTATGAGAGCATCCCGGTGCTCTAACATCTTTACGATATCATCAACGGTCATACTCTCTGCTCTGGCATACAACGTGGTTCTCTTTGGCGGCATCTTGAAACTATATAAGAGAAAGGTAAACATAAACACACATCTCACATCTCAAATGACACGTCTGTCGCGTACCTGTCAAAAATAACCAACTGGCTCTAACTAGTATAGCTAGGGAAGTCGGGTCGAATCCACAGAGAGGTAGGAAATTGTCGGCTAAATCTAAGTTCGTCAAGGTAACCAAATTGGGGGTTTATAAAATGTGATTTCTAAACTAAAGAGAACAAGGAGAAGAGAAATAAAGGAAGGAATTAAACAGATAAAGAAGAACAGCTAAGACAATCGGTTCACCATAATCATCCGGTCAAGTAATCTAGGTCCCAGGTCAATGCAGTACGGTCTAAGGGGTAGCGAACGTCACCTTTCGGTCCTTAATTCACCCTAAAGTGTAAACAGTTTAACTTTCGCCCTCACTGCAATACTCTATTGTTCGCCACTAGTCTACCTCTTCCAACCCTTCGGTCCAGGTCAAGGATCACTAAGAATAAAGGTCTAACTGTGTCGACTCAATTAGGCAATTACAATTAATTGTAGCATTTAAACAACGAAGACGGTACCAGCATTATCCTAGTAAATCGATTACTCTCCCTTCATATTACGGATCCCCTATAGTCTCAGCATGAGAAAATTAGCTACTCATAATCGTTGAATTAACAATGACAACAAATAGGTAATTGGGATTAAACATTATAACAACTGACAAAGATTGAATCAGGCAACTATTATGATAACGATAAATAGAAGGGAATTCAAGCAAATAATAGAATTTAGAATAAAGTAGAATGATAGTACCAATCGCGAAATCCAATCCGAGTAACGAAAGATAAAGAGAGCAAAAATCCAAGAACAAAGAGTAAGGAAATACGGTGAAAATCCAACAAACGAAGGAAGGAGAGAGCCCCTCACGTAGTCCTCTTTGCTCTATCTTATACCAAATATTCATCCTAAAACCTAATATATGGACTAATTACAAAAGCCCATAATATGATTAGGCGGAAATTAGCTAAAACATAGGAAACCGCTCGATCGAGTAGAAATAATCTACTCGATCGAACAAAGCATCACCAAACCACTCGATCGAGTGGAAATAACCCCCTCGATCGAGCACCTCTTGCAAAAGCTCCTCGATGGGCTACTTAAACTGGTCGATCGACCAGTCTTGAGTACATAAAGCACTCGATCGAATAGTGAACCACTCGATCGAGCTATATAGGCACGTTAGGACTTGAATTGCTTCCCGAACTCACTCACGCGTCTTCCAAGTGTTAGATTTCCCAGATCCTACTCCTTATTTTCCATGAATGCATACAATTGGGACAATTAAGGCTCGATTTAGCTTCTCTTCGGTCAATTCCTGCAAATTACAAATAACGGACCAAAGTAGAATATTCGGGGGTATTTGTAGCCAGATGCTACATAAAAAGTACAGAAATGCGTGTAAAAATGAGGTGAAAACCTTATATAAAAGACACGCATCAAATCTCCCCAAACCAAACCTTTGCTTGTCCCCAAGCAAAAATGAATGCAACTAAGGATGAACAATGGAACGGGACCAACGCATCAGCTACAAATCACCCACTAGAACCAATTTAATGCGATAATATGACAAAGTGGCGTGAAAAAAGTGCAAACGAGTTAAATTAATGTTTCAAACTTACTGAACCGTCGACCTTGCAAGACTCAAAAGATATCGGACTCTCACGGGTCGCTCGTCACTCAAAATCAGGCACAAGGTGAGTATATATGTGAAAGATAGAAAGAAATCAGACACTCACCTAACTCGACCTATAAGAACATGCATGCAGTTAACATGAATAAAGTCTCTACAACCGTACATATGCATTCCAACCATACTAATGACCAAGACACGTACCGAGGACTTACATTTGGGTAAGTGAGGTAATGGGTAAGAAGGGGCTAAAATGAATTTGGATATGTGGGGTTAATAGCCGGGCTAGCAACAACGGATCCAAACATAAACTGCATCCCAACTTCGTACTCATGACAGCAAGATGAAACGGTGCTAAATTATGCACTAAACTCAAAAAACACCAAAAATCGTCAACTCCCCATAAAATATAGATAAGACATGGGAGTGTGAATCATTGTACAATTGTCATTCTTTTTCATTTTTGATTTTTCGTCATTTTCCATTTTTTCTTTTCTTTTCTTTTTCGCATTTTTTCGTTCTCTTTTTTTTTTTTTCAATTCAACATTTTTTTTTTCTTTTTTTTCTTTCTTTCTTTCCCTTCAATTCTTCCACCATCTTCTGAAATCAGATAAAATAACCATATTGCAATAAAAAATTCCAAGAACTACTCCTTACTAGCTCAGCTAGGGTAGGAAGTATTATAGAAAGTAGTTGATAGGACAAAAAGGCAATTTGGCTATGTGAGGCTCATGGGTAGAATGAAATAAAGGGGACTGCCTCTCCTAACACGTGTCACCATCCACAGACCGAATGCATACAGGTATTAAGAAGACTAGACTCATGCTTATGCAAATTGATGTTACATGTCTTAAAGAGAGTACTACTCACATCCTAAATGAAACCGGTCATGAATGTCACCAGTTTAAAAAAAACTCTAACCTCAGAATGTAATGTAGCTTGCCGACATAATGAATCAAGTCTATTCGTTCAGATAAGGAGGAAACAAAAACTCGTAGATTATGCACATAATCACGCCAACTAAATGTCAAGAAAAATGCAGGGCTCAAGTAAGGATTCAAAGTAGCGTCAATGTTCAAACGTTCCGACCCAAAATTAAACATGAAATTTGAAAATTTTTGAAATTTTATATGATTGTTTTGAAGTAAAACAAACAACAATGCATGCGGAAATAATAAACATGGAAGCATAAATGCAAGAAAACATGCAGACACAGATATGGATGCATACCTCCCCAAACCAAACCGTTCAATGCCCTCATTGTACCAAAAATAGGGAAAGAAATGCAAACTGAAAGGAAAAGGAGAAGTGGAGTCGGAAAACTTATAAAACGTCATAAGGAGGGACCTCCCCAAACCGACCATGAACATGGGAGGTCAAAGAAAGTTAAGCAGTAGCTCCATAAACGTAAAACAACAGCTGGGAGTCAAAACCACTCGACCGAACTCTTGGAACAGCTCGATCGAGTGAACCAGTGCATTGGAAGGGCTCGATCGAGTGAAAAACCACTCGATCGAGTAGGCGTGGGTTCGGATCTGGTCGATCGAGGACATTATCACTCGATCGAGTGAAAGCTGCCTCTGAAAGTGCTCGATCGAACACAATATCATTCGATCGAGTCCTTTGACCTGCAACACACGCAAAAAAAAGCAAGGAAATGCATGGGAAGTTCATAAAATAGCGTCTAACGTTCAACTTAAAGCTAAAGAAAATTAAATAGTTCAATAGAAGTACAATAAAACAGTCCGAGCTGCCTCCCGGAGAGCGCTGGTTTAAGAGGTCCCGCACGACCTTTTTGGCATTAATTAACTGGCGCGTCGAGCTCGTCGAAGCGCAAGACTTCAACACGATTGTCTGCTTCAGTCGCCTCGTGGTAATGCTTCACATATTGGCCATTCACCTTGAATCTACGCCCCTCGGAATCTTCAAGCTCCACAGATCCAAATTGGGTAACAGCTGTCACCGTATAAGGACCACTCCATCTGGACTTCAGCTTGCCAGGAAATAGTCTCACCGGGCATTAAACAAAGACACCTTTTGCCCAACATGGAACTCCCGAGGTAGGATTCTCTTGTCATGCCATCTCTTCGTCTTTTCCTTGTAAATGCGCGAGCTGTCATAGGCATTAAGCCTAAACTCCTCTAATTCATCTAGCTGCAAAAGACGATTCTGACCAAACAACTTAGGATCATAATTAAGCTCACGAATTGCCCACCAGGCCTTACATTCCAATTCAACAGGTAAGTGACACGATTTCCCATAAACTAGCCTATAAGGTGATGCACCAATTGGTGTCTTAAAGGCGGTTCTATAAGCCCATAATGTGTCATCTAGCTTAAGACTCCAGTCCTTCCGTGATTTAGAAACTACCTTAGACAAGATCTCTTTCAACTCGCGATTAGAGACCTCTACTCGACCACTAGTTTGGGGATGATACCCAAACCACGCCGTGTTGGACACCAACTCTGCAGACAGATGGAAGTTAGTTTCTTTTCTTTGAAATGCATCTCCCCATCACTAATGACGACCCTAGGGACACCAAAACGGGGAATATGATCTTTTGAACATCTTTATCACGGTCTTAGCATCACAATGGGGTGAAGCAATTGCCTCAACCCATTTTGACACATAGTCTACAGACTACTAAGATGTACCTTACCTTTATCGGATGGGAACGGTCCTTGGAAATCAATGCCCCCGACATCGAAAACCTCAACCTCTAGGATGCCGTTTTGTGGCATCTCATGTCTCTTTGAAATGTTCCCCGATCGTTGGCAAGCGTCACAAGCTGAAACAAAAGACTTAGCGTCGCAAACAAAGAAGGCCAAGAAAAGCCGATCGAAGTACCTTAGCCACGGTGCGCGATGGACCGTGGTGACCACCATATGAAGAGGAGTGACAGCCTTCCAGGACTATTTTGGTCTCCCATCGCGGAATACACCGTCAGAGAGACCGTCCCGCATTCCTTAAACAATTAAGGATCATCCTGTATATCGCTTAGCGTTATACGAAAACGCTTCTTTTTATCGATGAGAAAGGTCGGCGGCAGCTTGCCACCGAAACGAAGTTAGCTATATCTCCATACCAAGGTTCTTGGTTAACAATAGACGATATAACAGCAATTAAAGTATCGTCAGGAAAAGAATCATCAATGGGTAGGGAATCTTCCCCTTCTTGTCGCATCGCCGCGACAAGTGATCGCCACAACGTTCTCGGCTCCTTTCTTATCCCCGATCCGCAAATCAAACTCCTGAAGAAGGAGTATCCATCTCGAGGCCGTGGTTTGGCCTCCTTCTTAGCAAGGAGATGCCTCAAAGCTGCATGGTCGGTAAAAACAAATGACTTCGACCCAACTAAATAAGTACGAAACTTCTCTAAGGCATAAACTACAAATCTAATGACTCCTTCTCGATGGTAGCGTAATTCACTTGAGCCTCATCCAGAGTTCGGCTCGCATAGTAGATAGCATTCAAGGCTTTGTCTTTCCTCCGGCCAAGCACCGCTCCTAGTGCATAGTCACTCGCATCACACATGACCTCAAACGGCAAGTCCCGGTTGGGAGGTCAGATGATCGGCGCGCAGAGACTAAAGCCCGCTTTAACCTCGTTAAAAGCGAAAGAGAAGCATCGAAAACACAAAAGGGGCATCCTTAAGTAGCAAATGTGTAAGTGGTTTAGCAATTTTGGAGAAATCCTTGATAAACCGGCGATAAAAGCCGGCGTGACCAAGGAAACTCCTCACCCCCTTAACGTTAACGGAGGTGGTAATTGCCGACTCACTTCCACTTTTGCTTTATCAACTTCTATTCCCCTATCGAAACTAAGTGCCCTAAGACAACTCCCTCGTTGACCATAAAGTGGCACTTCTCCCGATTCAAAGACGAGATTGACCTCAATACAAAGACCGCAACACTTTCTCAAGGTTAGACAGACAGTTAGAAAAATCACTTCCATATACACAGAAATCGTCCATAAAAACTTCCATGATAGACTCAATATACTCTGAAAATATCCCCATCATACACCTTTGGAAGGTGGCGGGGGCATTGCACAAACCAAAAGGCATTCTCGCGATACGCAAAAACGCCTTTAGGACGGTAAATGTAGTCTTACCTTGATCGTGCAGGTGGATAGGGATCGAAGGAACCCCGAATACCCGTCGAAATAGCGAGAAAAATTTATGAGAAGCTAACCTTTCTACCATTTGATCAATAAAAGGAAGGGGAAAGTGATCTTTCTTAGTGGCGGCATTCAATTGCTGTAGTCTATGCACATCCGCCAACCGGTTACTACTCGAGTAGGTATTAATTCATTCTTCTCATTCTTAACTACAAACAGTACCTCCTTTCTTCAGGACCACCTCTTGGACTCACCCATCTAGAATTACCGACAGAATAAATAATACCCGCATCCAGCACTTCATTACCTCGGCCGTTACGACATCTTGCATCTTCCGGTTCAGCCGCCGCGACCACTGTCTCGCAAGGTTTGTGATCCTCCTCCAGCTCTATCTTGTGCATACAAATATCGGGACTAATCCCCGTGATATCGTCCAGTGAATAGCCCATTGCTTTCCTGTTTTTCTTAAGTACAGCTAACAAAGAGGTCAGCTGATCATCACTAAGCTTGGCACTGACAATGACTGGATATTGCTCTGTATCGTCTAAGAAAGCATATTTAAGATGAGAAGGGAGAGGCTTACGTTCCGGTACCTTTACCTCAATGGAGCAAAGAGTGCTAATCATTTGTTCCACCTGTTCTCCCTCATGCTCATCTAAATCATCAACAAGCAAATCCAACGCAGCGTCATCGTCGTCTGGGCTATCTGCACACTCATCAAAAAGCATAAGAGCTTCTAGGGGGTCCTTCATAAAAGAACCCGACCAGAAGTCATAAATAGACTCGTCAATGATATCGACCGAATAGCAAGTGTCCTCTATCATTGGGTGGGCTAAAGTACTGGGCAAACTGAATGTGATAGCGTCATCCCCTACTGCAAGAGTCAGACGCCCTTGTCTGACATCGATAACAGCCCCAGCTGTACAAAGGAATGGTCTTCCTAAGATAATTTGGGTCCGAGCGTCCTCAGCTATATCCAAAACAATGAAATCTACTGGGATATAAAGCTTGCCTATTTTCACAGGCACGTCCTCTAAGACACCTAAGGGTCTCCTAACGAGATCTATCACCATCCGTAGGGTAATATTAGTCACTTTGAAATGACTCATCTTCGATTTCTTGCGAGACGGGAAGGGGCATGACAATGACACTGGCACCTAAATCGCAAAGGGCCTTATCAATAACCATATTACCTATGACACGTAATAGAAAAGCTGCCCGGTCTTTCATTTTTGGAGGGGCCTTATTCAACAAAGAAATTACTAGACTCTTCCATAAATGAAATTGTCTCAAATTCACTCAAATTTCTCTTACGCGTCACAATATCCTTCATAAACTTAGCGTAAGTGGGTACCGAGTAACAAGTTCGGAAAAGGGAACAGTTATTACCGGAGGTTCTTCACGACGTCCACGAACTTACCGTACTGCTGCTCGATTTTTGCGTCCTTTAGACGACTTGGGAAGGGTACCCTGGTAGCGATGAGTGGCCCCGCAACCTTTTCCTTTCCCTTATCATTGCGTGACGTCTCCACAGTAGGGGAAGATGACACGGTGGCGGTATTAGATAGTAAATTAGGATCCCCGCCACTTAAAGTACTGGATCGAGTACTTTTATCAGTCGATCGACCAATTGCCTTTCCTGTTTCACTCGATCGACCTTGTTTTTCACTCGATCGAGTGATTTCTTCAGCATAGTTACTCGATCGAGTAAGATTGTCACTCGATCGACCAACTTGGAATTCTGCGCTTCTCGATCGACCACCGTTTTTACTCGATCGAGTTGTAGGGTGAGTTAAACTGCTCGATCGAGTAGAAAGGTCACTCGATCGAGTGGTTACAGCACACGCAGCAAGTATTTCCTTCAAAAACTCGTCTAAATCATCATCCGAGTTATCGCGTCCTATCAAAACCTCGTCTTCTTCATGAGTAAGGTCATTTTGAAAATTCATTGACCGATCGGATCGCAAATTGGAAGAAGCTTGGCTTGGTCTGTCGCGAGTGTTAATCGCGCGACTTGTTCTTTCAATTCCGATATAATGTTTGATTGTCGTGACATCTTTGACATACTCAACATGATGGATTTTAATTCGGCAATTTCTTCTCTTGCGAAGGAGAGACCGGTTGTGGTATCGGCGTAGAAGGGTAAAATCATTCTTGATTTCTTCATACAAACCGGGAGAAAGGAACTCCCTGCTTGTATTTCTGGTAGGCAAGAACGCGCTCAACACTTTCCATGCATAAGATAGGGTCATGCCCTTCCGTGCCACATCTACCACATGGCTCTTTATGCTCCGTAATAGTAGGCATCTTGGCAAATAAACTTTCAAAGCAACTGCTAACCTGCAAACTGATCAAAACATTGCAGAAATGAGATCAGTCTCAAGGAATGAATTCCTTGAGATGAGGGACAAACTTAATTAAAGCAACAAGTTTGCGCCACCTCCCCGGCAACGGCGCCAAAATTTGACAAGTCTGTCGCGTACCTGTCAAAAATAACCAACTGGCTCTAACTAGTATAGCTAGGGAAGTCGGGTCGAATCCACAGAGAGGTAGGAAATTGTCGGCTAAATCTAAGTTCGTCAAGGTAACCAAATTGGGGGTTTATAAAATGTGATTTCTAAACTAAAGAGAACAAGGAGAAGAGAAATAAAGGAAGGAATTAAACAGATAAAGAAGAACAAATTTAAGACAATCGGTTCACCATAATCATCCTGGTCAAGTAATCTAGGTCCCGTGTCAATGCAAGACGGTCCAAGGGGTAGCGAACGTCACCTTTCGGTCCTTAATTCACCCTAAAGTGTAAAACATTTAACTTTCGCCCTCACTGCAATACTCTATTGTTCGCCACTAGTCTACCTCTTCCAACCCTTCGGTCCAGGTCAAGGATCACTAAGAATAAAGGTCTAACTGCGTCGACTCAATTAGGCAATTACAATTAATTGTAGCATTTAAACAACGAAGACGGTACAAAGATTAACCTAGTAAATCGATTACTCTCCCTTCATATTACGGATCCCCTATAGTCTCAAAGATGAGAAAATTAGTTACTCATAATCGTTGAATTAACAATGACAACAAATAGGTAATTGGGATTAAACATTATAACAACCGACAAAGATTGAATCGTGCAACTATTATGATAACGATAAATAGAGGGGAATTCAAGCAAATAATAGAATTTAGAATAAAGTAGAATGATAGTACCAATTGCGAAATCCAATCCGAGTAACGAAAGATAAAGAGAGCGCAAAAATCCAAGAACAAATAGTAAGGAAATACAAGAAAATCCAACGAACGAAGGAAGGAGAGAGCCCCCTCACGTAGTCCTGTTGCGCCGCTTCTATCTTATACCAAATATTCATCCTAAAACCTAATCTATGGACTAATTACAAAAGCCCATAATATGATTAGGCGGAAATTAGCTAAAACATAGGAAACCGCTCGATCGAGTAGAAATAATCTACTCGATCGAACAAAGCATCACCAAACCACTCGATCGAGTGGAAATAACCCCCTCGATTGAGCACCTCTAGCAAAAGCTCCTCGATGGGCTCCTTAAACTGGTCGATCGACCAGTCTTGAGTACATAAAGCACTCGATCGAATAGTGAACCACTCGATCGAGCTATATAGGCACGTTAGGACTTGAATTGCTTCCCGAACTCAGCTCACGCGTCTTCCAAGTGTTAGATTTCCCAGCTCCGGCTCCTTATTTTCCATGAATGCATACAATTGGGACAATTAAGGCCCGATTTAGCTCCTCTTCGGTCAATTCCTGCAAATTACAAATAACGGACCAAAGTAGAATATTCGGGGGTATTTGTAGCCAGATGCTACATAAAAAGTACAGAAATGCGTGTAAAAATGAGGTAAAAACCTTATATAAAAGACACGCATCATCAAACACGCATACGACCTGTACAGAACCTACTCGATCGAGCCCCTTAACCCACTCGATCGAGTTGAGGCCACTCGATTTGAGTTGCCCACTTACTCGATCGAGTGCCTCGACTCCAGAACCAGACCAGAAAGCTCCCAAAAACATACTCGATCGAGCTCACTATCCACTCGATCGAGATGACCCTACTCGATCGAGTGCCACCACCTACTCGATCGAGTGCCCCAAAACTTACTTCTGCCCATAAACGGAAAACTACCTACTCGGTCGAGTCACACCCACTCGATCGAATCTCTCACCTACTCGATCGAGTGCCCCCCACTCGATCGAGTCATGCAAACTCGTATACACTACCCGCATGTTCAACTCCCACTCCCAACATTCTATACTCTTACACAAAACGACAACAACAACATATATATACTTACGCATCACATAAACAAAACACTTTTCCTTTCATAATTCTAACATGCCACATTATAAATCAAACACCATGCTTTTCAATCAATCAACATACAATTCATATCATCATCGTCTTTCAATTTATATCTCCCATCCTCTACATACATACATTCACCAATTCATACCACACATTACTATATAGATACACAAAGCACAAGATAAACATGTAACGATCCCGAAACATACCCCATGTGACCGGTTCAAAATTGTAGGGCGAGTTTGCGACTTTAGGACGTCTCCCAAGTCTTTACATTAGCTCCTACAACTTCTACCCGGGTTCATTTTAGTTTGACTCCCTATGTTCATTAGGTTCATTGGTTACAGGTTTCAGGATCGTCGCTCTGATACCACTTTGTGACACCCCCATACTCACAGTGCCTTACCAGGACCACTTAAGGTATGAGAACGTCACCATCTCGGTTACCCGAGGCAATGATACTCAAATAAACGATAACGAAACGTATTTAAATGATAACAAAGTTTAGGGGATACAATAAAGTTCCAAAAACTGTAAAAAGGAAATACAACTGTTCTCTAAAAACCAAAGTACTCCAACAACTAAATAAATACAGCGTAAGACTAAGACCGGTGGTGACTCCATCCCAGCTATCCCTCGCATAAGCCGTCATACCTGCTCAATAACTGCTCACCATCCCCGAATAGATCACCAAAGTTTTTAAAATAATTAACGGGGTCAGTACTAATTACATAAAATAATGCCACAATGAAACAAGAACACAAACAGCTCAACAAAACCACAGTCTCTAGCACCGATCTCCTTATAACTGACTATACACTAAAGTGTGTAGCCTACTAGAGTACCCATCGCAACAAGTACTCCACGCCGCCAGTGGGGGACTGCAGCCGTACCCACCAAATCCCCGCTCATCTCCATTGAGCAATAAACCCAAGTTCATTCATGTGCACATCCCTTCTGTGGTGGGTTCCACAGGAAGCGAATCAAGGGCGTGAAGCCACTCCCACAAGTGACTCCACTCAGCCAGGCTCGCACCCCGATGATCAAAGACAGATACAAACCAATCAACAATATGAAATCAACAACCGACAAGATCAACCAACAATATAATTAACCGTTAATCACAACAACAATCACCACACATTATGTAACTAATACTGAGTAGGGAAAACCCTACCTGGAAATGCAAACACCGACAAACAATCAAGCAGCTAAGTCAGAATCTCTCTTCAATGAATCCTCCTCCTATACATACATACATACAATCACAACCATATTCACATAAACCACTAAAACCCCCAAATCACCCAATTAGGGTTTAACCAACTTTAACAAAACATTATAAAACTTATATGTAAAGCTTACCCTCGACACAAGGATCACAATGGTGCAAAGAACAATGAAATCCGACACTCCTAGCTTCGGGATTTGCTAATAATGCGGCGAGGATGATTCAACGTAACTTCTTAATCTTCTCTTGAAGGTTATTAGGTTGAAAAAGTGTTTTAGGAAGAGTGACGAAAGTCTTAAATATCAATCCCGCATTATTAACAAACCCGTCAAAAATCACCCGTCAACTCGCTTACTCGATCGAGTAAGTCACTTACTCGATCGAGTGACCCTTACTCGATCGAGTGCCAAGCTTACTCGATCGAGTGCCAAGCTTACTCGATCGAGTACCCTACAGGCAGTCTACTGTTTTGCGTAAAAAGCTACTTACTCGACAGAGTAAGCCCCACTCGATAGAGTACTCTAAGACACATAAAACCGTAGTATTACAACATGAGTAACCATGCACATGGCCCAATTAACAATTCCCGACTTATTCATTATTTTATTATATTATTCCGTCTCACAAAATAATAATTAATTAACACAATTGTAAAATACTCCCTCCAGTCCAATCCAACCTACCCACTTGCTTTTGGGTGGTCTTCGAGGCGACATTTTTACCGCGTTTTTCTTCCTTTGTATATAATTTTTTTTTTTGCAAAAAATATAATTTATGAAAGATATTTTCATAATACAACTAAAAATATAAATTTTATCGTTCAAAGTTTTATATTTTTCTGTGGATTAACGGTCAAACTTTTCAAAATTTGACCTCCAAAAAGTAAGTGGGTAGTTTGGATTGGATTGGAGGGAGTACATTTTAAAATCACATTTCCACCCTGAAGAGCTACTAACCATGCTACTAAAATACGGGATGTTACAGTCTTCCCTCTTAAAAAAGAACTTCATCCCCGAAGTTCACCCAAACTATCCAATACCGACACCATACATACTAATATAAATGCTATTATTATTAACTAAAGATAACTCAATCATATTAAACACTCACAAGAAAAATATAGCAACTCAAAACTTTAATCGTATCACATTCTACCCTTCTAAGAACAAACATTGTCCCAAAGTTTAACTAGTTATATTAACACAACTAACTACTGACAGTGCTACCACGCCAAAAAAGAGAGTTACGTCGTCGTAACTCCGACTTGCTACCGTCATCCCACAAGCTCAACTCAATTGAGACACCAACTCAATCCTTACAACATTTACTCGTAACTCCATGCCAACAGAATTACCAGATAAAATTTTCATTCTCACCACATATCTAACCACACATGAAATGATCATACTATTAATGACATGTAAACATACTTTTAGAACATAGTCACAAACCCCATGCAATGATAAAATAATTTTATTAAAACTTTTGTCATAAAACCATGCATTTACAAAAGTTAGAAGACATGTTGTAACTTTCAAAAATCACTACAAAATAACCACTTAACTATTTCTTGAGTTTTTATACTTTTTATAAAATACAGAGAGTTATCGACGTAAAAGAACAAAAATCAAGTCCATTGCTCAAATAATCAATTCATAAAGATTTTTACAACTCAATTGGTCTTAATAGGATTTTATCAGCATATCATTACAAATCTGATTCAACTTGCAAAAATCACCATTAAATATCAGGAAGACAATATTTAACGCAGCTTATAATTTTGAAAATATATACGAATCCTTTAAATAATGGAGTTGGAATCATGCGTAAATTATAAGTACTTTTTAAATGACAAATTTTACACAAATTTTGGTCGAAAACATGCCTGCACAGTAACATTCTGACCACTGTCCACTAAAACATTTTTTCTCCTAAATCGTAAAACATATAAGACTGAAACCAGCGGCAAACAAAAGCTAACATATATGGCTATCACTCATAAACATTTCGTACATATATTAACAAACAGGCAAGAAATGGCAGGCAAATAAAACAAGGGTAAAAATCAGAGATATCAAAGTTCCAGTCATACTACATTCTCTACTAAGTCATATGTCCTTACTAGAAATCCATCTATGTTAAACTATCATAACTTGGCCTCACACTCTAAATATCTCCATTACTAAACAACATTAACAAAAATGGTTTCGGAAAACATGTACCGCATATCACTAGACATGTAATTCTAATGCACACATTAATAACATTCAATCATTCATATCTCACAATTTATGCTCATATACAAATTCAATCTTCAAAATATCTCATAAGACAATTCACAAGATAATCCAATCACAAAATCAACAACATCCACATCCATATCCATACACGACCCTAAGCCATCATCCTCCATTTCAATTTACTTACCTTTCAATTTCCCATCCTGCACTAAGATTAGTAAAATTTCTAGCTCAAAACCATCCATAGACCCATATGAATCAACCTTCCTATTAAATAACCCAACTCTTGTTATCCTTCCCCAAGGTGTCCGGTTCAAAACTGAGAGGGACATGGTACGAATTAAGGGATCCTTCTTAACCGCACTAAGAGGGGCTTCTAACAGTTTCAACCCGGGGTTCATTTAATTTAGACACATCCTAAGTTCATTATTGTTCATTGGTTTAGGCATGAGGATCGTTTTGCTCTGATACCACTTTGTAACACCCCCATTTATTCAGGAGCAATTAGTAAAGATATTCCCAAATAAAAAGGACTGTTACCATCTCGATTTTCCGAGGCACTTAATAACAAAGATAACAAACCAAAGTACTTTATATAAAATAACCATAAAAGGTCTTATTACTATTGTCAAACTGATTAAAAAAAACTATTATAATATAATTTACTACGCAGCGGAAATAAATAAAATTACATAAACAATGTTAAGTCAAACTAAAGTGATCTAGACAACAGCTACAGTCCAGGTCTGGCTCACGTCCCAATGCTCCCAAGTCAGCTAATCTCAAGTACCTGTCAGTCAATCTGCTCCCCAATAATTGGTTCATCACAGGTATTTACAGAATACACTGTCAACCAAACGGTTGAGTAGAATAACTGTGCAACAATAACATACAGAAATAGGAAATGCAAATACATGGAATAAGTACCACCACCAACCATCCATCAATACCGTATAGTCATCCCGGTCCTTTACCGAGGCTCCAACAATCCGTCGTCCCGCCAACTCCTGGCCCGGGGATAAACACAAATGTCATCCCAGTCCGAGACTAAGGATATCTCATAACTCATTGTCGTCCTAGTCCGAGACTAAGAATAATTTCATAACAATATTATGTCCCACAATATAAACACAAATGTCGTACCAGTCCGAAACTGAGGATAACCAATAAAATAACATGCCAATATAAATAATCACATCCAATAATAAAAAATCAAACAATAATTCAACAATAATAATTCCACATCTATTAATCCATCCAATTCCACAAAAAAATGAGTTGAGTAGTTATCCTACCTTTTCACAAATTTTCGAGTCACACAAGTAATCAAAATTGAAACTTTAAAAATTCATAACCTACATAACATCATTATGTACAATTACTACATAACCAACCAACTAATCATGCACTTATCCTATGACCATCACGTTCTAACCCTTTTGACAACTTCAAAGTTATATCTCTGTAACACCCCTATTTATTTAGGAGCCTTTAGCAAGAGATTCCCAAATAAATAAGACTGTTACTGTAACTGCAACATCCCACGTTAATTGAAGAGGTCCAGTGATAGGCTTAAATGGCTAGTGCTTAAAGAGATTGAAAGTACTACTCATATCAACAAAGTGCACTTTCTTTTATGGTCATCCATACGAAAGAACTCCAAAGTTAAGCGTGCTTGGCTGGGAGTAGTCTTAGGATGGGTGACCTCCTGGGAAGGTTCTTGGGATGCGCATGAGTGAGGACAAAATGTGCTATAAAGGACCTGTGTTGATCTGTGGGCCATGTACACAACTTGGTGAGCTATCATAAGTAACCGCCCCCGATCCGGTTTGGGCCGGGGTGTTACAAGTGGTATCAGAGCAACCCTGCGACTGTGTAGTGATCGGAGGTAGTTGTTATACGCTGCTGGAGGCAGTGGTTATACGCTCCATTGTGATCACACACCTAGCGGGGAGGATTCTGGGTTAGCGGTTATGCTCCCAGGCTCAACAAGGACGTTGAGTTCTTCAAGTAGGGGTGATTGTAACACCCCACGTTAATTGAAGAGGTCCAGTGATAGGCATAAATGACTAGTGCTTAAAGGGATTAAAAGTACTACTTATATAAACAAAGTGCACTTTCTTTTATGGTCATCTATACGAAAGAACTTCAAAGTTAAGCGTGCTTGGCTGGGAGCAGTCTTAGGATGGGTGACCTCCTGAGAAGGTTCTCGGGATGCGCATGAGTGAGGATAAAAGGCGCTATAAAGGACCCGTGTTGATCTGTGGGCCATGTACACAGCCTGGTGAGCTATCATAAGTAACCGCTCCTGACCCGGTTTGGGCCGGGGTGTTACCGTAACACCCCCATACACCAAGGTGCCTTACCAAGATCACCTAATGCATGGAAATGCTACCATTTCGATTACCCGAGACAATGTATATCAAATAGACCATAAAGAAACGTACTTAATTAAGTAAATGAGTTTTAGTGATTACAATTCCAAAACCAAAACTGTAAAGTAAATACAAGTGTCCTAAAACCAAACCAACTGAAAAGAAAACTAAGTCCAAGACACAGCGGAAGACTCTAGTGACACGTGATGACTCCATCCCAGCTATCCCTCGCGCAAGCCATTTCATACCTGCTCAATAACTGCTCACCATCTCCGAATGGATCACCACAGTTTTCAAAACATTTAAACGGGGTCCTGCATTATATCTCCACACACCTGACTACACACTAAAGTGTGTTGTCCTGCCAGAATACCCATCGCAACAAGTATTCCACGCCGCTAGTGGGGGACTGTAGCCGTATCCACCAAATCCCCGCTCATCTAATCCGAGCGATAACCCATGTTCCTTAATGTGCACATCCCCTCCTGTGGCGGGTTCCACAGAGGGTGAATCAAGGGCGTGAAGCCACTCCCGCAAGTGACTCCACTCAGCCAAGGACACGCCTCGCGAACCACAGACAATTACATAACCAATTATACAACAACAACACCAACACAATACCAATACGTTAAAGATCGACAATAATTACAACCATCACCCACCAACTATGTGATCAATAACCGAGTAGAAAAACCCTACTTGGAATAAGCAAATCACCAGATCGTCACAAATCAGCTACTCAAAATTGCTCCTTTACGAAACCACCTCCTATAATCACATAATCATACCATTACTATCTAATACACATCATACTCCAAAAATCCCACAAAATACCCAATTAGGGTTTTAAACAAAATCAATGAAAAGGCATAAAAACTATACAAGGATCTTACCCACGACACGACGAACTCAATGGCGTAAAGAACACGACGATCTGGCTTCCCTAGCTTTTGGGATTTGATAGCAACGCGAAGAAAGGAAGTAACGTAACTTGTTTTTCTCCAGAGAGGTTTTAGAAAAGATAAAAGTGACAAAGGAACTGACGGAATGCTTTAAATATCAATCACGCATTACTAACGAAACCCGGCTAAAACAACCCGCAGAACCGACTTACTCGATCGAGTAAGTCACTTACTCGATCGAGTGAGTCACTCACTCGATCGAGTGACCCTTACTCGATCGAGTGCCACACTTACTCAATCGAGTACCCATCAACAGAACACTGTTTCGAAATCCAAACTCACTTACTCGACCGAGTAAGCCCACTCGATAGAGTACCCAACAGCATAGAAAACCATAGTATTATAGTTACCATCTTGGTTTCCCGAGGTAGTGAATAACAAAGTACAACAAACCAAAGTACTTTAGATTAAAATTAGTGATTACATGTTCTTTACAAATTAACCAACTAAAAACTCAATATAAATTTAATTACAACTCGCAGCGGAAATAAATAAAGTGATTAATAAACTATATGATCTAGACTTCTAGGTAGACTGGTCGAGTCCTCACGCATCCCCATAAGCCCCCAAGTCAGCTAATCTTAAGCACCTGCAAGTCTGCTCCCCATTTATGGTTCATCACAGGTGTTCACAAATACACTGTCAACCACGAGGTTGAGTAGGAATAACCAACAACAATACAAGGTGAAATGATATGATATGTAATGCAAATACAACTGAGCTCATCACACGAAAAACCCGTTCGATCATCCCGCCAATCCCTGGCCCGGGGTATTCATCATTCCAACCGAACTTGAAGTATTCACCATCCCAATCGAAGTTGAGGTATTCACCATCCCAACCGAAGTTGAGGTATTCAATTATACGCCATGCCAATATAAAAATCATCTTAGACACGAGGCTGAGGTATCCAATGCAAACGAAATTCCAATATAAATATATAAACAATAAACAATCCAACAATATATAATCCACATCCATTAACCCATCCAATTTGACAATACTTTTATAAATTCCACAACCAACAAAGTTAAGACGAGTTGAGGAGTTATCCTACCTTTTCAGCAAATCCAATTACGCAATCCAAGCAATTTATTTAAAAGCATGCTTCAACAAAACCATCACCTAAGGCAAGCAATAACTATAATTACTTACTACATCATTAATTAATTATAAACTATTTATACATTAATTTATAATAATTATTTATTAATTATATTAGTGATGTAAAAATAACACAACATTCTAACCATGCACATACATCATACACTCATGCATACCCGTGGTCACCCGTATTTGCACCCCAAACAACCACCACTTAGCACGGCAACTACTACCGTCCCATCCCCCACCGTGAGCCACCGATATCACCACCCAGCAACGCCCCTACCACCAGCAGCAACACCCCACACGACTGCCCAATCTTACCACAACCCATGACACCAACATCGATGCCACACATACAACAACCGAAAACCCGACATCCAAAACTAACCCTCCTAGCCATGGCAGCCCAGTACCCACCTCACCACCGTGGCCACCACTACACCTTCCCCAGCCACGATGGTTCTCTGATAAACCTGCTAAGCACCCAAATACCAATAACAACCAACTCGACAATCCCGTACAAGCTCACGGTTTACATACCCCAAACGCAACCAAATCCACCACCACACACCACTAACCTTCACCTGCCACTCTCCCTGCAACCCCAGCCACGATACCAACCGACACGATCTCACCAGTTACGGCCAACCCCTTCGTGCCCTAACACCACACTTACGACACCACTCCAAACAATAACACACAATGACCTATAACAACCCAACCAACCCGTGTAAGCAACCTAACCCGACACCCACCAAGACTTGCCACTGTCACCACCGAGAGCCACCATTGACAGTCACCTTGCACCGGTCCTTTCATCAACCCCAGCCTCCATAAGTGGTCCCTAAACTTGTGCCCTAACAATCGACACAAACAACAACCAAAAACTCCAACACCCTTAGCACAACCACCACCAAATGCCACCACTGGCCACCCTATTCCACCCACCAAGGTCGACTCACCACCCTGGTACCAACCGTAGCCCCGGCCGGGTTTGGGTCAGACTACACGGTGGTCAATTCCATACAAATCGTGTCTTTAACATTACAACACCCAGATTCGAATTCCGACCAATAACCGCCAAAGTCACCACCTTTAACCACCACCAGGAACCAACCCCCAACCCAGGTCTGGTCTAAGTCAGACGAACCAGAGGTCTAAACCGTGTGACATTCACGGTTGCAACAACCACAACAACCATAATTATGCCGGTCAACACCCTCTTCCCGCCGGTCAATGATAGTCTGATGTGTTCCGGCCACCCCCTGGTGGTCCACGACCAAGGTCACGGTCAAAACAAGTCAAACGGTGGTCTAATATGGCAATTGAGTGAAGTTTACATGTGAATTAATAATTATAAAACATATATTAAATTATGTGACGGTTTACCTTGAGACGATAGTAAAGCTATATTCTTTTCCTCTTTCCTCTATAGATCTCCCTCTCTCCCTTTATGTGTGATACTTGTGCAATTATGTGAATAAAACTATATGGTAGGTCTATCTTTGCTTTTATACTAGTAGAAGGTAGTCTTATTAGGAAACTTACTAATTAACAATATGTATTCTATTATTATATATTATTATTATTATTATTATTATTATTATTATTATTATTATTATTATTATTATTATTATTATTATTATTATTATTATTATTATTATTATTATTATTATTATTATTATTATTATTATTATTATTATTATTATTATTATTATTATTATTATTATTATTATAACAAAATTATCGTTTATTATTATATGAATTATCGTATATTATTATTATTATTATTATTATTATCCAATTGCCATACCGACTCATTATTCCATTATTTATTATTTTATTATATCATTCCGTCTTATTCACAATTACTAATTATTAATCATAAACGTCATAATTAATTAATAAAAACCTCGAAATGTAAATATAAATTCCATCAAATTACGGGTATTACAATCTCTAACTCTACCGTTTTACAGCATAGTTCAGTCCCACTATAAAATTCATAATTAATTCAATAAAAATCCAAATGATGCAAGACCAGTGGGGTTGGAACCTTAAGACTCGTATCTACAGTTCTTGTGAAATGGACTTTCCTCAAATTCCAGACTTATCAAGATTTTCATGAAAGATTTATAAATAATTACGAATTCCGTCGCATAAAAAGTATCGATTCATAAAATAAGTTTAACATATGATTTTTGAGAAATTCCAATGCCTAGCATCATCTAGACTCTTCAAAATTAATGTATGCAGAAGACCCAACTAAGTTTTAATTTATAAATTAGGTTTACAAAATAAACTTTAGACTACAGTGGAGTTTTAATCATGCGTAAATTATAAGTACTTTTTAAATGACAAATTTTAAAAAGTTACTGGTCGAAAACATGACAACACAGTAACATTCTGATCACTGTCAACTAAAACATTTGTTTCTCCTAAACCGTAAAACATAAAAGAATGAAACCAGCGGCAAATGAAAGCTAACACACAAGGCTATCACTCATAAAAATTTCTAACAAAGATAACAAACAGGTAAGAAATGGCAGGCAAAGAAAACAAGGGTAAAAATCTTAGATATCAAAGTTTCAGTCATACTACATTCTCTACTAAGTCATATGTCCTTTACTAGCAATCCACCTATGTTAAACTATCATAACTTGGCATCACACTCTAAATATCTCCATTGCTAAACAACATTAACAAAAATGGTTTTGAGGAAACATGTAACACATATCACTAGATATATAATTCTAATGCACACATTAATAACTTCCAATCATTCATATCTCACAATTTAAGCTCATATACAAATTTAATCTTCAAAATATCTTATAAGAATATGCACAAGATAATCCAATCGCAAAATATAAAACATTCACATCCATATCCATACACGGCCCTAGGCCATCATCCTCCATTTTAATTTACTTACCTTTCAATTTCCCATCCTGCAATAAGATTAGTAAAATTTCTAGATCAAAACCTTCTATAGACCCATATGTAATCAGCTTTCCTTTTTAATTTCCCAACTCTCGTTATCCTTCCCCAAGGTGTCCGGTTCAAAACTGAGAGGGCCATGGTACGAATTAAGGGATCCTTCTTAACCACACTAAGAGGGGCTCCTAATAGTTTCTACTCGGGGTTCATTTAGTTTAGACACATCCTAAGTTCATTATTGTTCATTGGTTTAGGCCTGAGGATCGTTTCGCCCTAATACCACTTTGTAACACCCCCATTTATTCGGGAGCGCTTAGCAAGACATTCCTAAATAAATAGGACTGTTACAATCTCGGTTTCCCCATAAAAGGTCTTATTACAATTGTCAAACTGATTAAATTAAACTATACTAATACAATTTACTACGCATCGGAAATAAATAAAATTATATAAACAATGTTAAGTCAAGCTAAAGTGATCTAGACAACAGCTACTGTCCAGGTCTGGCTCACATCCCAATGCTCCCAAGTCAAGTACCTGTCAGTCAATCTGCTCGCCAAGAATTGGTTCATCACAGGTGTTTACAGAATACACTGTCAACCAAACGGTTGAGTAGAATAACTATGCAACAATAACATACAAAAATAACAAATGCAATCACGTGGAATAAGTACGACCATCAACCATCCATCAATACCGTATAGTCGTCCCGGTCCTTGACCGAGGCTCTAACACTCCGTCGTCCCGCCAACTCCTGTCCCGGGGATAAACACAAATGTCGTCTAAGTCCCAGACTGAGGATATCTCATAACTCATTGTCGTCCTAGTTTAAGACTGAGGATAATCTCAAAACAATATTATGTATCACAATATAAACACAAATGTCGTCCCAGTCTGAGACTGAGGATAACCAATAAAATAGCATGCCAATATAAATAATCCCATCCAATGATAAACAATCCAACAATAATTCAACAATAATAATTCCACATCCATTAATCCATCAAATTCAACAAAAAAACGAGCTGAGTAGTTATCCTACCTTTTCGCAATTCTTCGAGTCACACAGTCACACAAGTAATCAAAATTGATCATTTACAAATCCATAACCTACATAACATCATCATGTACAATTACTACATAAACAACCAAATAATAATGCACTTATGGTAAGAGATAGAAAGAGAAAGAGAAAAATCAAAAAAAAAGTGAAAAAAAAAAAAAAAAAAAAAAAAAAAAAAAAAAAAGAGGAATTAAGGTTTCATCTGCAGAAAAATTATGGTAACTACACACAAATCTGTTAATCGTTCTGTTTCATCTCCAAAACAAAATCAAAAAATAAATAGCGATAAGTTCGATCTTCTGTCTGCTACATCTCAAGAGGAATTTCCAGTTTTATCGCGGAATGAAGGACCGTCGAGTGCAGATGTGCGTAAAGAGAAAACTATGGGATCAGTTGTTGGTATTCCACCGCTACAGTTAGAACCCCTAGTTGAGGATGTGTCTGAGGAGGATTTGGAAGGTGCTGATGTTCCTATTCAAACTAATACTCTGGAAGTAATAGAGGAGGGGCCTGAATTGTTGCAGTTCACTGAAGCAGAGGTACATGCGGAATTGAATTACTGGCGTAACTCAGTTTATTGCTTCATCTTGGGTGCAAATCCTCCGTGGGAGATTGTGGAAGGCTTCATTCATCGCCTATGGGTTAATCACCAGGTAGACAAGCTATCTTTCCTTCCTAATGGTGTTTTTATAGTTCGTTTTAAGACTAAGGCTACTATGGATGCTGTATTGAAACAAAGACATTTCTTATTTGATAATAAGCCATTAATAGTTAAACCATGGTCAGCTGATGTTGATTTAATGAAACATGATGTTACTTCTGTTCTTGTCTGGGTCAAATTTCATAGACTCCCACTGAAATTCTGGGGGAAGGGGATACCTCGTATCTCTGGTCTTCTTGGTGAGTTTATTAAATGTGACCAAGCTATTGAGGAAAAAACTAGGATAGGGTATGCACGTGTTATGATTGAATTGTTGTTTGGGAAGCTCTTGCCTGATAAAGTGAAATTTTTAGATGAGCATGGTGAAGTTGTTGAGATAGATGTTGAGAATGAATGGAAACCTGTGGCTTGTAATGTTTTTAAGGGAGTTGGGCATAGTGAAGCAGATTGTAGGAAGAAGAAAAATTCTCAGAAAATGCCTGCAACTAAACCTGCAGCTAAGCCTGTAACTCAGGTTTGGAGGCCAGAACCTATTGTGCAAGGTCCAATTTATACGAGTAAAGGGAAGGGAAAATCCCCCTCTACTCCTGTAGTTGTGACTCACTCTGGGCCTCAGGTGGAAAGGCAATTAAAAACCCCGGTTGTGTGGCAAAGGAATGGACAGTATACATCTGGTCCTACCCCTATCACACCTTTTGTTAGGATGAGTAGGCAAGAGGTAACTGAGGGTGCTTGCAGTGTGCATACCTTTGGTCAGCAATCATTCCTGGAAGCTCTTAATAAATCCAGACCACCCAAGGTAGGAATTGGGACAAGTGGTAATGAAATTCCCTCCCTTGTGGGGGATGTATAATCTTGGGTTTTGGAATGTGAGGGGGCTAAATAATCCTACTAAACAAAGGCATGTGAAATGGTTTATGTATACGAATAAGGTAGGTTTATTTGGTCTCCTGGAGACAAAGGTCAAAACCTTGTCTCTAAAATGTCTTAATAGTATTCTCATGGATGGTTGGAGTGTATCAACAAATAATGGGTGGCATAGAGGAGGGAGGATTTGGGTTTTGTGGAATCCTTCCATTTATCAGGTGGATTTCCTGGACTATTCTGCACAATGTATAAACATGAGGGTACTATAAATTGCTACTAATAAGAAGTTTAATCTGTCTATGGTGTATGGGTTTAATGATTTATATGGCAGACATGAGTTATGGGATCAATTAACCAAGTTTGCATCTATTGTTCAAGGACCTTGGCTGGTGTGTGGAGACTTCAATACAGTCTTGGCACATTCTGAAAGACTGGGTGGTAGTAGTACAGATGCTGAAATAGATGATTTCTTTGCTTGTGTGGACAAGTGTGAATTATTTGATAGCCCTGCCATGGGGTCTTTGTTCACTTGGAACAACAAGCAAGATGCTGCTATTAGGGTGTATAGTAGGCTGGATATAACTCTTATTAATAGAGAATGGAGTATGGATATGGAAGAGATGTATGCTCATATTTTGCCTGAAGGAGATTTTGACCATACTCCTTGCATCATCAAGAGTAAAAATCAGCTTGCCCATCATAATAAGCCTTTCAAATACTATAATATGTGGGAGAAGGCTTCCTTTTATCTTACTACCCTAAGTGGTTGATGGAATATACATTATAAAGGCACAAAAATGTTTTGCTTGGTATCTAAACTCAAATCCCTCAAGACAAATTTCAGAAATTATAACAAAGAGCATTTATGTGATATAGAAAATAGTTCCTTGATGGCTTTGAAGAACCTGGAGTATATTCAAAATCAGATTGTTCTTCATCCAGGAGACAAGGATTGGATTGAAAAAGAAAAGAATGCTATTAAGGAGTATAAAGATTTAAAGGATGCTTGTGCTCAGTTTCTTGAACAGAAAGCTAAGGCCAGTTGGACCAAAG
This sequence comes from Silene latifolia, assembly GCF_048544455.1. Lineage (NCBI taxonomy): Eukaryota > Viridiplantae > Streptophyta > Magnoliopsida > Caryophyllales > Caryophyllaceae > Silene > Silene latifolia. Next base: position 282,336,397 of record NC_133538.1, on the reverse strand, counting down.
ATGGTGATAGTAATTCTAAGTACTTTCATGGTGTCATCAAAAGTCATTTTTTGAGAAATCAAGTACTGGCTATTAAAGATGTGAATGGAGTGGAGCATGATGACCCTCAGCATATCCAAGAGGCTTTCCTACAATATTATAAAAGCTTATTAGGGGAGTCAGTGCCTACTACTAAAGTTAATGTTAAAATTATAAGGAAGGGTGCTATTTGTAATGTTGCTCATTGTTCTGTGCTGCTCAAGCCTATCACTGATGAAGAAATTAAAGTAGCTATTTTCTCTATTCCTGAACATAAAACCCCTGGACCTGATGGCTACTCTAGTGCTTTTTATAAAGATTCTTGGAGTATTATTAGTGATGAGGTATGTCAAGCTGTTAAAGATGTGTTTAGATCTGGTAAGCTTCTCAGGCAATTGAATACCACTGTTCTTACACTTATTCCAAAGTGTAAGGTTCCTACCTATGACACTCAGTTTCGTCCTATTGCTTGTTGCAATGTGCTCTACAAGTGTATTTGTAAGTTAATTTGTAATAGGCTGGCTGAGGTACTACCTGAGATCATTAGTCTGAACCAAGGGGGCTTCATCAAGGGTGGGAGTATAATTGAAAACATTTGGTGTGCCAAGATCTTGTTAGATTATATAATAGATAAGCTTGTTCCCCATGTTGTATGTTTAAGATGGATTTGATGAAGGCCTATGACTCTATGAGTTGGGATTTTTTAAGAGATCTTTTGACTGCTTTTAACTTCCCTAATCATTTCAGAGATTTGGTAATGGAGTGTGTGACAAGTGCTACCTTTTCCATATCCTTAAATGCGGAAAATTTTGGGTTCTTTCCTGGTAAGAGGGGCCTTAGACAGGGGGATCCCATGTCACCTCTATTATTTACTTTGAGTATGGAGTACCTGAGTAGAATATTGAAGTGTGCTACAGAGAAAATGCCTTTTCAGTATCATCCCCTTTGCAAGTCACTTAAGTTGACACATTTAATGTTTGCTGACGACTTATTATTATTTTGTAAAGGGAATGCACACTCTATAATGCTCTTGTTGAGGGCCTATTCTGCTTTCTCTGAAGATTCTGGCCTTAAGATGAATGCTCAGAAGTCTAGTGTGTACTTCAATGGTGTTAATGCACAACTCAAGAAAGATATCTTGTCCATCTCTGGGTTTATAGAAGGCACTCTACCTTTTAAATATCTTGGGGTGCCCATTATAGCAGGTAGGCTTATGAAGAAAGACTGTGCTTTGTTGATTGATAAGATTGTGGCCAGTATTAAAAGTTTAGGAGCTAAGCATCTTTCCTATGCTGGAAGACTTGTCTTAGTTTCCTCTGTTCTATCTACAATGCATAGTTATTGGGCTGCTATGTTTGTCCTTCCAAAAAGTGTTCTTAAGAGAGTGAATGATATTTGTAGAAATTTTCTTTGGGAAGGCAATCCTGAATATGGTAAAGCTCCTTCTGTTGCTTGGCATAAGGTGCGTGTGCCTAAATAAGAGGGGGGACTTGGTCTCAAACAATCTCAGGTTTGAAATATTGCTTTGGTGGGCAAATTGGTTTGGTGGATTGATGTGCAGCTTGATAGGCTTTGGGTTCAATGGGTGAACCTTGTGTATTTAAAAGACTTATCTTGGCTTCAGTATAATCCTCCTTCAGATTGTTGTTGGTACTGGAGGAAAATTTGTAGTGTCAAGGATACTATAAGTGGTGGATTTGTTGAGGATCAGTGGTGTCAGAATTCTGGGATGTACACTGTGAAGAGCTGTTATCAATGGTTAAGGTTGAAGATGGACCAGGTGGATTGGTACAGGGCAGTATGGTGTTCTGTAGCAGTCCCAAACCATACCTTCATTGCCTGGATTATTTCTCATCAGGCCTTGAAGTTGAAAGATAAGCTGGTACAGTATGGTGTTTGTGTGGATGGCCTCAGCTGCATCTGTCAGATGCATTCTGAAACACACCATCATTTGTTTACAAGCTGCCATTTCAGTCAAGAGCTGTTATATATTGTAGGAAACTGGTTGGGTACTGACATTAGAGCTGATGGTTGCCTACTCACTTTTGCCCGCAGAAGATGGAGTAAGCTACGGAAGAGTGTCACTCTATTTCTTTGTTATAGCCTGTTGGTACTTTATTTGGATGCAGCGAAATGAAGCAAGGCTACACCTATGTATCACTAGACCTAGCATTGTTGCAAGTCCTATCCAAGGGGTCATTAGAAGTCGCTTTAATTGTTGTAAACCAGGTTGTATCTCTCAAAAAGATGTAATCTGGTTGTCTAAGGTGCAATTAGTGTAATATTTGCACTCAAATATGTGACTTTTGTACTCAAAAAAGATGTGATGTAATTTGCAATTATTAATGAAAAAGCTTACATTTTTGCAAAAAAAATAATAATAATGCACTTATGCTATGACCATCACGTTCTAATCCTTTTGACAACTTTAAAGTTATATCTCTAACTCTACCGTTTTACAGCACAATTCAATCCCACTATAAAATTCATAATTAATTCAATAAAAATCCAAACAACGCAAGACGAGTGGGGTTGGAACTCTAAGACTCATATCTATAGTTCTTGTGAAATAGACTTTTCTCAAATTCCATACCTATCAAGGTAACTTATAATATAAAAGATCGAATCCAATAGAAGGAGATGCAAAATCCCCAAATTGATTGTCCAATTCTCTTTTTCCTTTTTTTTTCCTTTTTATTTTCCCTCTCCCTCTCTAACTTATGAATTATTTGTGTGCTTATAAACTTCTGAGTAAATAAGGTCTATTGCTAGGTTATTCCCCTATTTATAGTAGTAGAATAAGTTGTAGACTTAAATTAGGAAATTGACAATTATAATATTATTATTATTCCTTTTTTGCAATTACTATTATTATTAATTTTTTTTTATAAAAACGCATTTTTTTTAATCAATCAAAAGTTTACAAGACATTGGTGGGCAGCGGAGATACAATCTGGGCGCTCACTCCCTTAGCAATAACAAAGCTAAGTCTAGTAAAAATAAAAGCAGCAGCGCGAGCACCGGCATCCTGGGACATAGAAAATTTCTGAATCCGCTTGAGTAAGGCAATAGCATCGGTCCCCAACTCCCCCAATAAAGAGAAAGAAAAAGGTAAGAAACCATATCCAACTGCCTCACACAAGCTCTGATACTTGGCGTATCTGAGCTGCATCAACAACCACAAGTCCGGTGATAGGCTATGTCACACACCTTGATGCGTGTCTATAATATGATGTTTTACATCTTTATTTCAATGCATTTTATGTCCATCATTGGTAGTTTATTCTACTATTTGCCCATTTCGTCCACTTCCGCCTTTTTTGTGTAATATTGCAGAAATGTGAAGAATCCAGCGGAAATCGAGCCGAATCCGTCCCTAAGTGCTTGGCATAGGATTTGACATGAAGATTTGACTCGGGAAATGAACTTGGTGCACGTAGCAAGGCCTGAAAGATATATTTGCGAGAGTTTCAGAAGCGGATTACCAGCTAACTTGGTCTATAGAATGACCTACATGGTCTATAGACTGTCAGAATGCTAAACAGTTAATTACAGGAAGAAGAGTCAGTCGATCGACTGAGGTCCATCGTCGATCGATCACATGATCTGACGTACAAGTTTTATTTTAAGTCAGAAGCTTCTCATATTCTCGACCTTTAATCGATCGACTGGATGACGTGGTCGATCGACCACTTATGCAATCTGACGAGAATTAAAAGATTTTAACCTAAGCCCATTCTTAATTAGGTTTGGAGAAGGGAGTTACATGACATTTCTATATAACGTAACTCCTTCCTACTGCTTTAGGCATTCAGATTCATTATCATATACCTAGTTTATACATTTCAGTTTTAGATTTTTCATCAGTAAGTCTACAGTTTTCATTAGTTTTTCAATAAAGTTCTTCTTTTGCATCCGGATTCGTTTCTTGCCTTCTTTATTTCTGGTAATTCTTGTTCTAAACTTTAGTTTGCTTTTATTTCTTCTTTATAGATTAGAATTGATTAGTTAGAATCCCTAAGCCCTAATTCTTTCTTTTATGCGGTTTTATTGTTCATTTAATTTAGTTATGAATTCTTTTGTTTTCATCTTTAGTTTCGTTATCGTTATTAATTCTAGTATGAGTAGCTAAATCTCCTGCGCTAAGAAGTATCCGTAGCGTAGATGGTGTAGGTAACCCTGATTCGGTTCATGGTTGATCGACTATCCCCGCTGGTCGATCGACTGTGCCAATTGGTCGATCAATCGACATAGCTGGTCGATCGACTGGCCTCGTGTTAGATTAGCACTATTTCAGTTTATTAATTGCAATATTTGACAAAATCGAATGCATGCGACTAGTTAAATGCCTAGTATTTGACCAACCCACAAGATCAAGAGATAGGGGAGGGAAAATAGATTAATAAATTCGAACGACTAAATTGCTAAGATCGAAAGATAAGTAATTTAGGCTTTAGGAATCACTATTCAGGGCGAGAGCCAGTTTTAGTGAGACTTAGGGACTAGTAGCATAGGCCGAAAGGAGCTACTAGTTAACTCGGTGATGTGACCATTATTTGAGCATATTTAGTCCCTGAATTAGCCTCGTTCCTATGCTTTTTAGAGCATATTTGGGTCATTTACTATCTTTAGTCCTTTGTTTTGCATATTCTTTGAGGTTTTGTTTCCTTCGTAGGAGACGAGTGCAAACCTTGCATTTTCATGGCAAAATGGAGCTAAATTGATCGAATCTAATGACCAAGCATCAAAGAGAAAACAAGACTAGAAGGCCTTTGTACATATTATAGTAGATGGGTAATGATGAAGAAATCCTTGCATCCCCGACTAAATCCTAGGATTATTGGAAGAAGAAAGGAAGAAAAGGGAGCTGTGACACAATCCGCCCGTCCAACCAAGAAGACGCCCGTCCAAGACGTGGGGAATCCGAGTGTCTTTGCCATAGGGACGCCCGTCCAACCACGCACCAATTCGCCCGTCCAGCCACCACAGAATCCGCCCGTCCCGACCCTTTGGACGCCCGGATTCTCTTAAAGGCCCATACCTCCTCTTGTTCCCTCCATGAAAGATGCGGATATTTATCAAAGACTAGCTAAAAGGAGACCGGCATCTTTTCTGAGAGGAGCGATTCCCTACCCAGCATTTAGCATTGTTATTTACTATTTTACCCTTGCTTAACCTAATGATGCTCTATTGTATATACCCCATTTGTAATAATCAAACCATCAATTTTTCATTAGATTAATTCAATCCCTCTTTAGATTAGGTTAAGCTTTCATTAGGAGTATATTAGAATAGATTACTCTTTAATCTTTCCACAAATCACACATTAATCTTTCCTTTAATCATTGTTCAAGTTTATTATTGAGTAATTCAAGTTTATTATTGGGTAATTAGAAGATCATTTGGGTTTATTGGGAGATTGACAACCTTCCATCAATCATCAAGTACTTCTATTATTCTTTGCATTATTATTTTGGAATCTCCATAGGTATAATTCTCTTAATCCTTGTTTTAATTATTGTTAATCTTTCTTACTTGTTCATCATGTTTTGCCTTGTTAATATGATTGACAACCTTATTAGCATGTCAAACTTGATAATGAGTGAGTAGTCTCTTAGCTAGGATTAATGGGTAATTAGGGAACCCAACATGGGGAATGATTCATGCTTAATCTAATATGATCACATAATTAATTTCCTTGCTTGTTGTGATGTCAACCTATGTACATGTTATGTTTGATGAAATGCTAAGCCTATGAATCCTTGCATTTACAACCATCTCTTATCTATTCAACTTGACTTGTAAGACATAAACTAACTCGAGTCTTGTTAGACCATGCATATAAGTGATTAGGGGGAAAGTAAGTCGACTTGTAGGTGTTGTACAATCTAATCGATTCGGCTCCGGGACCCAACTCTTCCTAAGAACCGTAAGACATAAATCAACTCGGTTCCTTTACAATAATAATTGCTTGCTTATAATTGAGAACATGTTTGTATGATCAACTCCCATGATTTCCTTATGAACCCATGATATCCTAGCACTTTTAATCATTTGTTTACATATTTCCTCTTGTTGCTTGTTTATTGCTTTTATAAGTTTAAAATCATCAACCCATTATAATTGTGACAATCCCAAGCACAACTATAATTAGATTGAATAATTTGAGTAACCACCGTCCCATGGATCGAACTTGACTTACCACTAACTAGTTGTTTGTTGAGAATTATAAATGTGTTTGATTGGATGTGACCCGACGACATCACCCGTCAAAAATGGCGCCGTTGCCGGGGACGGTGTTAAATTGATTTGATTTTCTTAGATTGTTATTAGTTGTTTCTTTCTTTGCCTTGGGGAAGTAAAACTCCTCAAGGTTTGTTCTAATTATTTTCGAGTTGTTTGATATTTTGCATGTCTAGAAGATCACAAGGTAACTTGTTACCCATTGATCACGAAATTGAAAGGACTTTGACAAACAATAGAAGACTTGCTATAGGTACTTTGAGAGGTATTGGTGAGGTTGTAGATATTTAACCAAACACTATTGAGTTCATCAACCCTTTTGCAAGAGAAGGTGAGGAGAACCCAACACCCAATCCAACACAAAATCAGCCCACAATGCCTAAATTTTCATCACATTCCGTACCAACTTAGGAGAACCTACCCAATGGTACTCCCACACCACAACACTTAACCGGAAATTTCATTGCTAAATCCGCATTTATCCAATTAGTCGAAAGAAGCCAATTTGGGGGGATGCCTAGTGAAGACCTTCACTCTCACATGGAGACTTTTTGTGACTATTGTGATGCGATTTCACAAACCGGTGTAACTCAAGACCAAATTCGATGGGTCTTATTTCCTTTTTCTCTAATCGGCACCGCAAAACAATGGTTGAAGAGCCTTGATAAGGCTACTCTTGGAATTGACTCTTTGAAGAAGTTGGCTCTAGCTTTCTACAAAAAATTCTACCCTCCGGAAAAGACTAACATGCTAAGAGCTCAAATTACGGGTTTTAAGCAAAGGGATGAAGAATCTTTGTATGAAGCTTGGGAGCGGTTCAAAGGAATTTGTCGCTCATGTCCTCATCATAGACTTAGCGAGTGGTTCTTGGTACAACAATTTTGGAATGGTCTTTATGAAGACTCAAGAAACATTCTCAATATGGGATCAAATGGTATGTTCACCAAAGTTGACGATAATCAAACTTGGAACAAGATTGAGGAAATTGTGGTTCATAACTCACAATATAGTAGACCTCGCAAGGCTACTAGAGGAGGAAAGCATGAAGTGGACTCTATTACTCAATTGGGTGCTCAACTTAGTGCTCATATTGATACCATAAACTTGAAGTTTGAGAAGGCTATGGCTAAACTTGAAGAAGCCTCAAAATCACCAAAGCATCATGTTAATGCCATGGTAGCATCTTCATCAATCCCAAGTGGGATATGTGAGAATTGTGGAACTTTCGGACATGACCAAAGTGAATGTTGGGGAACAAATGAACAAGTAAATGCTTTTCAAGCATACAAGAGTGGTACCCCTTATTCCAATTATTACAATGAAAACACCAAATTCCACCCAAATCTCTCATACAAAAGCCAAAATGTTCAAAACCCTCAACCAACATACACCCCACCTCCCATGAGAAACCAAAACCAAAGACCCTTTTTCAACCAAAACCAAGGTTACCAAAATCAAATTCCATACAATCAACAAAATGACCATGGTTTTGATGTTCAAAAAGCGGTCCTCTAAATGCAAAAGAATCAACAAGAGTTTTTCACTCAAATGTAAAAGGATAGCCAAGCAAAGGACATCACTATTAACAACATCCTAGCCCACATAAAAATGTTGGAAACTCAATTGACCCAACTAGCATCTTCAAGTTCTCAAAGGCAAAAGGGGCAATTACCACCTCAAGGCAATCCTCCAAGTCGTGAAACGGTTAGTGCCATTCACTTGAGGAGTGGTACGAGATAAGAAGGTACAAAGAAGCAAGTTGAGGATGAGGTTGTGGAAGCTAGTGACAAAGAACAAGTTGTGCAAAACTCCAAGGAAGGAGAACCAACAAAAGAAGAAGTTTCAAAGAAAAGTGAAGAGAAGGCCAAGGAGAAGGAGCCCATTGTGATTAGACTTCCATTCCCAAGTCGTCAAGTTAAGCCTAAGTTTGAATACCAACTTGGAAAATTTATGGAAATTGTGAAGAATTTGGAAGTCTCGATTCCCTTTACGGAATTAATCAATCACGTGCCGGCCTATGCAAAGTAAATGAAGGACATCCTTACGAAAAAGAAGTCGATCCGGAAGCTTGAAACAATCGCCTTCACTAAGGTGAGTAGTGAAATCCTTCAAGGGAGTTCACCTCCGAAACTTAAAGATCCGGGAATCTTCTCAATACCGTGTACCATTGGCGACACCACGATCAACAAGGCTTTGTGTGATCTAGGAGCAAGTGTGAGTGTTATGCCGTATTCGGTTAGTAGAAGGTTAGGGATGGGAGAGCTTAAATGTACTAACATCACACTCCAAATGGCCGATAGATCGACGAAGACACCGTTAGGGATATGGGAAGATGTTCCCGTGAGAGTTGGGAAATTTTTCATCCCGGTGGACTTTGTCATTGTTGACATGGAAGAAGACTCCAATATTCCGATCATTCTAGGAAGACCTTTCTTGCACATCGCGGGTGCGGTGATAGATCTGAAGCACGGAGAGCTTACTCTATAAGTGGGAGACGAGAGCATAACTTTCAATCTTGACAAGACCATGAGAGGTCCCCCTTTGCATGAGCCATGCTTTATGGTTGATCACTATAGCCGGAAGGATGATAGGAAGAAGTCAGAATTCCAATGGAAAAAGAAAGTTGATGATGCTCCATTCAAAGAGCAAAAGAATAGTAACAAAGAGAGCTTGAAAAGCTCACCCATGACAAGTGAAGAGGATGGCATCATTGGCCAAAACAAGAAAGAAGGAGAGTTGTCTCTATCAACTCAACAGATTTTTAATGATCCAGTAGACGAAGTTTGCGGTCTTTGGGATGATGAGTTCGAAGGGATATTCAATTCCTACATTGGTAATGCTATGAACTAAGACCATCATGGAGAACAAGAAGTGCAAAGATCTATTAAGGATCTTTATCATGACAATGAACAAGCTTTCGACTACTTCTTCAAGGTGTTGAGTAACATCAACAACACCTTGAACATGCCCCCTTGACATCTCACATTGGATGAGAGTTTGGTGGAGTCCTCCCTAAACCACCATTTGTAAATATTCTAACTCCCTAACTTGCATTTCAATTTTTACATTGCATTTTTGTCATTTTTGGATTTATATTTTTATGCCTTGATCAAGATATTCATCATTTTTGAGAGAAGTGAGAGAGGGACTTATTATGAGTTTATTAATGTGTAGTGCTTTGACTTAGTGTGGGGATAGTAATTGCCTAGGCTATTCATGTCTTTTTAGTGCCCCCACAATGAAGAACACGAGAATTGAAGATTGAAAATGACACGGGTTAAGCAGTACCCACTGATGGACCTGAATCCGTGTGGGCAGGAAGCAATCCGAGCGTCTGAGTGGAGAATCCGCTCGTCCAGATGAATCTGAGCGTCCAATGTCACCATACGCTCGTCTGGCTGAGCTGTGGGATTTAAAAAATGGTCTGTCACAGAATCCGAGCGTCCCAGTGAGGAATCCGCGCGTCTGATACAAGACGCTCGTCGTGCAGAGAAGACGCTCGTCTTTATGCTGTTGAAATTTAAGGAATCACCCTGTAACAGAATCCGAGCGTCTTTCAAAGAATCTGCTCATCTTACATTGAGGAATACGCTCGTCTTTATACAAAGACGCTCGTCCCATAGCGTCTTTTCCTGAACCAAATCGTGCAGAATCCGATCGTCCCAGACACCAATCCGCTCGTCCCTGCTGCTGTTTTCAAAATTAACGGGTCTATTAAACCCTTACTCCCTCATTCATTTTCATTTCTTCTATATTCAAACACTACCCTCAACACAAAAACCCCAAAAACCTTCATCCTCTACATCAACAAAACAAGATTTCCTCAACCAAATTCAACAAAATAAAATCCAAACTTCCCCACAACAAAAATTAATCACTCCTTTTACAACAAAAATTCATTCAAACACCAAAATCTTCAACCTTTGAGTCGATTTTTAAGATACAAAGCAACATTCTTTCATCTTAAATCGATTTGTGCATACCTAAAAATTGAAGATTTCATTCTCTCTTTGGTGTAATCAACAATGGCAAGAACTAAAGGAGGTAACAAGGCACCCCCAAAGAAGACACTTTCAAAAAGGCAACAACTTCTTCAAGCAAAACAATTGTCTAAGGCATTGGTAGTTCATGAGGCAAGGTTAGAGGTTCAACAAGGTCCCCCTATGAAAGCTACAACATCAACAACTCCGGTCATTGAGCAACTATCTAATTATCTGGAGGTAATTTTCACTTCCGACTCTCATAGGGATAAATTTGTTCTCTTTGCTAAGAAGACCATTATGCCTACAAAATTTATTTGTGAAGATGCTTTGTCTAAGTTGGGTGTTCTTGAACAAAATAAACCTTCTTTGAGGCTATGGGATTGGGTAAATTGTTCACCATGAAGGAATTGACATACCCCTCCCTCACATTGGAATTTTTGAGTTCCTTGAAAGTTACAAGGGTGGAAACTAGAACCCACATCGAGTTTCATCTTGCAAATACCAATAGACGCATCACTTTTGGTGAATTGAGTAAGATTTTAGGCCTTAGTGATACCCCGTACTATCACAAGATCCTTGAAAAGTATGACCCCGCTCCTCTTTGGGAGGCAATTTCCGGAAAGAAATTTGTGCGCTTTCATGATTGTCGTGCTCTATTAGTCCACCATCCGGGCATTAGAGTGTGGCATAAGGTCATTGGGAATACTTTGATAGCAAGAAATGGCACTAATCATATTACCAAGCTCGATTTTGTTCTTCTTGAGTCGGCCTTGTACATAGGATGGGAATATACTAAGCCATATAATGCTCTAAGACTTTTGGTTGAAAGATGGCTTAATGTCGATTGTGGTAAAGAGGGCACCGCTTTTATTGTGAATGGAGGACTAGTTACCCATTTGGCCAAGCACTTTAACCCAAATTTCAACAAATACAAGACTTATGTGGCGGTCAAAGGAGGTCATCTCATTGATATGGACACCATGATTCACAAGTTTAAGTGTGTCAAGCATGCTCCTCTTGACACCAAATATGGGTGGTTAACCAATGAAGCTAGGTCCTTCACTTTTCCTTCAAAGATTTACCGATTGAGTGTTCACCGACCCAACTACCTTCTTCCACTCTCCAAGGAGACCGAGTACATTATTCAACAACAAAGAGGCGAGATTGATGAGCCCTCCTCCTCCATTGTCACACCACCCTACCCATTTGAGTATCACGAGTTTAAACCCAAGGATGTCGAGGTAGGAAATGATTACATGACTTTACTCATGAGGGAAATGCACAAGCAAGCTTACAATGATAAAGTGGATGCTTACAAGGCCCAATATCTGACCCTCCTACATCTAGCTAGGCAAGGACTTCTTGATCCATCATGTCCTTTGCCTAGTTGGGCGGATAGGGAAGTTTTCTTTCCTAGCACCTCTAGTGGTGGAAGACCGGGTGGAGAGGATGTTGTTGATGAGGGTGTTGATGAAGAAGGTGAAGAACAAGAGGTTCAAGAGAATGTTGAAGAAGAAGAAGCTCAAGATGAGGATGGAGAAGAAAGTGAGGAAGAGCAAGGAAGTGAAAGTGGGAGTGGAGATGATTCCACTTCTATGGAGCAAGATGATGATAATGATGATATGATGGAGGATTAGCAAACCTTGGAGGCTCGTACACTCTTTCACCCCTCTTATGGTTTGCCTACTTCTTTTGTTTTCTTTATTGTATTTTGATCATTTGTTTGAGGAGTCCTAGCAACATGGAGGACTAACACCTTGGCTCCATTAAGGTGTTCTTTTTATTGTTCCCACATGTAAAATCCAAAATGAGAATTTGTAGTTTCATACATTGCATTCCGTGTGCATGAACTACCCCGAAATTCAAGACATTAGAAATAATGTCTATTTTGGTTTGGGGAAGTTCATGCATACGCATCGGGAGGTAATCTGAATTACGCTCTCCGCCATAACAAAAACCCATGCATCATGTAGTGTAGGTTAGTATAGTTTGTATTTAGTTTAGAAATCATGCATTATGCTTGCATAATTTCCTATCGTATTGGCCATTGAGGACAATGCCCATACTAGTGTGGGGATGGGAAATTCTAACTTGACTTTTATTCAAAAATCCAAAAAAAAATCAAAAAAACTCGAAATAAACAAAAAAAATTGAAAACATTGAAAAATCCAAAAACATGTTCATTTCCTTTGTAGTGTAGTCTTGTATATATTGTTTGTATATATTGTGTTTGTCTATCCTTGTTCACATTGATCGACTACGCCACATCCGAGACATGAGGATATTGAAAACCGCATGGTATGATCTTTCCAATCTCCTTTTTCCTCTTTATGTTAATGACTATGTGGCTTTATTTTGATTGATGCGGTATAAACAATGTGAATTTAGGACTTGCATTTAGATTATTTGGCATACTAGTTGGTAGAATCATATGCATTAGGTTGTATATATGTTAGTTGCATCATGACATGTAGTTTGTATGTATTGAAATGCCAAAAATCAAAACAAATGTTCAAATATAAGGCACCCTCGTTACTAATTGGGGTGACTTTGAAAATGTTCAAAAGAAAAATGCAAAAGTTGAAAAGTTGTCAAGTATTGAAATGCCAAAAATCAAAAGAAAAGGCAAAAGAAAATGTTCTCAAATGTTATATGCCACAAGAAATTGGGGGGAAAAACAACAAAGCAAACTCCCAAATGAAACTCAAATTCTATCGATCCCTTTATCCATCGTATCCACTTTTGTGCATGGTAGAGAGGGGACGACCCTTTTCCTTGTCTAGGCAAGAAGGGGAATTCCGCGATCCTCCAGTGTTTCTAATGCCATAGGGAGTCTATTCTTGACAAAAGCATTTAACGATTGAGGACAAAGGTACCCTAAGTTGACACAACTTGGAGGTGATTTATTGGTATCCTTCTAGGCTTAGTAGTTTGAAGAAATTGCATCTATGAAGGAGTGTGTACCCTTGAATTGCTTCCCTTGTAGATAATTTCCGCCACTTAGATGAAGAAAGTGGCTATTATTTTGTATATGCATCCATTACTTGGTTTTGTGTGCTTTAATGATTGGATGTGTCGCCATTTTGGCAAGACCCACCTTGCCTTGCAAGAAGGCATCCTACCTCATGGTTGTCTTGTTGTGAGTTGAAGGGGCGGATTGAGACCCGCTAATTGTCTCATATCGGCTATGCTATTAGGTTAGTTTAAATAACGGTCCTAATTTTTGTCACCTCTTTACTCGGGACGAGCAAAGGTTCGGTTTGGGGATATTTGATGTGACCATTATTTGAGCACATTTAGTCCCCGAATTAGCCTCGTTCCTATGCTTTTTAGTGCATATTTGGGTCATTTACTATCTTTAGTCCTTTGTTTTGCATATTCTTTGAGGTTTTGTTTCCTTGGTAGGAGAGGAGTGCAAACCTTGCATTGTCATGGCAAAATGGAGCTAAATTGATCGAATCTAATGACCAAGCATCAAAGAGAAAACAAGACTAGAAGGCATTTGTACATATTATAGTAGATGGGCAATGATGAAGAAATCCTTGAATCCCCGACTAAATACCGTAGGATTATTGGAAGAATAAAGGAAGAAAAGGGAGCTGTGACATAATCCGCCCATCCAACCAAGAAGACGCCCGTCCAAGACGTGGGGAATCCGAGCGTCTTTGCCATAGGGACGCCCGTCCAACCACGCACCAATCCGCCCGTCCAGCCACCCCAGAATCCGCCCGTCCCGACCCCTTGGACGCCCAGATTCTCTTACAGGCCCATATGTCCTCTTCTTCCCTCCATGGAAGATGCGCATATTTATCAAAGACTAGTTAAAAGGAGACCGGCATCTTTTCTGAGAGCAGCGATTCCCTACCCAACATTTAGTATTGTTATTTACTATTTTACCCTTACTTAACCTAATGATGCTCTATTATATATACCCCATTTGTAATAATCAAACCATCAAGTATTCATTAGATTAATTCAATCCTTCTTTAGATTAGGTTAAGCTTTCATTAGGAGTAGATTAGAATAGATTACTCTTTAGTCTTTCCACAAATCACACATTAATCTTTCCTTTAATCATTGTTCAAGTTTATTATTGAGTAATTCAAGTTTATTATTGGGTAATTAGAAGATCATTTGGGTTTATTGGGAGATTGACAACCTTCCATCAATCTTCAAGTACTTCTATTATTCTTTGCATTATTCTTTTGGAATCTCCATAGGTATAATTCTCTTAATCCTTGTTTTAATTATTGTTAATCTTTCTTACTTGTTCATCATGTTTTGCCTTGTTAATATGATTGACAACCTTGTTAGCATGTCAAACTTGATAATGAGTGAGTAGTCTCTTAGATAGGATTAATGGGTAATTAGGGAACCCAACATGGGGAATGATTCATGCTTAATCTAATATGTTCACATAATTAATTTGCTTGCTTGTTGTGATGTCAACCTATGTACATGTTATGTTTGATGAAATGCTAAGCCTATAAATCCTTGCATATACAACCATCTCTTATCTATTCAACTTGACTTGTAAGTCATAAACCAACTAGAGTCGTGTTAGACCATGCATAGAAGTGATTAGGGGGAAAGTAATTCGACTTGTAGGTGTTGTACAATCTAATCGATTCGGTTTCGGGACCCAACTCTTCCTAAGAACCTGGTCGGACTCTCGAGGAGGTTTAATTTTTGGTACTTGTCGTTAGGAGCACCTAGACCAAAACACAATTTATAACTTCACAAACAACTCTAAAATTAGTAAAGAGGCAAGTAAAGGTCGGATCCCAAGGGACGGGAATTGAGATGAGATTTTCTATTGCAACTAATGGTGTCTAAGGGTGTCACAATTTGGGGTTTGAAGTAAAATATCACTAAACTAAATAGCAATAAAAGTAACAAGCACGATGAATTGAAAGGGATGTAAACAATTGATAAAAGGCACTAGGGTGTCATGAGGTCATAGGGGATTCATGGGAATTGATCATACAAACATATTCTCAAATTATAAGCAAGTAATTATTGTTGTGATGGATTGAGTTGGATTATATCTTACATCCTAGGAAAGTTTGGGTCCCGAAGCCGAATCGATTAGATTGTACAACACTTACAAGTTGACCTAATCTTCCCTACTCAACTACATGCATGGTCTAATGAGACTCAAGTTGGTTTATGTCTTACAAGTCTCATTGAAAAGATAGGTGATGGGTAAAAAATGCAAGGATTCATAGGCTCGCATTTCATCAAACATAACATGTGCATAAGTTGAGATCACAACAAGCAAGCAAATAAACTATGGAAACATATTAATTTAAGCACGAATCATCCCCCATGTTGGTTTCCCCTAATTACCCATTAACCCTAGCTAAGGAAACTATTTACTCATTATCATGTTGAACATGCTAGCAAGGTTGTCAATCATACCAACAAAGTAAAACATGATGAATAAATGAAAGTGATTAGCAATAATTAAAAAGGGATTAAGAGAATTATACCTACTAATGATTCCAGTAATAAAGCAAAGAATAATAGAAGTACTTGATGATAGATTGGAAGGTTGTCAATCTCCGAATAATAACCCAAATAGTCTTCAATTACCCAAAACAAAGGATGAGCAAGAGAGAGATTAAGGAAATAAAACTTGTATTAAAACTTGATTAAATGTTGATTACAAGATTAAAGAGAGATTTGATTGATATTAACTACACTAAACATTGCTAAGAAGAACATACTCTTCTAATTAGACTAATGGAGTATTTATAGTGAGGATTAGTTACATAAATTAGGGTTTACTAAGGGCTTAAATGACGATTAAGTCCTTGAGGAATCGCCGGTCTCTAGGGAGACTCCGGTCTTAGAAAAATATGCGCATCCTTCCTTGAAGCTTGTAGAAGACGAAAAGGCTGTAAGGGAATCCAGGCGTCCATGGCACGGGACGGGCGGATTTGGGTGTTTCTGGACGGGCGTCCAGAAGGGGAAGACGGGCGGATTCTGGGCGTTTTGCACGGGCGTCTTGTGGAGGAAGACGCTCGGATTGTGGGTGCTGGACGGGCGTCTTGAGGACAATCCACCCGGATTGTCTTACAGCTTCTTTCCTTCTTCTTTTCTTCCTTTTTCTTCATAAAATAGTTGAGGATTTCCTCGGGGATGCAAGGATGTTTTCTCATCATTCCCCATCTACTATAATATGTACAAAGGCCTTCTAATCTGGTCTTCTCTTTGATGCTTGGTCATTGAATTCAATCAATTTAGCCTCATTTTGCCATGAAAATGCAAGGTTTGCACTCCTTTCCTACCAAGGACACAAAACCTCAAAGAATATCCAAAACAAAGGACTAAAGACAATAAATGACCCAAATATGCACTAAAAAGCATGGGAACAAGGCTAATTCGGGGACTAAATATGCTCTAATTATGGTCACATCAAATATCCCCAAACCAAACCTTTGCTCGTCCCGAGTAAAGAGGTGACAAAGACTAGGACCATTATTTAAACTAACCTAATAACATAGCCGATATGAGACAATTAGCGGGTCTCACTCCGCCCCTTCAACTCACAACAAGACAACCATAAGGTAGGATGCCTTCTTGCAAGGCAAGGTGGGTCTTGCCCTAATAGCGACACATCCAAACATTAAGCACACAAAGTCAAATAAAGGATGCATCTACAAAAGAATAGCCACTTTCCTCATCTATGTGGCGGAAATTATCTACAAGGGAAGAAATTCAAGGGTACACACCCCTTCATAGATGCAATTTCTTCAAACTACTAAGCCTAGAATGATACCAACAAATCACCTCCAGGTTGTGTCAAGCTAGGGTACCTTTGTCCTCAATCGTTAAATGCTTTTGTCAAGAATAGACTCCCTATGGTGTTAGAAACACTGAAGGATCGCGGAATTCCCCCTCTTGCCTAGACAAGAAGAAGGGTCGTCCCCTCTCTACCATGCACAAAAATGGATACGATGGATAAAGGGATCGATAGATATTTGAGTTTCACTTTGGGAGTTTGCTTTGTTGATGTTTTTCCCCCCAATTTCTTGTGGCATATAACATTTGAGAACACTTTCTTGCCATTTCTTTTTGATTTTTGGCATTTCAACACTTGACAACTTTCAACTTTTCTTTGCATTTCTTTTGAACATTTTCAAAGTCACCCCATATGTAGTGAGGGTGCCTTATATTTGAAGAATAGGAGTTCTATTTTTGCTCCTCTTTTCTTTTGATGCATTTTGCAAACTTTCTTTCACTTTTCATTTCATTGAACTTAAATTGATTTCTTTTTGTGCCCATTCCCTTTGATGACAAAAATGTGGTAGAACATGGATGATGGATGCATGCATGGTTTCAAGGGCCACCTTGGAATAAACGGTAGCCAAGGAGTTATCACACCACAAGGTACTCTTGACTAGGCCTTAAACCATGGGTCAAAGGATACTAGCATGACACATCCTAGGGTGTTTTACAAGCATTCTAACAAGCAAAGTCTTAAGAAGAAAAAGCATCTACTAGGGCCTATATACACTTCTCAAGTTTCCCAAGTAGACGGTTTCGCAAAATTTTTCTAACATGCAAACTACATGCCATGATGCAACTAACATATATACATCCTAATTCAAATGATACTACCAACTAATATAACATATAAACTAAATGAAAGTCCTAGATTCACATTGTTATACCGCATCAATCAAAATAAAGCCACATAGTCATTAACATAAAGAGCAAAAAAGAGATTGGAAAGATCATACCATGCGGTCTTCAATATCCTCATGTCTCGGATGTGGCGTAGTCGATCAATGTGAACAAGGATAGAACAAACACAATATATACAACAATATATACATGACTACACTACAAAAGAAATGAATTTGTTTTTGATTTTTCAATTTTTTCAATTTTTTTGGTTTTTCGAAAATTTTTTTGATTTTTTTTTTTTTGGGTTTTTGAATAAAAGTTAATTTAGAATTCCCCATCCCCACACTAATATGGGCATTGTCCTCAATGGCCAAAATGATGGGAAACTATGCAAGCATGATGCATGAATTCTATACTAAATGCAAGCTATACTAATTTACACTACATGATGCATGGATTTTTTGTTTATGACGGAGAGCGTAATTTAGATTACCTCCCATTGCGTATGCATGTACTTCCCCAAACCGAGATAGAAATTATTTCTAATGTCCTAAAAGTTGGGGTAGTTTATGCACACAAGATGCAATGCATGAAACTAAATTGTCATTTTGGATTTTCAAAAGTGGGAACAATAAAATAAGAATACCTCAATGGGGCCGAGATGTTAGTCCTCATGTTGCTAGGACTCTCCAACCAAAGACAAAGTCAAATATTGTACAAGTTAACAAAACATAAACTTCTTTCATGAAAATTGAAAATAAAGAGAGGAGATGAGGAAACTTCACTTAAGCTTGAGATGGGTGCCTAACGCCCGCTCCATCTAGCTATGAAGAGATCCTCTAGGGATCGCCGTCATCTCCCTCTAGATCACTATCCCATATTTCCTTGGATGCATCACTTGTATTCGGGTCCATGAACTCATCCTCTTCGCTACCAAGCTCCACCGTGTTCCCACCGCAAGACTTGTCGTTCCCTTCCTCTTGTCGCCCGTTTGCCCCTTCATTTGCCCTCTCCGAATTGGGGAAGAGTATATCCAATTGTGCCCAAGAAGGAAATGCTCCCTCCTCACTAATCTTTCCCCTTTGAATCATGTCGTGGTATTGAGGGTAGAGTGCATAATAATTGTCCACGGTAGCTTCATATTGTCGGAAGTGCAAATCTTGTAGAATTCCCGTTACAAAGTCATCACGGGGAAGGATAAAGGGGTTGGGGTGGTTGTACGGTTGATATGAAAAAGGGTAGGGAGGCACTTTGATTTTCTCATCTTGTGGTTATTGCTCTTGTTGTTGTTGTTGTTGTTGGGGATTAGGGTTGGTGGTGCTTGCCTTGCTTGGGTTGGGTTTGGAGGGATGAGGTAGGATAGGATTGGTGATAAAGGTCCCCTTCTTGGTGAGATTCTTGGTAGTCCGGTCATTGGTAGGTAGATTGGGTCACTTCCTTTTGTAATCCACTTGACACTTTTATCAACCCCCTCAAGGGTTATCCAATGATGATGAATAAGGAGAAGGTCTTCATTTATCCTTGTATTTCCGGAAATAGGAGCATACTCATTATTCTCATTGAATTTCGGATTGAAATGCTTTGCAATCTTTGTAATGAGTCCTCCATTAACAATGTGTTTCATCCCATCATCATCACCGTTCCTAAACTTTGCCCATTTTTCGAGTAGTACAAGAGGCACATTAAAGTGGTACCCACCCCTTCCTTGGATATTGAGATAAGACTCCATGAACACAAGGTCAAGTTCGTTTACTATTGTCGGGTCTCGGCGAGCAAGTAGAGTGCCGGAAAGGAACCGGTAAGTAAGTCTCAAAATAGGATGTTGAATGTGGAAAGCTAGACACTCCTTGATGTACATGAAATCTCGGCCGGTCATGGCCCTCCATAGGGGTGCAACTCTATATCTCTTCGGTTTTGATGTCCGGGTAGGCGAGACATCGAGACCAAGCACATTAGCAAATTCCACTAGAGTCATCATTCTTGAAACACTCTCCAACCTAAATTCTATGCATATCGTCTTATTCAAGGTCGTGATTTTTAAGAAGCTTAAAAATTCAAGCACAAGGGATCGGTAAGTTTGCTCGTGCATGTGGAAAAGGGTAGAGAGACCAAACAACTCAAAAAGAGCTTCCATTTGGTGATAAATCCCAAGTTTCCTTAAAGTTCTATGACATAAAAACTTAGTAGGGAGAATGTTCTTACGAAGAAGCCGGTGGAAAATGAGTCTTTGCACATCATTGACGAATTCAACATTTGAGAAGTCATCAAGCCTTGTTAGATCTACAATTTCTTCATGCTCTCTTCTTAAGGTGTTGATGTGGGAGGTAGAAGAACTTCCTCTTACCCTTGGTCTTCTTCTATCCCTAAAGGAAGATCCCTTTGGTGGCATTCTTTGATTGTTGAGCTGGAATTTTTGATTTGTTAAAGTATAAAGATGATCTTTGTGGATTGAATGTTGCCTTTGGAACCCTAGAAAATTGGGGCTTTTTGATTTTATGGGGTAAAAGAGTGATTGGGATATGCTTTGGAGTCATAAGGAGGTGGGTTTTTATAATACAAGTGGAAGGAAGGGTGATGTGTCACAATTGTGTGGTGGGGTGTTTTTAAATTAGGAAAAATCGGGATTGATTAACGCATGAAGACGACCGGCTCGGTCACAAGATGCTCGGATTATGTCATTTCGGGATGAGCGGATTTAAGGGAAGACGCTCAGATTACCTTACATCTAATTCTCTAAAAAATTTGACGCAGCCAAGACGAGCGTCTCGAGCATAAGACGGGCGTCTTTTCTAGAGCAGGACGAGCGTCTTTTCCCAAAGACGGGCGGATTCTGTGACAGGAAAATTTCTTAAAATGCACTGGCAAAAAGACGAGCGGATCCGTCTTCAGACGCTCGGATTCCAGCAGGACGAGCGGATTCTCAAAAAGACGGTCGTCTTTGTACAAGCCGACCAGATTCTTTCATCAGACGCTCGTGTTGCTTGCTGCGGATTCCCCTTGATTTCCTTGACTTCGATAAAGGCTTCCCCACACTTGAAAATTGATTCCTTCCTTCATTCAAAATTCATTAGTGACCCTCCCTCACTTACTCTCATGGAAAGAATTTATGTTTATGATAAAAGGAATGCAACAAAATTATAGATACAAGTTAGAGGGTTAGTATATTTACAAGTGGTGGTTTAGGGAGGACTCCACGAAACTCTCCCTTTGATGATTCTTTCAAGGATGAGGAGGCCCGAGGTAGGTGACCTCGACCTCTCCAATACACGCTCCCTCATAGTATGGCTTCAATCTTTGACCATTGACCTTGAATTTGCTTCCATCTTCCGCCTTGATTTCAAAATCCTCATATCTTCCAACTTCGGTGATCACGTAGGGACCCATCCATCTAGAGTTCAACTTTCCCGGAAAAAGTCGATAGCGGGAATTGAATAGAAGGACTTTATCCCCTTTGTGCAAGGCTTTTTGCTTAATCCTCTTGTCATGGAGCAATCTTGTCCTTTCCTTGTAGATCTTGGCATTCTCATATGATTGTAGTCGGAATTCCTCCAACTCTTGAATTTGAATCATCCTCTTTTGACCACTTAATTTGAGATCAAGGTTAAGTGCTCGGATTGCCCAAAAGGCTTTGTACTCCAATTCGATTGGCAAATGGCATGCTTTTCCATAGACAAGCTTGTAAGGGGAGGCTCCTATGGGAGTCTTATAGGCCGTCCTATAGGCCCAAAGAGCGTAATCAAGCTTTGTGCTCCAATATTTTCGGTTCTTATTTACCACTTTCTCAAGAATTTGCTTGATCTCTCTATTCGAAACTTCGACTTGACCGATTGTTTGAGGATGATATCCCAAGCCGGTTCTATGTTAAACACCATACTTGGTCAAAAGGGATGCGAGCTTCTTTTCATGAAAATGCGTTCCTCCATCACTTATGATTGCTCTAGGAACTCCAAATCTTGGGAAGATTATTTTCTTGAAGAGCTTGGTGACCGTTTTGGCATCATCGTTTGGAGTGGCAATTGCCTCCACCCACTTTGAGACGTAATCTACGGCCACAAGGATATACCTATTCCCATTGGATGTCACAAACGGACCTTGGTAGTCGATCCCCCAAACATCGAAGATCTCCACCTCTAGAATGCCCCTTTGTGGCATTTCATTCCTCCAAGAGATATTCCCCGTTCTTTGACAAGCATCACAATGAATGATGAATTCCCTCGTGTCTTGAAACATTGTAGGCCAATAGAAGCCCGATTGAAGAATTTTTGTAATGGTTCTCCTTGCTCCATGGTGCCCACCGTAGGGTGATGAGTGACACCCTTCCAAGATTCCTTGGACTTCCCATTGAGGGATGCATCTTCGGTAGAGCCCATCACTACACTCTTTGTAGAGGTTTGGGTCATCCCAAAAGTACCTCTTTACTTCGAATAAGAACCTCTTCCTTTGGTTGTAGTTCAAATTTGGAGGGAGTACTCTTCCAACAATATAGTTGGCATAATCGGCAAACCATGGGGTGATGTGCCTTTCAAGTTGTGTTTGAATGGCCATCAAAATATCGTCGGGAAATGAGTCATTGATCGGCGTTTCTCCTTGTTCATCATGAAACCGGATCCTTGACAAGTGATCCGCCACTACATTTTCGGCTCCTTTCTTGTCTCTTATCTCCAAGTCGAATTCTTGAAGAAGCAAAATCCACCTCAACAACCTTGGTTTTGCCTCCTTCTTTATCAAGAGATGTCGGAGAGCACGGTGATCCTAAAAGACAATCACCTTGGATCCAAGTAAGTAGGAACGAAATTTGTCCAAAGCATAGACAATGGCAAGAAGCTCTTTCTCGGTGGTATCATAATTCACTTGGGAGGGATCAAGAGTCTTGCTTATATTATAGATGGCATGAAGAGCTCTCCCTACCCGTTGGCCAAGAACCACTCCAACGGCGTAGTTACTAGCATCACACATAATCTCGAACGGTAGTTCCCAATTTGGAGGTTGAATGATCGGTGCCGAGATTAGTGCTTCCTTGATTCTATTAAAGGCTTTAACACACTCATCAGTGTAATGGAATTGGGCATCTTTAAGTAAGAGTTGAGTGAGAGGTTTCGCTATTTTTGAAAAATCTTTTATGAAACGGCGATAGAAATCCGCGTGACCGAGAAAACTTCTCACCCCTCTAACATTCACGAGAGGTGGGAGTTTCTCTATCACCTCAACCTTAGCCTTATTGACCTCGATGCCCTTTTCTGAAATTAAATGACCCAAAAAAATTCCTTCATTGACCATGAAGTGACACTTTTCCCAATTTAAAACAAGACTAACATCTTCACATTTTTGCAATACAAGAGAAAGATTATGCAAACATGAGTCAAAGTCCTTTCCATAAACGCTAAAATCATCCATAAAAACTTCCATTATGGTCTCTAAGTAGTCGGAGAGGACACTCATCATGCATCTTTGGAAAGTGGCGGGGGCATTACATAAGCCAAAAGGCATCCTCCTATATGCAAAAGTACCGTAAGGACATGTGAAGGTGGTCTTATGTTGGTCATCCGGGTGTATAGGGATTTGGAAGAATCTCGAATACCCGTCAAGGTAAAAAAAGAATTTGTTGGAGGCTAACCTCTCAAGCATTTGGTCAATGAATGGTAGTGGGAAATGATCCTTTCTTGTTGCGGAATTCAATTTTCGATAGTCAATACACATACGCTGACCGGTGATTTTCCTTGTGGGTATTAACTCATTCTTTTCATTTGTCACCACCGTGGTACCTCCTTTCTTAGGTACCACTTGAATGGGGCTAACCCACAAAGAGTCCGATATGGGATATATGATTCCCGCATCAAGCAATTTCATAACCTCTCCTTTGACAACTTCTTGCATGTGGGGGTTTAATCTTCTTTGAGGTTGAATGGTAGGTCTATGGTCCTCCTCTAAATGAATTCTATGCATGCAAAAGTTGGGACTTATCCCCTTAAGGTCATCTAGACTATAGCTTATAGCCTTCTCATGTTGTTTCAACACATCAAGCAATTTTCCCAATTGATTTTCATCAAGTCTATCATTAACAATCACGGGTTTGATCTTTGATTCATCAAGGTAAGCATATTTCAAATTTGGGGGAAGGGGTTTTAGAGTAGGGCTTGTACCTCACTTTCCTCCTTTGAAGATTCATTAAGAATTTGCTCCATCTCCATTAGACATTCCATTCTCATTGCATACTCAACTTGTTCTTCATTCTCATCAACCTCATTACATTCGAATTCCATGACGGATTCCTCTTGCTCTTAAGCTTGCAAGATGTCTTCTAGGATGGATTGCTCATCTTCTATAGGTTGATAAGCTTCCATGAGGATGTTATGTACTAATTCGGATTGTGCATGAGTAAGTTCTTTGTTAGCTAGAGCGGCCTCAAAAACATCTACCTCCAATTCCCAATACATATTTTTAGCCTCACTTGCTTCCAAGGCTTCCAATGCTTGCATGGGATCTTTGAAGAAAGGTATACTTAAGTGGTCCTCTACAAAACAATCTATAAGGTCCATCTTGCAAAATATCGAACAACTCGAAAATAATTAGAACAAACCTTGAGGAGTTTTACTTCCCCAAGGCAAAGAAAGAGACAACTAATAACAATATGAGAAAATCTAAATCAAGTTAACACCGTCCCCGGCAACGGCGCCATTTTTGGTCGGACTCTCGAGGAGGTTTAGTTTTCGGTACTTGTCGTTAGGAGCACCTAGACCAAAACACAATTTATAACTTCACAAACAACTCTACAATTAGTAAAGAGGTAAGTAAAGGTCGGATCCGAAGGATGGGAATTGAGATGAGATTTTCTATTGCAACTAGTGGTGTCTAAGGGTGTCAGAATTTGGGGTTTGAAGTAGAAGATCACTAAACTAAATAGCAATAAAAGTAAACAAGCAAGATGAATTAAAAGGGATGTAAACAATTGATAAAATGCACTAGGGTGTCATGGGGTCATAGGGGATTCATGGGAATTGATCATACAAACATATTCTCAAATTATAAGCAAGCAATTATTGTTTTGATGGATCGAGTTGGTTTATATCTTACAATCCTAGGAAAGTTTGGGTCCCGGAGCCGAATCGATTAGATTGTACAACACCTACAAGTCGACTTAATCTTCCCTACTTAACTATATGCATGGTCTAATGAGACTCGAGTTGGTTTATGTCTTACAAGTCTCATTAAAAAGATAGGTGATGGGTAAAAAATGCAAGGATTCATAGGCTTGCATTTCATCAAACATAACATGTGCATAAGTTGAGATCACAACAAGCAAGCAAATAAACTATGAAAACATATTAATTTAAGCATGAATCATCCCCCATGTTGGTTTCCCCTAATTACCCATTAACCCTAGCTAAGGAAACTACTCACTCATTATCATGTTGAACATGCTAGCAAGGTTGTCAATCATACCAACAAAGTAAAACATGATGAATAAATGAAAGTGATTAACAATAATTAAAAAGGGATTAAGAGAATTATACCTACTAATGATTCCAATAATAAAGCAAAGAATAATAGAAGTACTTGATGATAGATTGGAAGGTTGTCAATCTCCCAATAATAACCCAAATAGTCTTCAATTACCCAAAACAAAGGATGAACAAGAGAGAGATTAAGGAAATAAAACTTGTATTAAAACTTGATTAAATGTTGATTACAATATTAAAGAGAGATTTGATTGATATTAACTACGCTAAAGATTGCTAAGAAGAACATGCTCTTCTAATTAGACTAATGGGGTATTTATAGTGGGGATTAATTACATAAATTAGGGTTTACTAAGGGCTTAAATGACGATTAAGTCCTTGAGGAATCGCCGGTCTCCTTTTTGCCGGTCTTAGAAAAATATGTGCATCCTTCCTTGAAGCTTGTAGAAGACGAAAAGGCTGTAAGGGAATCCGGGCGTCCAGGGCACGGGACGGATGGATTTGGGTGTTTCTGGACGGGCGTCCAGAAGGGGAAGACGGGCGGATTCTGGGCATTTTGCACGGGCGTCTTGTGGAGGAAGACGCTCGGATTGTGGGTGTTGGACGGGCGTCTTGAGGACAATCCGCCCGGATTGTCTTACAGCTTCTTTCCTTCTTCTTTTCTTCCTTTTTCTTCATAAAATCCTTGAGGATTTCCTCGGGGATGCAAGGATCTTTTCTCATCATTGCCCATCTACTATAGTATGTACAAAGGCCTTCTAATCTTGTGTTCTCTTTGATGCTTGGTCATTGAATTCAATCAATTTAGCCTCATTTTGCCATGAAAATGCAAGGTTTGTACTCCTTTCCTACCAAGGACACAAAACCTCAAAGAATATGCAAAACAAAGGACTAAAGACAATAAATGACCCAAATATGCACTAAAAAGCATGGGAACAAGGCTAATTCGGGGACTAAATATGCTCTAATTATGGTCACATCAGAACCGTAAGACATAAACCAACTCGGTTCCTTTACAATAATAATTGCTTGCTTATAATTGAGAACATGTTTGTATGATCAACTCCCATGATTTCCTTATGAACCCATGATATCCTAGCACTTTTAATTATTTGTTTACATCTTTCCTCTTGTTGCTTGTTTATTGCTTTTATTAGTTTAAAATCATCAACCATTATAAATGTGTCAATCCCAAGCACAACCATAATTAGATTGAATAATTTGAGTAACCACCGTCCCATGGATCGACCTCGACTTACCACTAACTAGTTGTTTGTTAAGAATTATAAATGTGTTTGATTGGATGTGACCCGACGACATCACCCATTACTCGGACCGAGAGGACCTGTTATTTTCCCATTTTACATGATTATTTCAGACTTACCTAGGATTACAGTCGTCGTAGCTACAGTGAACCGATCGTCTTAGCCTTCTTTTAATTATTGTTTACATTTCTTTCATTATTTGCTTATTTATCTTATGTTATTAGACTTAGTCCAATCCAAAAGCCCGCCAGAAATTCATAGACTGAAATTAAACAACTTGACTCCCTACCTCCCTGCGGATCGACCTTGTTACCACTAGCTTCTGTTAGCTCTAATAGGTTTTATAAAATTTATTTTTGGTGCACACAACGACAGCGCATCAAATTTTGGCGCCGTTGCCGGGGAGGCAGCGCTAGTTTTAGTTGTTTTTTTTATTTTAGTCTATTCTCTTATTTAAGGAACTTCCGTTCCTGATACTTTTCTCACATTCTTTTTGTTGTTTTATCTTATACGCAGGTCACAACTTGGTGAGCTATTGCCACTAGATCTCGAGTTAGAGAAGACTTTGCGGGTTAAGAGGAGATTATTTCAAGAATTACCGACAGAGGAAGAGCTGAGTACTCTGTCTAATTATTACGAGAACGGGCCGTTACTTACAATGCTATTAAATCTTATGTTGTGATTCCTGCTTCAGTACCTGTACCTATTCCTGCTATGACAGCTCCGCCCCAGATTGGGAGCAACATGGAAGGAGATTCTGCTGTATTGGATGTTTCAGGAACTGGTTTGGGGAAATAGGAGCTGCTTGTTGCTCCAGCTGTGACAGAGCCCATTGTTCAGAAAGGCGGTATGGGATGTCTGAGTTACGGGACTGATGAGGAGCCCAAGGAGAAAGAGCCAGTCAAAGTTTTGGAGTCTGACCTGGACTTTGATGAGCCAGATGATGCCCATGTATGGGAAGATGCTAGAGATGATGATCCGCTGAGCGTCCTAGACGACGGAGTAGAGTGAAGTCATGCTGAGAAGATGAGCACCGTGGCGGGCACTTCATGCAGCCAGAAGCCATGGTCGGAGCTATTTCGCAGTTTTCGCGGATGAACTATTTATTTTCTTGACTTTTATACAATTTATTGCGTTTTAAGACTATTTACTGCTTTGGTTTGCGCGAGACTTCGCTTTATTTGGTTTGCATAGGATTTTATAAGACTATAGACTGCTATTTTTGGGTTTGCGCAATTTTGGGCGCTGTATTTATGTGCAATTGCAGGTTATTAGACCAACTTAACTCAATTCATTGAGTTAAGTCGAAGAAAACAAAGTCTGCGTCACGTAAAGCAGTCGATCGACCAACACCATCGGTCGATCGACTGGTTGCAGAGGTTCCAGGAGTCCTGTTCCAGTTCCTCTGGTCGATCGACTACCCCCATTGGTCGATCGACCGTTGATACGTGCATTTTATATAGTCTTTTTAGCCATTTTATGCACGTATTTCTATGCTTTTATCGTGGTTTTATGCTACGAAATGCCCCGAATATGCTACTTTGGTGTATTTTGTCTTAATTGCAAGAATGGACCATAAAGTAGTGAAATCAGGCCATTTGCCGTCCGTTTTGCATGCATTTGGAGGAAGAGTAGATTTGGAGTAGGAATTATAGCTGTCTTGGGATGCGTGAAGCTGTTTCGGGAGCTAAAAGGACAAGTCAAAGTCAAACTAACGTGAATTATGAGCTGTTGAAGTCAAGATTCACTCGATCGAGTGCTTATCTAGTCGATCAAGTGGTTTTAGGATGAACAATCAGTCGATCGAGCACTTAATCTAGTCGATCGACCAGTTCTTTTTATGCCTTTACTCGATCGAGTGATTTTCTCGGGCCGATCGAAAGCGATTCTGGCTAGGTTTGCTCGATCGAGTGGTTTCATTGCACTCGATCGAGTGGATTTTGCTACGGGCTGGGCTTTTTAGTTATTCTCCGTCAATTAGGTTTAGCTAATCCTATTTTCCTATAAGTAGGAAGCTTAGGACGTCATTTAAACTCTCTCCTTTTTCATCGGTGGATCATCGCACGTTACTTTTCTTCTGTCACTTTCACTGTTACTTTTGTTCTTCAATTCCGGATCATTAATTCAGTATTAATTCTTTCCCTTTCTTTTCTTCTTTAATTTATGCGTATTTTTACTGTTCTTCCCTTATTTCTTGTTTCCCCTTTTATTATGTCTAGCTAATTTCCGTAGTATGTTAGGATTAGGGAAGCCGTGGTAGCATGTTTTAATTGACTTGAGTAGATTAGCCTTGCGATAAGAATTGTATTAGGCAATTTAATTGTTATCTGGTCGAATGAATGCATGCAGGAGACCAATAAATTTAGTTAACCCCGACCTGGATCGAACGATTGGAAGGGAAGGCTTGCTTAATTACAATAGGGTATTGTAGTGAGGGTGAAAGCTAAGCTATTTACGCTCTAGGGCGGTTTAAGGACCGAGAGGTGACGACCATAGCTCTTCTTATCAATAGTCTAATCGCCTCAGTATACCGATAGTTTAGCTGCCACGGTGGACCGACTCCTAGCATATTCCCTTCTCTTTTTGTTAATTTCTTGCGTTTATTCCTCTCTTACCTTTTCATTAGTTTAGTTCAACAATCAAAACCCCCATTTCTGTGACACCCTGACAGACCGAATTAAACAGATAGATAGCAACTTAGCCTCCCTTTGGAGATCGACCCTACTTACCGCTGACTTCTGTTAGTAGTAACTTAGGTATTTATTTTTGGTACGAAACGACAGTATCAAATTTTAGCGCCGTTGCCGGGGAGGCGACGCTTTTTATCTGTTTTATTTTGTTTGTCTTTTCGCCTCAAGGGAAGAGTAAGTACCTTGAGGCCGTTCTTATCTTTTTCTTTAGTGTTGTTTTGATAGGCCTATAGGTTTATTAGACAGACTACTGAGGGAGATTATCGAAGGGAAGGCTTGAGTACCTTCGATCCCTCTTGCCAAGATGACATCTGTCTCCCGACTAATTGCTCAGTTTGAAGCCCAAGCTGAAAAACCTGCTAGTTGGGAAAGGAAGAAATCTTGGGGATGTGGTACTGCTGAGCACAATGCAGCTGTAGTTGTGCCGCCACATCCACCCTATCAATGGCCACCGCAACAAGGTCTTCCTGATATACAAGAAGAAGAGATTGCGGAGCTGAAATCCTTGATGGAGACACTTGCATTCCAAGCGCAAGAATATGTCTCGCGAGTTGATGAGCTCGAGTCTGTAGTTGCTCAGTTAGCTGCTGAGATAGAGATAGATGAGATGCAAGAAGAAGAGGTATACCTTGCAGAGAGCGGGTTTTCCCCTGAGGAAATCGTGTTACCCAATGCTGAGGATGACCTCTATGACTCGGATGACGAGTTTCTATCATATTTAAATGCCTCACGCGAAGATTTCAGCCCTGTACAGGAGGAATCACTCGATCGAGTGACTAATATAGGTCGATCGAGTGATTTGCTAGGAGAAAGTGCTCGATCGAGTGATATTTTCACTCGATCGAGTGAAAATCAAGAGGGAAGTGCTCGATCGAGTAATAATTCAACTCGATCGAGTGAGTTGGCCATTGGGAGCTATGATTCGTCATGTGGGTTTGATTTAGATGATGATTTTGACGATGATAACGGTTACGGTGAATCCCCCTTATTCAAAGCCGAGTTAGATGCACTTGAGGCTGAGATTTACGGGACGAATTCCACTGAGGGCGACGAAAGGACAGCTGAGTCGGTATTTGCTCCTAGCACGGATGAGGTATTACATTCTTTTGTCAATGATTCCATCGAGAGCAACCTACCTGAGGTAATTAGCGATAATTTTATTATTGTTATTAATCAAAATATGCTACCTCGTTTGACTCATGCTATTTCTTTTAATGCTATACCCCCTCCCATGTGGACGTATAATTTAAGTGCCTTTCACCGTACTTATCATGTAAAAATTGCTAATCTGAAACGATACTCTACTCTATTGACAATTGCTCCCGCGCTCCTCTATTATGTGGATAAATTTAGGATCTCCCATAGGAAATTTGTTAAACTTAAACGGTTAAACATTTTTAATTCCTATACTTTTGTTCCACTATGGTGCTACTTATGCTCTTGTGTAGCACATGCGCAGATGTATGATTTGATGCTGCGCGCTTTGAGCTGTTTTGATTGTGACTAACTAGAGAGCTCGAAGAAAAAGAAGGTCGAGCTGGGACCTGACTGAAGCTAGCGCTACCCGGGAGGCAACCCGGCGATTTTATTTTTTGTTTTTATTTCATTCCAGTTGTAATAAATGGTTTTTTATACCATAAACTATCTCAGTATGTTTGTCTTATTAGTTTGCGGGCTGTTTTATTTGCGTTTTTGCAGGAAACACGCTGAGAATCACTCGATCGAGTAGTTTTCCTACTCGATCGAGCACCTTTGCTGACAATTCCTGTCGATCGAGCAGATATTCTACTCGATCGACCACCTGCAAGATGAGAAACTACTCGATCGACCACAATTCTCTTCGATCGAGTAGTTTTTGGATGCCCTTTCACGCTTTTGACTTGGATTAGCTTCTTGAGACGGTTTCCGGGCCTTTAGCAACCTCCCATGTTCATGGTCGGTTTGGGGAGGTCCCTTTATTCGCGCTATCTTGTGAGTTTTCCGCATTTACTCTCTTTCTCTTTCAGTTTGCATTTCCTTCCATGTTTTGGTACAATGGGGGCATTGTACGGGTTGGCTTGGGGAGGTTATGCATCCATATTTGTGTCTGCATATTGTTTTTATTGCATTTCAGTTATCACATTTAATTTATGTTTGCATTGTTGTTTATTTTCGTTAAAATTCAAAAAAAAAATTCAATATAAATCAGAAAATGGTTAAAAATTCAAAAATTTGCACGTTTATTTTAGCATATAGGTTGAGTCGGAATGGTCGATTTCAATGATGATATTGCACTATATTTGTCTTTTTGCTTAAGCCTTGCATTAAACTGTTATCTTTTAGCTTTGTCTTATTGCATATCTACGAGTTAATGTTTAATTTAGCTGAACATATAGACTTGACCTGAAATTTTGGTTACCTACTTATAATTTCTAAGGAATTAGAGCCTTATAAACTGGTGTCATTTGTGACCAGTTTCATGTAGGATTGTGAGTAGTTACTCCTTGCATAGCATGTTCATTAATTTGCACGTATATGAAATTCAATTGCTTTTTGCCTACATACATTCGGGTTAGTGGTCGGTGTCACATGCAGGGAGGTGCTTACATTTTCCCTTTCTTTCATTTTTACCCATTAAACTCCACATTAGCCAAATTTGCCTATTGACCATTAGCTATATTCCAAATTTAGCCTGCCTTGTCAAGCTAGTTTAAATTGTTTTTGCGGTATATCGTCTATTGTATCAAGTTTGGCTTATATCTATTGTTTTGGAGTTGGTATTTATGAAGAAAAGGAGGAAATAGAAAAAAAAAAGAGTTGGAAAAAACGTGAAAAAGAAAGAAAGAAGAAAAAAGAAAGTTGATGAAAAAGAAAAAAAAAAAAGATTTCGAAAAAAAAAAGTTGTTGTTTGGTTGTTGATGGTTTTTGCTCCTATGATCTATGTTATATCATTTGAGGAGTGTTTCTAGCTTGGTTTGGTGAGTTTTGTGCCAAATGAAGGGCATGTATTTATTCATAATTGAGTTGGAAATGGATGTTGTCATATGGTTTTGTTTAGGTACTAGCTTGGCCGCCTATACCTCCACATTCCCATAATTGTTTTGCCTTTTCTTACCCATTGCCTCACTTTACCATATTTTTGTAAGCCCTCGGCTGTGACAGATCTTGTTTGGTTGGAATGTATGTACGATAGCTAGAATTGTCTATCATATTAGTTGTATGCATGTTTATGTGGGTCGTAGTCTAGGTGAGCGACTATTTGTCTTTCTCTCTTACATATATATGTTCACCCTTTGCTTCATGAGAGAAGAGTGACCCGCGAGAGTCCATTTTTTAAGGTCTTGCAAGGTCGACGGTTCAGCTTTATTATAAACATCTTATAACTCGTTTGCATTTGACTATTTAGCTATAAGTGTTAGTTTGTCTGCATTAAATCGGCTTAAGTGCGCATTTGTAGCTAGCTCTGAGTTATCTTTCCCGTTCCTTTAGTTGCATTTTAGTTTACTCGGGGACGAGTAAAGGTTTGGTTTGGGGAGATTTGATACGTCCATTTTATATAGTCTTTTTAGCCTATTTTATGCACGTATTTTTATGCTTTTATCGTGGTTTTATGCTACGAAATGCCCCGAATATGCTAATTTGGTGTATTTTGTCTTAATTGTAGGAATGAACCATAAAGTAGTGAAATCAGGCCATTTGCCGTCCGTTTTGCATGCATTTGGAGGAAGAGTAGATTTGGAGCAGGAATTATAGCTGTCTTGGGATGCGTGAAGCTGTTTCGGGAGCTAAAAGGACAAGTCAAAGTCAAACTAACGTGAATTATGAGCTACTGAAGTCAAGATTCACTCGATCGAGTGCTTATCTAGTCGATCGAGTGGTTTTAGGATGAACAATCAGTCGATCGAGAACTTAATCTAGTCGACCGACCAGTTCTTTTTATGCCTTTACTCGATCGAGTGATTTTCTCGGTCGATCGAGCAGTTTCTGGGTAGGTTTGCTCGATCGAGTGGTTTCATTCCACTCGATCGAGTGGATTTTGCTACGGGCTGGGCTTTTTAGTTATTCTCCGTCAATTAGGTTTAGCTAATCCTACTGTCCTATAAATAGGAAGCTTAGGACGTCATTTAAACTCTCTCCTTTTTCATCGGTGGATCATCGCACGTTACTTTTCTTCTGTCACTTTCACTGTTACTTTTGTTCTTCAATTCCGGATCATTAATTCAGTATTAATTCTTTCCCTTTCTTTTCTTCTTTAATTTATGCGTATTATTACTGTTCTTCCCTTATTTCTTGTTTCCCCTTTTATTATGTCTAGCTAATTTCCGTAGTATGTTAGGATTAGGGAAGCCGGGGTAGCATGTTTTAATTGACTTGAGTAGATTAGCCTTGCGATAAGAATTGTATTAGGCAATTTAATTGTTATCTGGTCGAATGAATGCATGCAGGAGACCAATAAATTTAGTTAACCCCAACCTGGATCGAAAGATTGGAAGGGAAGGCTTGCTTAATTACAATAGGGTATTGTAGTGAGGGTGAAAGCTAAGCTATTTACGCTCTAGGGCGGTTTAAGAACCGAGAGGTGACGACCATAGCTCTTCTTATTAATAGTCTAATCGCCTCAGTATACCGATAGTTTAGCTGCCACG
Source organism: Silene latifolia (assembly GCF_048544455.1). NCBI lineage: Eukaryota > Viridiplantae > Streptophyta > Magnoliopsida > Caryophyllales > Caryophyllaceae > Silene > Silene latifolia. The sequence continues at coordinate 282,302,481 of NC_133538.1, read as the reverse complement.
GTGGACCGACTCCTAGCATATTCCCTTCTCTTTTTGTTAATTTCTTGCGTTTATTCCTCTCTTACCTTTTCATTAGTTTAGTTCAACAATCAAAACCCCCATTTCTGTGACACCGACGGACCAAGAATTAAACAGATAGATAGCAACTTAGCCTCCCTGTGGAGATCGACCCTACTTACCGCTGACTTCTGTTAGTAGTAACTTAGGTATTTATTTTTGGTACGAAACGACAGTATCAACCGCCTCTACTGTTGTACCTGTTGTGGCGATCATTCCCTGCTGTGTTTGTATTTTGTGGATCGTGAATGGGAGTTTTAGGGAGTTTTTATCTCTATCTTTTTCCTCTCACATTCATTTATCGCTTCCTTCTGTTTTATTTCTTTGCGCATTTTTACCGCTCCCTCTTTTTATTCTCAGATAATGCGTGGTATTCTGTCTTTTCAGGTACTTATTGGTAGCACTGCTGGCTACTGAAATCTCCTAGCTCATGCTGGTTTGGGGAGGTTTCCTTTTGCGCTTAAAATCTTGTGAGTTTCTGAGTTTCTTTTCATGTCTTATTTAGTTATTTATCGCAAAAATCCCATTTCCCTTTTGTTTCTTTTATATGATTTTGCACAATAGGGACATTTTGTGATTTGGTTTGGGGAAGGGTTTTGCGTCGCATTTGCATTGTTTTTATTGTATTTAAGTTACACATTTATTGCATTTATGCTTGCATTGTATTTATTTCCTATATATACAAAATTCAAAATTCAAAGAAAAAATTGAAAAAATCCCAAAAGTTCAAAAAATTTCACGTTTATTTTAGCATGTAGGTCGAGTTGGAATGGTAGTATTTCAATGATGACATTGCATTTTCAGTTGTTTATGCCTAAGTCGTGCTTAATTGACATGTTATTAGTAGAATCGCATATGCATACCTACGAGTTTTTGTTAAATTATTTGCTGAATTTGAAATTTGACTTTGAATTTTGGTAAACTACATCATTTTATGAGTCTTAGAGCTTTATAACTGGTGTCATCTATGACCAGTTTATTTAGGATGTGAGTAGTTACTCCTTATGAGGCATGTTATATAAATTTGCATAAACATGAACTTGATCTGCTTAGTACCTGTATGCATTCGGGTTTATGGTTTGTTTGACACATGTGGTAGAGGTATCCCCTTTATTCCGTTTTACCCATGAGCCCCTCATAGCCAAATTGCCTATTTTGTCCCAATTAGCTACAATCTATAATCTATCTTACCCTAGCCGAGCTAGTAAAGGTAGCAATTTTGGGAATGTGTTGTTTGTGGTTTGGTTATTAATTCTCATTATGAAATGTTGGGTGAAAGAATGAAGGAGGAAAAAGAATTGAAAAAGGAAAAGAAAAAGAAGAGAAAAAAAGAAATATGAAAATAAAAAAGAATTATGAAAAGAAAAAAAAATCATATACGGAAAAGTGGAATAATATTGTGCTGTGATTTTTGCTCCCTTGTTATATTTGTATCCTATGGGGAGTTGACGATATTTTGGTGATTAGTGAGTTGTGTGCATCTGGCACTGTTTTGTATTGATTTATTTTTGAGTTTGAAGTTGGGATGTTCCTAAATTTGGTGTTTAGTAGTTGCTAGCTTGGCTTTTAACTCCTCTTATCCAAATTCATCTTAGCCCCTTCTTACCCATTACCTCACTTACCCATAATCGCCTCGGCATGTGTCATGGTCTTTAATGGTTGGAATGCATATGTACGGTTGTAGAGATCATTTTCATGTTAGACTGCAGGCATGTTCTTATAGGTCGTAGTTAGGTGAGAGTCATTACAAAATTACTTATTTCTATCTTTTATATATATTTTTACCTGTCCTTTTTGTGTGATTTGAGTGGCCCGTGAGAGGCCAATTTGATAAGTCTTTATAGTTGATAATTCAGCAGTTTTTAACAACTTCATAACTCGTTTGTATGATTCATATTGCTATTTGATTGTTAGTGTTGCATTAAATTGGTTTAGGCTATTCGGTTTGCAGTTCGCTCTGAGGATGAAATCATTCCATTAGGTCCTAAGATCGAGTCTAGTTCTTTCTTGGGGACAAGCAAGGGTTTGGTTTGGGGAAGATGGATGCGTGTCTATAATATGATGTTTTACATATTTATTTCCACGCATTTTATGTCCATCAGTGGTAGTTTATTCAACTATTTGCCCCATTTCGTCCACTTCCGCCTTTTTTGTGTAATATTGCAGAAATGTGAAGAATCCAGCGGAAATTGAGCCGAATCCGTCCCTAAGTGCTTGGCATAGGATTTGACATAAAGATTTGACTCGGGAAATGAACTTGGTGCGCGTAGGAAGGCCTGAAAGATAGATTTGCGAGAGTTTCAGAAGCGGATTACCAACTAACTTGGTCTATAGACTGACCTACATGGTCTATAGACTGTCAGAATGCTGAACAGTTCACTGTAGGAAGAAGAGTAAGTCGATCGACTGAGGTCCATGGTCGATCAATCACATGAGCTGACGTACAAGTTTTATTTTAAGTCAGAAGCTTCTGATATTCTCGACCTTTAGTCGATCGACTGGCCGACGTGGTCGATCGAGCACTTATGCAATCTGACGAGAATTAAAAGATTTTAACCTAAGCCCATTTGTAATTAGGTTTGGAGAAGGGAGTTACATGACATTTCTATATAACGTAACTCCTTCCTACTGCTTTAGCCATTCAGATTCATTATCATATACCTAGTTTATACATTTCAGTTTTAGATTTTTCATTAGTAAGTCTACAGTTTTCATTAGTTTTTCAATAAAGTTCTTCTTTTGTATCCGGATTCGTTTCTTGCCTTCTTTATTTCTGGTAATTCTTGTTCTAAATTTTAGTTTGCTTTTATTCCTTCTTTATAGATTAGAATTGATTAGTTAGAATCCCTAAGCCCTAATTCTTTCTTTTATGCGGTTTTATTGTTCATTTAATTTAGTTATGAATTCTGTTGTTTTCATCTTTAGTTTCGTTATCGTTATTAATTCCAGTATGAGTAGTTAAATCTCCTGCGCTAAGATGTGAGGGGATCCGTAGCATAGATGGCGTAGCTTGGGTAACCCTGATTCGGGTCATGGTCGATCGACTATTCCCGCTGATCGATCGACTGTGCCAATTGGTCGATCGACTGACATAGCTGGTCGATCGACTGGCCTCGTGTTAGATTAGCACTATTTCAGTTTATTAATTGCAATATTTGACAAAATCGAATGCAAGCGACTAGTTAAATGCCTAGTATTTGACCAACCCACAAGATCGAGAGATAGGGGAGGGAAAATAGATTAATAAATTGGGACGACTAAATTGCTAAGATCGAAAGATAAGTAATTTAGGCTTTAGGAATCACTATTCAGGGCGAGAGCTAGTTTTAGTGAGACTTAAGGACTAGTAGCATAGGCCGAAAGGAGCTACTAGTTAACTCGGACCGAGAGGACCTGTTATTTGCCCATCTTAAATGATTATTTCAGACTTACCTAGGATTATCGTCGTCGTAGCTACAGTGAACCGATCGTCTTAGCCTTCTTTTAATTATTGTTTACATTTCATTCATTATTTGCTTATTTATCTTATGTTATTAGACTTAGTCCAATCCAAACCTCCCCAGAAATTCATAGACTGAAATTAAACAACTTAACTCCCTACCTCCCTGCGGATCGACCCTGTTACCACTAGCTTCTGTTAGTTCTAATAGGTTTTATAAATTTTATTTTTGGTGCACACAACGACAGCGCATCACACCTAATCAAAGATAAATTCCCTAGACACATATTAATGTAGTAATAGGGGTCGAACACAAGGAGACGGGAATTGCGCTATGAAATGCTATGAGTAGACTTCTATCAAGGTCAATTACGATTGGTTTGGTTTGTTGGTTGGTTTGTTAATTAGCAAATAAAACGATGTAAACTATATGATTAAAGGAGTCTAGGGGAGTCGGGTCGCACATGCAGTTGTAAATATATTTGTCCATGTTAAACTCGGAATTAATAACATTGTCAATTGTTTAGACTTAAAGACACCCACCTCTCGATATTAGTGTCAAACATATACCGGGTCCTAGAGAAACTCTCGTTTATGACTAGGTCGTCCTACTACACATGCTTAGTCTAATTCGATTCTGTGCCTCTCGACTTATAGAACGAATTAAAAAACTTAAGCGATGATTATGGCCACTAAACAAAGATTAATCGTGACAAAACAAACATGTGATAGAAACAATTAGACAATATTATATCAACCTATTTTAACATTTTTCATATATTAGCTATTGCATGGCTTCCCTAGTCCCAAGACTAAGGGAATTTAGCTACTAATATTGAAATGTAAACTACAAACTATGATGTGTGAAATGCTAAACATGATTATAGAAATGATATAGACTAAAAGATGAATTTTGAAATATGAGAATAAACTATGTGATGGAATTAAAATACTAATTATAAAACTATGTGATAACTAAAATAGAAATGTAAACTAAATAAACTAGAATTAGAATTACGAAAAAGGAAATAGAACTTGAACTAGGAACTTGCAAGGAAGAACAAAATGAGAACAAAAAGCTTGAGTAATTGAACCAAATGTTTAACAATAACCAAATGCTTAAAAAATTAAAACTAAGATGAAAACTATGAGAGAACTTTTGTCTGCTTAAGAACATAAGAAATATGAGATTGTATGGTGAAAATAGGATGCCTATTAGGTCGGACCGATCTCTCTATTTATAGGGAGCTAGGGATGAAACGTATGCACTTAAGGCAGGGTAACCCCGATCGGAGTTGCCAGCCCCGATCGGGGTCGTGGCTTTCCAGCTCGTTCACCTTAATTCCTCTAGTTAATACTTATGGAATCCAATGCTTAGTGATAAATACCCTATTAAGCGTCCGATAATGATCTTTAAGCTTGGCATCCAATGCACTCTAGCATCCTAAGCTTCCACCTTAGTTGGACTTCAAATCTTGGGCTTGACTTTGCATAAGACTTAATTTTGCATTTCTCATTTTAATCCATATCTTTATGCATGCAAATCCATGTAACAGTTCAAAGTTGGTCCATGTTTGCTTCACACTTTGCCTTGCTTCTAGTTTCTTGCACAAGTGATGGAATAAGCTTCTAAAATCTCAACTTCCTACAAAATGTGACAAAACATGCAAAGACAACTAGAATATAATATTAGCTCATAAAAACACTAAGGTTATTGCAATAATCATATAAATTTGAGCTAAAATATGGGGTAAAAGTATATATAAAATGAACATATCAAACTCCCCCAAGCTAAACTATTGCTTGTCTCTAAGCAAGAAAACATATCCCATCAATTTCAATATCCTAAAACAAGCTAAGCATAATGATTCAAAACCCGAAACAACATGGGCAAAAGGAATAATGCAAAAACATGGATGAGATTTACATGACGGCGTAGCATGAAAGACTTTGAATGAATCTTTAAGCTCTTGCATGATCTTTTGACTAATGGACTCTCGCGATGCACTCAAACTCATTTGTATGTGAAAGGACATTTTGTGTGAAAATACTCACCTATCCTCGACTCATGAAAATGTGCCCGCAATCTAATATGGTAATCATTTCAAAGCCACAAGTCAAAACATTCAAATGCAAGCATGAAAAAGAAGCCATATGGGTAAGAAAAAGGCAAATAAGTAATGGGTAAGAAAGGGAAACAAATGATTTATGGTATGTGGAGCTAAGTCAAGCTAATAACAACCATATGCAAGGATGCTCAATTCCCAAAACTATTCCCAAAAATTCCGATACAAATCATAAGAATGCTCTCCAAAATATATGAATAAGACATGGGAGCTTCTTACACCAACTTCTTCTTCTCTTTCAAAATCATAAACCATGCTTCTCTTTTTTTTTTTTTAATTTCATGCTTCTTTTCTTTTTTTCCTTCTCATCTTTTCTTTTTCAATTCATTTTTTCATTTTTCTTTTCTTTCATTTTTTTCAATTCTTTTTTCTTTTCTCACTTTTTGTTTCAAGAGCATTATGAACAAGCTCACAATTATATTTCAAGATAGAACAAATCCCAAATGAGCACTCAAACACAACTAATCAAAGCTACTAGCGCAACAAGGTAGGCTATTTTTATATGTAACTAAGGATAAATTTTGTGAAGGGGTTCTAAAAGGCAAATTTAATCATGTGAGTGGCTCCAAAATGCTAACAACACATGAATGCATGCTTATAAAGAGATGAAATCAAGACTATACTTGTGCATTTTGATGAAACGCACACCATAAGGAGACCTACACTCACCTAAGAGAGACCGGATATGGATGCATCGGTCTAAGGAGGTTCTACCTTACCAATTTGTAGCTTACCAATAGTCAAGATCAAGTCTATTCGGTTCATTTTCCATCTCCCACCTACTATATATGTAGAGACATCCCCATGTAGCAATTATCCCATCAAATAAGAATAAATAATTAGCATAAAAGCTATCATTAGGATAAGCAAGAGGGAAAGTAGGTAAAAGCAAGCAAAAACACACAATTTTCTCAAAATTTTCAAATTTTTCTATATGCAACCTACACTACTGATAGGCTATCGCACACCTATGCAAAATAAATAACCTAGGCACAAATGAATGTAGTACGTAGGGGTCGAATCCACAGAGAGACGGTAGTTGTTAATTAGTTGTTATGAAGCGAATTTTATCATGAGGTCGGTTAACGTATGATTGATTTTTTGGATAATGGAAGAAAACAATAAAGATAAAGAAATAGCCTAGGGAGGTCGGGTCACACATGCAAATTATTTAAATGCTCAAATTAAACAAAGGAGTTGATAGATCGTTAATTATTTAGGCTTAAAGACACCCACCTCACGATATTAGTGTCAACCATAGACCGCGTCCTAGAAAAACTCTCGTTTATGACTAGGTCATCCTACTACACATGCTTAGTCTAATCCGATTCCGTGCCTCTCGACTTACAGAACGAATTAAAAAATTTAATCTAAGATAGTGATCAATTATCAAAGGCTAACAAAACCATGCAAATATGTAGAAGAAACAATGAAACGATATTATAACATCCTTGTTCAACAATTGTAAGAACTACTTATGCATGGTTTCCCTTATTCCCTAGACAATTGATTTACTTATGCATAATGAAAACTAATCTAATGACATATGAAATGATAAAGATAAACATACTAATAAATAACAAAATAATACTAGAAATTAAATTACCTTGACAATGGAAATAGAAATTGAATATAGAAGAACAAATACTTGAAATGGAAATTGTAAGTGAACTTGTAATATAAATTGAAATGCTTAAAGAAATAGTTTATAACATAAAGGAAATGATAAAGGGGAAACCTAATCTCAACTAAACTAAGGACTAAAAATAAGAGTATGAAAGTGGTGTAGAAGGTATGTAAGAAGTGTCCTTTAGGTCCCGGATCAACACCCTTTATATAGGGGTGAAGGGAGTAAAGTAAGCAATCAAGAGGGGGCTAACCCCGATCGGGGGTGCCAACGCCGATCGGGGTCGTGGTGATTTGGCTCCGTCTTCTTAATTCTCTAGTTAATGCTCAAGGAATCATAAGTTGATGTTTAATGCCTTGTTTAATCACCCGGTTAAACTCTTCAATTAGCATCCTAAGCTTCACTAAGCATCCAATGTTTCCACCTTAGTTGGACTTCAAATCTTGGGCTTGACTTTGCATAAGACTTCATTTTGCATTTCTCACTTTAATCCATATCTTTATGCATGCAAATCCATGTAATTCTTCAAGGTTAATCCAACTCATGCTCCACACTTAGCCTTGTATACTAGCTTTTGCAAATTTGTTAGAAATAAACTCCTAAGAGCTCAAATTCCTACAAAATGTGACAAACCATGCAAAGACAACTAGAACACAATATTAGCTCTTAAAACCACTAGATTAGTACAAATGACCAATATATTAGAGCTAAAGTAGGGGGTCAAAGTGTATATAAAATGTAATTATCAAACTCCCCCAAGCTAAACCCTTGCTTGTCCCCAAGTAAGCACACAATACAATGTATGATAAGGACAAGGGTACAAGCAACAATCATCCCTTCCAAGTGCAATTCCTGTCAAGTAACTTTAGAGCACAATAAATCAAATCCCGAAACTGAAAGATCATAGATCCATATTAGACTCTCTAATAAAAATTAAATTATCTCATAATTTGTCATTTAGGTGATCTATGTAACATGCATGCTAATATGAAAGCATAAAAATGAAAGTATAAGGAAAAACAATTTCCTTACATTGATTTTGTGGTAAAAAGGGGACAAACTAGTTCACCTTACTAGCTTGTTCTTGAGCTTATTCCAAATAGATGATCCTCCTTACTAACATTCAAAGAGAAGATCTCCTTCTTGTTGCACCCAAGAACTTACCCAAAAATAATAAGTATTGAACTATAACTTGTTAATATTGAACCCTTGATATTATTTATAATATTACTAACAAGTCTTAGTAATAAAATTTATTTACTCACAAACTTAGTAAAGATGAATAATATTTTAGAGAGAGGAAGATATTATGTTCACATGCAAATCATCAAAAATGATGTAGTGTAAAAATGAACAAAGGGTGGAGTATAAAGGAAGGGAAAAGTGGCGGGTGGAAGGAGTGTTGGAGTGGACAAATTTTGTCTTATATTTTTCGTCTTACATCACATGCAAAATCTTATATAAGATAAATTATGGTAGTATACAAAATAAGGTGAAATGATTATGTGAGTAATCATCCACTACTCTTATCTTACACGGTCTACTTGCCCATTTACGGGTCCATGTTGGTTCTTATATTTGTCGCACAAATACGTGTAATTTTTATTTTAAACATCGCTTCATGTTTAAATACTTTCATAATTAATTCGTCCAATTCACTCCGTAAATATACGTGTACCACTACACATATTATTTACGTACTAAGATTAATCACATTAATCAATTAGTACAATTTTAGTAAATTAATAGTTAATTACCTAAAACCCGTCTCCCAAAATTTATTATTCAATCATCACATAATTAAATAATAACTGCCACTCCTCGAGTTCGCAGCTCGAAATCTCTCTAAAAATAATCGACTAACTTTTTAGTCTTTAAATCAAGGGACTAAATAAATTGTATCTCATACAATTAATTAGTTATCAATTGGGGTTCGTTCCTATAGGTGTGACCGAAAGGGGTCAGTTGATCACCACCGTCTCACGACAATAACGGCAAACTCTAGTCAGCCAACCGTTATCGATTTACGTTAATCAACTGACGAGGATCAAATAATTAAATATCTGATGATATTCCATTAATGAGATTTAATATGTTAACGCACTATTGTGGAGGACACTAACTCCAACAGTCTCCCACTTGTCCGACACAAGGTGTCCGCTACCAATTCTCTTGTCCGTTTTAATCTCCCACTCAATGCAAGGTGTCTTTCAGGTCGCACTTGCACATGAACACATCGCGAGTGGTTTTCTCGATCGGGAGTGTGACTACCTGACCGGAAAAATCTCTCACAGATTACTTCCGAGCGTGGCCACGCATTTGTAGTCATTAACTCCTCGAGTGGCCTTGAGATATAGTTACCCAACGTGGGTGGACAATTCCTGTATGCCCTATCTATCCTATTGCACAATAAAGCTCACCATGACCTAGTAAATGACCTTTTGGCCTCCTTTCACGGCACGACCTAGGACAAAAACCAAAGTCACTCGGAAACTGCACCTACTCAGATAATAGTCTCCAGTCAAAAGAATCGACTCATTAGAACTTCTTAGAGATCCCCGCCACAACCAGGTGTCTATAATAGAACTTAGGGACTCTCTAAATGGTCACTGTCCGACAAAGTGTGACACACTCTGCCTATGTAATCGACCAGTCATCACATATGACCTTATGGTGTTGAACAACCATCAGTCGACTTACAATCTAGTCACTCCGAGACGTCACCTCATTAAGTGACTAGGGACAAAATACAATGTTCATCTTATTCACTTGAATAGTGTTCAACATTGTCTCCACAACTTATTCAGACAAATAAGGTATTAATAATTTAGTCACACTAAATAAAAGATTCATAAAAGAAATGAATGCGAAAACAATGAATGTGATTATCATATATATAATAAGAGATACACTATCCAATTATTACATATTCATAATCTAAAGAAAATCTGGTACTCGTCTCAATCCCATAGCGACGACATGACCATCATGCTTAGCCTTTGATAAAGGCTTGGTTAAAGGATCAGCAATATTATCATATGTCCCAACCTTACAAATGTCAATTTCCTTCCTTTCCACATAATCTCTAATTACATGGTATTTCCTTTCAATGTGTCTAGTTTGTTACTAGACTTAGGCTCTTTGGAAATAGCTCCACTGTTATCACAATATAGAGTGATAGGATCTTTGGCGAAATGGACTACTCCTAGTCCCTCCATGAATTGCCTAATCCAAATAGCTTCCCTTGCAGCCTCAGACGCTGCAAGGTACTCAGCCTCTGTTGTAGAATCCGCAGTAACGCTTTGTTTGAAGCTCTTCCAGCAAACAGCTCCTCCATTTAGCATAAACACATAGCCGGTTTGGGATTTCATGTCATCCCAATCGGTTTGGAAACTTGCGTCCGTGTAATCTCTTACACGCAACTCACTTTCTCCTCCAAACACTAAGAACGAATCCTTAGTCCTTCTCAAGTACTTAAGGATGTTCTTTACGGCTATCCAGTGACTCTCACCAGGCTTGGCTTGATAACGACTTGTCATGCTCAAGGCATACGCAACGTCGGGACGAGTGCAAATCATAGCATACATGATAGACCTAACAGCGGAAGCATAAGGGACGGTCTTCATGTGTTCAATTTCCTTAGGGGTGGAGGGAGACTGTGACTTGCTCAAAGTAATCCCTTGGCCCATAGGTAGAAATCCTCTCTTGGAGTCTTTCATATTGAACCGGTCAAGAACTTTGTCAATATAAGCTTCTTGACTCAATGCTAGTATCCTCTTGGACCTATCCCTATAGATCCGGATACCCAAGATTCGTTGTGCCTCTCCCAAGTCCTTCATTTGGAAGTGTTTCCCTAGCCACTCCTTAACGGAAGTGAGTTATGGAACATCATTCCCAATGAGCAATATGTCATCCACATATAGGACAAGGAATGCAACCTTACTACCACTAAACTTCATGTATAAACACGGTTCTTCCACACTTCTAGTGAAACCATATTGTTTAATAACATGATCAAAGCGATGATTCCAACTCCTAGATGCTTGCTTAAGACCATAGATGGACCTTTTAAGCTTACACACCTTCTTAGGGTTAGATGTATCAACAAATCCTTCAGGTTGTATCATGTACACCTCTTCTTCTAGAATCCCATTCAAGAAGGCGGTTTTGACATCCATTTGCCAAATCTCATAATCATGAAATGCGGCAACTGCTAAGATTATCCTGATGGACCTAAGCATAGCGACTGAAGCGAAGGTTTCGTCATAGTGTAAACCATGAACTTGGGTGAAACCTTTTGCCACCAATCTAGCTTTGTAAAGATCCACATGTTTATCCACGCCGAGCTTAATTTTATATATCCATTTACACTGAAGGAGTCGCACTCCCTCAGGTAAATCCACCAAGTCCCATACTTGGTACTCGTACATGGAATCCATTTCGGACCGCATGGCTTCTAGCCAAAGCGAGGAGTCGGGACTAGACATGGCCGATTTGTAGGTAGTGGGTTCATCACTTTCAAAAAGTAACAAAATACCATCCTCTTGGATGTTACCAAGGTAACGGTCAGGTGGATTAGAAATCCTACTTGACTTTCTAGGAACAATTATCGTTTCAGAGGAAGAGGGAATGTTGTCCTCCACGTTCTCCTCTACCTCATTCTCGGTTTGTGGCTCTCGAACTTCTTCAAGTTCAAATTTTCTCCCACTCTGTCTCCTAGAAATAAACTCCTTTTCTAGGAAGACAGCATCACGAACCACAAACACCTTGTTCTCGTGTTTATTGTAGAAGTAATAGCCACGTGTTTCCCTTGGATATCCTACAAAAAGACATTTGTCAGACCTGGGTGCAAGCTTATTGTCAGACTTGATCTTAACGTATGCTTTGCAACCCCAAATACACATGAATGACAAATGAGGGACTTTCCCTGTCCATATCTCATATGGAGTCTTATCGGCCGCTTTAGTCGGGCTTCGATTTAGTGAAAATACTACAGACAAGAGGGGAAAACCCCAAAATGAACTAGGAAGCTCAATTAGACTCATCATAGACCGAACCATATCAAGTAAAGTTTGGTGTCTCCTTTCGGCCACACCATTTAATTGTGGTGTGCCAGGAGGAGTCCATTGTGATACTATATCACAATCTTTTAGATGTGAATCAAATTCAATATTTAAATACTCACCACCACGGTCGGACCGTAGAGTCTTTATCTTTTTATCCAATTGGTTCTCTACTTCATTTTGGAACTCTTTGAACTTTTCAAAGGCTTCACTCTTGTTCTTCATTAAGTAGACATACCCATATCTACTTAACTCATCAGTAAAAGTAATGAAGTAGTGAAAACCTCCTCTAGCAGTGATGGTTAATGATCCACACACATCCGTATGTATGAGAACCAAAACCTCACTAGCTCGTGTCCCTTTTACCGCAAAAGGTGCATCAGTCATCTTGCCTAGAAGGCAAGACTCGCATGTACCATAAGATTCAAAACCAAATGGTTTGAGAACTTTTGATGAAGCAAGTCTCTTAATGCGTCTTTCGTTTAGGTGGCCTAAACGACAATGCCAAAGGTAGGATTCGTTTGGATCACCCGTTTTGAGCTTTTTAATTTCCACATTATAAACGTCGTTAACATCATTTAAAGCATAAATGCCTCCAATTGAAATGGCCTTGCCATAAACCACATCATTAAAATAAAAAATACAACACTTGTCCTTAATCATAAAACAAAAGCCTTCTGCGTCTAACGCGGAAATGGAGATGATGTTCTTAGTTAAAGTTGGTACAAAATAACACTTATTTAAATTCAACTCTAAACCACTAGCTAAAGTGAGCACATAGGTCCCCACGGAAACGGCGGCTACTCTAGCTCCATTGCCCATGCGGAGATCCACTTCACCTTTTGCTAGTGCTTGCACGTCCCTTAAACCCTGCAAATGATTACAAAGGTGAGAGCCACATCCGGTATCAAGTACCCAAGTGGAAGTACAAGCATAATTAACGTCTATCACATAGAGAGAGAAAATCATACCAATAGGCGTCACACGCCCTTCCTTGAGCTCCTTCAAGTATTTGGGACAACTCCTCCTATAATGCCCCTTCCCATTACAATGGAAACATTCGGCCTCGGAGAGCTTGACACTTTTTGCCTTGGGATTGCCATTCTCAATGGCTGTCCCCTTTCCCTTGTCATTTTTCTTTGACGATTTCTTGAATTGGGACTTTTCCTTCCCTTTTCCTTTCTTGACTCCAAGGGACATGTTCTTTAACTTCATGGTTAAAACATCTCCTTTTTCACTCCCTCTAGCTTCCATATCCCTCTCCGCTTGGGTGAGGAGTGCATGAATTTCATGGTAACTCTTATCCATGTCATTCATGTTGTAGTTTACCCTAAAGTGGGCAAACTTGGTGGGGAGTGAGTGGAGGATACGATCCACTACAAGAGTCTTAGTAATCTTACACCCTAGATGCTCTAGGATGTCAACATATTCGACCATTTTGAGTGCATGGGGACCAACCTTTTTGCCCCTCTCAAGCTTAGCTTCAAAGAAGCGTGCCGCCGCATCGTATTGACGGACTTTTGGTGTTTGTGAAAACATAGTGATCATACGAGTGAAAATCTCGTACCCATTTAAAGGAATGCATGATAGCTTGAGCTTTGGGGATATTGACCATATCAACACATTCTTGATATCATTCAACATCCTCACATAGTCATCATAGGCGGTCTGCACCGCCGATGAAGCTCTTGCGACGGGCTCGATAGGAGGAGCATCGGTCAAGTAAGTGAGCACATTGTTGGACAACGCGACACTTTTGATGTTGGATTCCCATTCAAGAAAGTTACTACCGTCATATTTTAAAATACATTTGTCCATTACGGACCTTAGCCATGAATCTTTGCCTAGTGAAGTAGTCAATGGAGTTGATGAAGTTGTCATTGCGAATTAAAATGCCACAACAAAAAGGAAAAATTAACATTCATTGTTTTAAAATTACTTGTAAAAACATGTTTAGCAAGTTTTAGCATTTATATAATGATCTCCCACTAAATTATATAAATGATTCCAAGACCCAAATATTAAACAAAAATGAGCATCGCTTGGGCGAAACATCTCATAATTGTGTAAATTCGGTAAGTCACGTTGACTAATTCTACCTCTAGAACTCTTGATCGACGAATTTCCTTAAATCCATCTACTAGCCTCGGAACACAAGACCGTCTTATATCCCGTTGAGTCCAACCAATTTTAGCGTGTGATAACCGTTTACCACCCTACTTACCCAAGGTAAAAAGAGAACACCCCGCTTGGGCGAGCGTGGCTCTAATGAACAAGAGATTCATAGGTGTTACTAATTGGTAAGGCTAATCTCAATTTTAGTATTGTGAGAGATCTTGTCAATTTAGTCATAAATTCCTTATAAGTGAATTAATTCGGTGAATTTAAATGACGTGAATTGACAACCGCGAAAATAAAATGCATGTGATTAGCGATTTTGGCATGCGCGAAAATAAAACAAGCAAACATGTAAGCATATGAATAAATCCTAGTATGGCCTCCTAGTTAATAAAAACTAGTCTATTACATTTCGGAAACCAACTCCTTGGTCCCTTGCCTCTTCATTCCATAAGTGGCTCTTCCTTGGGATTTGGAACACCTTCCAAAAATAGACTCCGTCTCGATGCAATCCGTCTTTTGGAAACGCCGGTAAAAAAAACTATTACAAATGAATTACATAGTTATTCCTATTATACATTAATTAATAAAATAAATAAAACTATTAATTAATTACAAACCGACGATACGAGATCGTATTTAATTACAAACAAATCGATATTCCCATTCATTTCGGGTAATAACGATTAAAATTAACTAGGCCATACTAGGTACAACAAGATAAATACTTTAAATAAATGACAATCATTCATTCAACTTAAATAAATATGCTTAAAATGCTGTAAAATGATGCCAAAATCGCCCTATCTATCATTCGTTGGTATCCATCTCGGTTTTTGTGGATTTAATCGATTTTTAACATTTAAAAATCAATAATCAACTCTTAAATCTCATTTAAGTCCAAACTAATCGTCCAAACTGTTTTGAACCTCAAAATTAGTCCTCATTAATTTTATGATAAATAATTAGTCTGATTTGGTGATATTATGCTAATTAAATCGGTAAAATCATAATATTTAAGTAAAAATCCAAAATAATTGAAACATTACCCAAAAAAAATGAAACAAAAATTTTTAATATTCTGGAACACTCCCAAGAACACCAAAATATCAGAAAAATTGCCCAAAAATTCCGGATAAAATTTATGAAGAAAAAGATCGATATTTATAGGTTTTTAACCACTAAAACCAATAAACATCAAAACAAAGTGAAAACACACATACAAAATCATTTTTAACATTAAAATAATATTTTTAAATGTACATAAATTTATCAGGGGCAGAAACAAATGTTTCGAAATTACGATTAATTAATTTCACTTTTATCGACTTTTATCTCATAAAATCAATAAACATGCAAAAAATTCGAACCAACCTTCAACTTTTTGCATAAAATCAGTAGAAAACATGCATGAAATACCATAAAAAATCCATGCACCAAATTAACTTTTAACTATTTTTAGTCAATTTTTTAACAAAAATACGACATTTTGACTTGGTTTTCTACCAAAAATCATTAAAAATAGCAAAATAACTTCAAAAATCACCAAAAAATACCACAAACATTTTGAGATCAGTAGGTATACATGTACCAAAAATTACGTGCTAAAACCTCTTCTAACATAATTTTTGAGTTTTTATAAATTATCTCATAATTCATTAAAATGCTTAAAATCAACATGCAAATTACAAGCCTAAGCTCTGATACCACTTGAAAGATAATAGATCCATATTATACTCTCTAATAAAAATTAAATTATCTCATAATTTGTCATTTAGGTGTTCTATGTAACATGCATGCTAATATGAAAGCATAAAAATGAAAGTATAAGGAAAAACAATTTCCTTACATTGATTTTGTGGTAAAAAGGGCACAAATTAGTTCACCTTACTAGCTTGTTCTTGAGCTTATTCCAAATGGATGATCCTCCTTACTAATCTTCAAAGAGAAGATCTCCTTCTTGTTGCACCCAAGAACTTACCCAAAAATAATAACAAGTATTGAACTAGAACTTGTTAATATTGAACCCTTGATATTATTTATAATATTACTAACAAGTCTTACTAATAAAATTTATTTACTAACAAACTTAGTAAAGATGAATGATATTTTAGAGAGAGGAAGATATTATGTTCACATGCAAATCATCAAAAATGATGTAGTTTAAAAATGAACAAAGGGTGGAGTATAAAGGAAGGGAAAAGTGGCGGGTGGAAGGAGTGTTGGAGTTGACAAATTTTGTCTTATAGTTTTCATCTTACATCACATGCAAAATCTTATATAAGATAAATTATGGTAGTATACAAAATAAGGTGAAATGATTATGTGAGTTCCACTACTCTTATCTTACACGGTCCACTTGCCCATTTATGGGTCCATGTTGGTTCTTATATTTGTTGCACAAATACGTGTAATTTTTATTTTAAACATCGTTTCATATTTAAATGCTTCCATAATTAATTCGTCCATTTCACTCCGTAAATATACGTGTACCACTACACATATTATTTACGTATTAATATTAATCACATTAATCAATTAGTACAATTTTAGTAAATTAATAGTTAATTAACTAAAACCCGTCTCCCAAATTTATTATTCAATTATCACATAATTAAATAATAACTGCCGCTCCTCGAGTTCGCAACTCGAAATCTCTCTAAAAATAATCGACTAACTTTTTAGTCTTTAAATCAAGGGACTAAATAAATTGTATCTCATACAATTAATTAGTTATCAATTGGGGTTCGTTCCTATAGGTGTGACCGAAAGGGTCAGTTGATCACTGCCGTCTCACGACAATAACGTCAAACTCTAGTCAGCCAACCATTATCGATTTACGTTAATCAACTGACGAGGATCAAATAATTAAATATCTGATGATATTCCATTAATGAGATTTAATATGTTAACGCACTATTGTGGAGGACACTAACTCCAACAGAAACAACGTTGGCATAGGGAAAATGCAACAACATGGATGAGATTTATATGACGGCGTAGCATGAAAGACTTCATATGAACTTTTCGGTCCTTGCATGATCTTTTGAATTTGGACTCTCACGGTAAACTCAAGCTCTTTTATATGTGAAAGGATATTTATTTGAGTAGCACTCACTTATCCTCGACTCATGAGAGTGTGCCCGCAATCTAATATGGTAGTCATTTCAAATCACAAGTCAAAAACAATCAAAATGCAAGCATATAAAAGAAGCCAATGGGTAGAAGAAGGCAATATGTAATGGGTAAGAAAGAGGAACATATGAATTATGTTATGTGGAGCTAAGTCAAGCTAGCAACAACCAAGTGAAAGGATGCTTAATCCCTAAACTAAACCCAATATTTTAATACAAATCATAATAACATTCTCCAAAAGACGATAATAAAACATGAAAATTTTCTTAATTTCCACTTCTTCTCCTTTTCCTTAATACAATTCATGCTTCTTTTCTTTTCATTCATTTTCTCTTTTCATTCTTTTCTTTTCAATTTTTTCCACATCTCTTCTTTCATCACTTTTTTCATTTTTCTCTTTTTCGTAACTTCTCTTTCTTTTACCAAATCCGGAAAAAAAAAAAGCAAATCCGGCATAACCAAGCTCACAAAGACTAAAAATAAGAGCATATCCCAAATGAGCATCCTAACACCAAAAACATAGCTACTCGCTTAACAAGGTAGGCAAGTTTATAGTGTAGCTAGATGAATTGTAAACATGTGTAAGGAGGGGCTAAAAATGGGCAACAAAGTCTATGTGAATGGCTTCAAATGCAAGCATATTATGAAAGTAATGCTCATAAAAGAGATGGAATAAAAACCATACTTGTGCATTATTGATGTAACACACACCATAAGGAGACCTACACTCACCTAAGTGAGACCGGAAATGGATGAACCGGTCCAAGGAGGCTCTACCTTACCATCTTGTGGCTTGCCAAAAGTCGAGATTAAGCCTATTTGGTTCAAATTTCATCTTCCACCTACTATGCCAAGACATCCCCATGTATGCAAAACCCGTCAAAAGTGCGACTCATTAGATTTAAAAAGCTACAATATGGGAAATGCAAAGAGGAAAGTCATTATGTATAAGACAAAAGGGTGGACACAACAACCAAATTTTTTCAAATTTTTCAAATTTTTAGTTTAGTGGATTTCCCATAACCAAACTCACTAAATCCCTCCCCCAAGCTAGAACAACATATTGTCCTCAATGTGTAAAACAAAGAAGGACACCCAACAAGGGGTGATGGGATGACACATGCGGAAATAAAGAAAGGAAAGAAAGCACACAACCGCGTAGAAGCTCCCCCAAGCTAGGTTAAAAAAGGGGTAAAGTCCAATCCAAGTAGCAAAGTACCTGCGAAAGACAAGCTACTATATACAAAAGCAAGCTAAATTTCTTATTGTCCTAACTATTACATCGAAACCAAATTGAAATTGCAATAGTCCAAAAACTATAAATTGTCTAAAAAAACATAAATAAAACAAATTTTCCGAAATAAATATCCGTTGTCTCCTAAAAAGCATGTCAATGCCCTTAGAAGTTGATCATATTCCTGCGCATGAGCAATACACAAGCATATGTAAGCAATTGATAAGATATAAGCATGAAAGATCAAAGGCAAGAAAGGATTAATATTATCAAATTGCCCATAAGATATTTCAAATAGAACCACCGTACTCCACTCGTCAGCAAGAGATGGAGCATCATGCTTAAGACCGTAAAATAAACCGTTAGTGCAAATATTATAATCATGAACGGTCTCAATTTGGTGGTATGAAAACTCTAAGTGGTAGGACTCATTAAAAATGAGGGGTTCATCCTACTTATCCTTTAAATGAAAATCACTAAGTCCTCCATCAACTTCGAATTGGTCAACTACATCTCATGTAAAAGGATTTTCAAAGGTTTCACATGTCTCGGGTAAAACCTCATCCGTTTCACTATGGTCAGGCTCAAGCTTATCCATGGCACGTGTGTCAACTACCTCCTCCACGAAATGGTAAATTGGAGCGACAATAGGAGTATTTCAATAATGAAAGTCGGTTCATCGTCATCGTCATCCAATAATTCAAAATGGTTAGGATCAAAAGACTCACATTGGGAGGTTAGGAGAGCATGAGGAGAGGAAATAATCTCACATTGGCTTGCTTCCTTTTGAGAAAATTGTTCCAAACAAGCTTGAAGCACTTTGAGCTCCTCTTGAATACGCCATATATCCAATTGCCGCGCTAACCCTCAACATTCGGTAGCCATGGAATCTAAGAAATTCCAAAGTTCCGGCCCAATCATGTTATAGAGACTCCTATTACTCAACTTTAGAGCCAATCCACGGGTCTCAAAATCCATGCCACCAAGCACGAAATGACCCAAGTAATCCCCATCAAGGACATGTCCAAGGGAGATGAGACCATCGCAAAAGTAGTAGAATCGGTCAAGATAATCAGGAAAAGGCTCATCTTGGAGTTGTGGGACGAATTCGTGGAAAAGGCTTTATTACTTACAAAATAGGCACAAAACTACAAACAAACCGTTAGATTATCTCGAGGAACAAGTGTTCCTCGAGACAAAAAAAAAACGATAAAATTCAACAACTAATTAGCAAACAAAACCGTGCTCCCCGGCAACGGCGCCAAAATTTAATAGGCTATCGCACACCTATGCAAAAATAAATGCTCTAGACACAAATGAATGTAGTACGTAGGGGTCGAATGCACATAGAGACGGTAGTTGTTAATTAGTTGTTATGAAGCAAATTTTATCTTGAGGTCGGTTAACGTATGATTCATTGTTTGGATAATGGAAGAAAATAATAAAGATAAATAAATAGTCTAGGGAGGTCGGGTTACACATGCAAATTATGTAAATGCTCAAATTAAACAAAGAAGTTGATATATCGCTAATTATTTAGGCTTAAAGACACCCACCTCACGATGTTAGTGTCAACCATAGACCGGGTCCTAGAGAAACTCTCGTTTATGACTAGGTCGTCCTACTACACATGCTTAGTCTAATCCGATTCCGTGCCTCTCGACTTATAGAACGAATTAAAAAAATTAATCTAAGATAGTGATCACTTATCAAAAACTAACAAAACAATGCAAACATGTAGAAGAAACAATGAAACGATATTATAACGTCCTTGTTCAACAATTGCAAGAACTACTTATGCATAGTTTCCCTTATTCCCTAGACAATTGATTTACTTATGCATAATGAAAACTAATCTAATGACATATGAAATGATAAAGATAAACATACTAGAAAATAACAAAATAACACTAGAAATGAAATTACCTTGACAATGTAAATAGAACTTGAATATAGAAGAACAAATACTTGAAATGGAAATTGTAAGTGAAATTGTAATATAAATTGAAATGCTTAAAGAAATTGTTTATAACATACAGGAAATGATAAAGGGGAAACCTAATCTAAACTAAACTAAGGACTAAAAATAAGAGTATGAAAGTGGTGTAGAAGGTATGTAAGAAGTGTCCTTTAGGTCCTGGATCAACACCCTTTATATAGGGGTGAAGGGAGTAACGTAAGCAATCAAGAGGGGGCTAACCCCGATCGGGGTCGTGGTTATTTGGCTCCGTCTTCTTAATTCTCTAGTTAATGCTCAAGCAATCCTAAGTTGATGTTTAATGCCTTGTTTAATCACCCGGTTAAACTCTTCAATTAGCATCCTAAGCTTCACTAAGCATACAATGTTTCCACCTTAGTTGGACCTCAAATCTTGGGCTTGACTTTGCATAAGACTTCATTTTGCATTTCTCTCTTTAATCCATATCTTTATGCATGCAAATCCATGTAATACTTCAAGGTTAGTCCAACTCATGCTCCACACTTAGCCTTGTATACTAGCTCTTGCAAATTTGTTAGTGTAACACCCCCATACTCCAAGTGCCTTACCAGGACCACTCAGGTATGAAGATATTACCATCTCGGTTACCCGAGGCAATGATAATTAAATAAACAATGAAGAAACAACATTTAAATATAAATACTTAGTGGAGAGTACAATTCTTAAAACCAAACCAAAATGCAATACATGTTCTCAAACTGACTGTTCTAACTGAAATGTAAATAACTAATAAGCTACAGCGGAAGACTCTTATCATCATGTCGTGGCCATCCCAGCTATCCCAGTACTCATCTCAATACCTGCTCAATATCTGCTCACCATCCCGAATGGATCACCGCAGTTTACAAAACAACACCGGGTCGATACTAATCACACAATTCAATATATACCAACAATAAGATAAACAGATGACTTAAGCGTCACACACACACAATCACGCCAAATCCAATGATCTCAATCACCGACCGTCCACCGGACCCCACCCGCGATGGGGGGACCGCACCTTACCCACCAAATCCCCGCTTCACATAGTGAGCGATAACCCTGTCCATTAATGTGCACATCCCTTCTGTGGCGGGTTCCACAGAAGGCGAAACTAGGGCGTGAAGCCACTCCCGCAAGTGACCCCACTCAGCCGAGGCCACGCCTCGCGAACCATCAACAGCGATCACAACCACAATCACAATACAATTACTACATCAAACAACCAAACACAATACATCAACCAATATCCCATTATGGGACTAATACTGAGTAGGAAATCCTACCTGGTAAGCACACAATCAGATGGTCTCTACTGGTGAATCAAAAAGCTTCTTCTATGAACCCTCCTCCTATCATACAATACATAAAAGGCTACCAAATCACATACTACACATAAAACCCCCAAATCTTTAAATTAGGGTTTAACCAAATCAAAGGAAAGACAATAAAAAGGGTACATAGATCTTACCCTTGACGCAAGAAACTCAATGGTATAGTCAACGCTAAGAACTGACCTTCCAAACTCCGGGTATTGCTAATAATGCGATTAGGATGAAGAACTTGCTTGCTTTCTCTCTTAAACAGTAATTTAGATTTTGTAAAAGTGATTTAGAATAATGACGACAAAGCTTAAATACCTTAATCGCATAATTAACAAAACCCGAGAAAACTCCCCGTAAAACCGGCTACTCGATCGAGTACCCGAGGTACTCGATCGAGTACCCCCATACTCGATCGAGTGCCCCAGCTACTCGATCGAGTACCCAACAGTCGAAACTTTTCTAAACGCAACTTACCCTTACTCGACAGAGTAAGGCCTACTCGATAGAGTACCCCAAGACTTATAAATACGGAGTATTACAGTCTTCCCTCCTTAAAAGGAACTTCGTCCCCGAAGTTCAAACCACTACTAAACAAAGGTACTCCCATAACGTTCCCGACTCAACAACCACAACAAAATTCAACATAAAACATGTTACTAACCCAACTCATCCTGACAAACATCCCGACACAACATATAAAAGGGGTATAAAACTCTTAAAAACTGTTCGCGATCATCTCCTACCCCCCTAAAAGAAACAAGGTTACGTCCCCGTAACCATACATACCTGATCAAAAAGAAAAGGGTAACGCTCTTTCATAGCCTCCTCTGGCTCCCATGTAGCTTCCTCGGTCTCGTGGTTAGACCAAAGGATCTTGAGCAGAACTGTCTCACCACTCCTAGTCTTTCTAACCTTTCGGTCTAGCATCTGTTTAGGCACCTCAAGATATGATAAGGACTCATCTAGCTCTAAGGTCTCGGCCTCTAACACATGTGACGGGTCACTCACATACTTCCGCAGCTGCGATACATGAAACACATTATGCACTCTCTCTAATGCAGTTGGTAAAGCCAGACGATATGCAACTTCCCCAACCCGCTCTAAGATCTCATACGGCCCTATAAACTTCTGACTTAGCTTGCCTTTCTTCCCAAATCTCATAACCCCATGCATAGGAGACACTTTCGAAGAACCTTATCCCCAACCCGAAACTCTATATCCCGCGATGTAGATCTCGCATAACTCTTTTGTCGATCCCGAGCCGCTCTCATCCGTTCCCGATCATGTTAACTGTTCCACCATCTCATGCACCATCTCTGGTCCTAAAACCACTTTGCCTCGGACTATCGTCCCAACAGATTGGACTCCTACATCTTCTCCCATACAAAGCCTCGAACGGTGCCATACCAATACTAGTGTGATAGGCTTTGTTATTGTAAGAAAATTCTATCAAGTCCAACCTCTTGCTCCCACTACCACCAAAATCCATCACACAAGCTCGCAACATATCCTCAAGAGTCTTGATTGTTCTCTCGAGTCTGCCCGTCCCGTCGCGGGGATGAAATCTTTGTACTCATCTTCAAAGTTGTTCCCAACGATTCCTGCAACTCCTTCCAAAACCTCGATATAAACCTCGCATCTCTGTCAGACACTATGTCTTTAGGGACTCCATGTAACTTAAGCACGTTCTTTCGATAGGCCATAGCCAGTTGTGCCTTAGTCCACGTATCTTTCATTGGAACAAAGTGAGCTGACTTGGTCAGTCGATCCACTATTACCCAAATCATGTTGTTACCTTGTTGACTCTTTGGCAAACCCACAATGAAATCCATGGAAATGGATTCCCACTTCCACTCGGGTACCTCTAAAGACTGAATCTTACCTTGTGGTCATCGCTTGTTCCCCTTTAACTCTACGGCATGTCAAACAACGGGACACAAACTCAACTGTCTCTTTCTTCATCCCAAGCCACCAAAACGTTTTCTTCAAATCCTTGTATAGCTTGTCACCACCCGGATGTACTGAATATGGTGTGCAATGTGTCTCTGTCATGATAGTCTTTTTCAACTCTTCATCATTAGGAACACACCACCTACCATCAAACCTCAAACTACCATCTGTATGAGTAGAAAACCGGGACACTGTCCCTTTCTCTACTCCAGCTCTCCACTCCACTATCTTAGGGTCCAACGCCCTTACCTCGAATATCATCATAAAACTCAAGTTTTGTCTTGTCATATCACCCATGGCATCTCCCTTTTGCATCATATGTATCCCAAAGCTCGCTACCTCATCTCTCAGCCTCATCAAAGATAGAGCTGTACACAGAGAATGTACACTCTTCCTACTCAAAGCATCAGCTACAACATTGGCCTTTCCTTCATGGTAGATGATTTCCATGTCATAATCGCCAATCAACTCCATCCACCTCCTCTGACTCATGTTCAACTCCTTCATACGAGTGAAGATGTACTTGAGACTCTTGTGATCAGAAAAATACCTTAAAGATTGCTCCATAAAGGTAATGTCTCCAAATCTTGAGAGCAAACACCACACCCCAACTCCGGATCATGAGTAGGGTAGTTCTCCTCATAAGGCTTCAATTGCCTAGAAGCATAGGCAATCACTTTACCATTCTGCATCAACACACATCCCAACCCATTCTTGAGGCATCGTATAAACCTCAAAGTTCTCGGTCCCTTCAGTAATGCTAAGACAGAGGCGTGGTCAAACGCTCCTTTAATGTTTGGAACGTCGTCTCACAACTCTCATCCCAACGAAACCTGTTCTCTTTCCTCATCAACGCTGTCATAGGTCTAGCTATCTTGGAGAAATCCTTCACGAACCGTCTGTAGTATCCTGCTAAACCCAAGAAAATCCTAACCTCGGCAACATTCTTTGGTGCTTCCCACTTTGTCACTTTACTTCTATCTTCGGGATCCACACTACCCCATCTTTAGAGATCACATGCCCCGAGAAAAGCAACTTTCTCTAACTTAACTCACACTTGGATAGCTTAGCATACAACTCATGATCCCTCAAAGTTTACAACACGATCCTCAGATGCTCCTCATGCTCCTCCTTAGTCTTAGAGTAGACTAAGATATCATCGATAAATACCACTACAAACTGGTCCAAGAACTGTCTAAATATTTTATTCATCAAATCCATAAACACTGCCGGTGTATTAGACAACCCAAACGGCATCACCACATACTCATAATGGCCATACCTCGACGTGAAAGCTATCTTTGGTATGTCCACCTCTCTAATCTTCACCTGATGGTACCCCGACCTCAAATCAATCTTAGAAAAGACTGATGCACCACTCAACTGATCAAACAGGTCATCTATCCTTCGTAAAGGATACTTGTTCTTTATCGTCACGCGGTTCAGCTCCCTGTAATCTATGCATAACCTTAAACTCCCATCTTTCTTCTTCACGAAAAGAACTGGTGCTCCCCACGGCGATACACTAGGTCTAATGTATCCCTTTTCTATCAGATCATCCAACTGCTTCCTAAGCTCCTCCATCTCCTTAGGACCCATACGGTACGGTGCCTTCGAGATTGGCCCCGTCCCTGGTTTCAACTCAACGGTGAAATCTATCTCCTTCTTTGGTGGCAACCCCGGGATCTCCTCTAGAAAAACATCTGCAAACTCTCCCACCACTGGTATCTCATCAACTGTCGGACTCTCTATCCGGTCATCTCTCACATGGCACAAGATCAAAGGACATCCCTTCCTCAGATAAGACTTCAAGGTGACAGCTGCAATCAACTTAACTTTGGGTTTGACTAGAAACCCACGATAAGACACACTAACACCCTTAGGACCTCTTAAAGACACTTTCTTTTGATGACAGTCTATCTTAGCTTTATACTTTCCTAACCAATCCATCCCGACTATCATCTCAAAACCGTCAAAAGGAAACTCTAGCAAGTCTACAGGCAGATCAACTTGCCCAACTATCATAGATACATCTCTAAACAATCTCCCACATGATACAGACTCACCCGAAGGTATAAAAACTCGCTCACTAACAGACTCATATACCCTCAAACCCAACTGTTTAACATGACTCGAAGACACAAACGACTGAGAAGCCCCCGAATCAAACAAAACAAAGGTAGGAATACCATTTACAAGAAAAGTACCGGTGATAACGTGCGCATCTTCCTCAGCTTCTTTCTTCTCCATCATGAATAACTTGCCACTGATCTTCTGCCCACCTCCCTGGACAGTACTGGCTGATGTGGTCGGCTTAGCACGTGACCCTTGATTGTTGTTGTTGTTCGTTGGTGGTTTCTGATAAGAATTACCGCCGTTGCGGTTGCCTCCACTCTGGTAACTCTGACTTCCCCGGTTTGGCCATGATCCGGCCGGTCGTTGCTCGTGAAGCTCACGCGAGTCTGGGAAAGATCCTGGTGCACTTGTGCACTCATGTCTCTTGTGGCCTACACCACCACGGCTATAGCAGGTCACTCCCCAACTATTACTCACACTTCCACGGCCACGCCCAAAGGAAGCCCCAGCACTGAACCCTAACCCAGAAGAAAACCCCTTAGACTGGTTGTGGTTGCCTTTCTTGTGATTAGAATGGCCACCACCCTCGCTCTCAGACTTCCTCTTCTCACCACCTAACCTCTCCTGAGCCATCTCCACCAACCTCTCAGCTCTCCCAGCCCTCTCATAAGCTTCCTTAACATCAGTAAGGACTCCCACGGGTAACTTATCCATAATCTTCGGGGTCAACCCCCTCTCAAACCTCAACGCCAGGTTCTCCTCACTCAAACCCATATCCTCAGCATACCTAGACTTCTCATTGAATTGCTTGTAGTACTCGGCTATAGACATCTCAGCGGTCATCTTAAAGCTGTCAAACTCTTCCCTCAACTTACTCCTCACATGTTCCGGTACAAACTCCTTCCTCACAGCCCTACGGAACTCCTCCCAAGGTATAGCAGGTAACCCTTGGTTTGTATATATCTCCTTAGCACTCACTTTCACTGTATCCCACCACTTGCCAGCTGCCTCCCTCAGATAGAACGCAGCCTGTTCCACCCTCATCTCATCAGGACAGTGAACCAAATCTAATATGTTCTCCATCTCTCTCAGCCAACTATCAAGAAGGTTAGGCTCCCCAACTCCCTTGTACTCTTTCGGGTTAAACCTCGCGATATAGAGGCTGATTTTAGAATGATCAACCTCCTTCTCCTTATACTTATCCTTATCCTTCCCCACAGTCTTTAAAGCCTCAGTGAGAGCATCCTGATGCTCCAACATCTTAACGATGTCATCTATGTTCATAAGCTCAGCTCTCGCGTACAAAGCAGTCTTCTTGGGCGGCATCTTGAAACTATATATAAGAAAGGGTATACATAAACACACGTACTAAACCTCAAAACATTAAAACACGCTGCCTAGAACCTACTCGATCGAGTTCCAAAACACACTCGATCGAGTAACGGGCTACTCGATCGAGTGCCCAACATACTCGATCGAGTACCCAAACATCAGACCCCAAACAGTCCTTCTGATATCTAACATACTCGACCGAGCTAGGCTACTCGATCGAGTGACCCCCTACTCGATCGAGTACCCCTAGTTACTCGATCGAGTACCCAAAAACACGATTCTGGACTCAAAATCGTCAAAAACCCACCCGATCGAGTCAGTCCCACTCGATCGAGTCATGCCAACTCATAAAAGCTACCCGCATGCTACGTCATATGCTAACATGCTAAACTTTATAAAACCACATTATATCATAACTAAACATGCTACGCATCTTTTCATACGATCTACGAGATCACTTCATCATGTTATTAAATACCACATTGTAAAACATTCAACATGCTATCATACCATCATCAGTTTCCACACATCTCCAATTTTTCTTTCACATTCTTAACTTTCTACTTCAACATCCAACAATCACACATTTCATCACATTCTTACACAAGTTAACCAAACACACATACGACTCGACAAACACTCCCCCCATGTGACCGGTTCAAAATTGTAGGGCGACTTCGCGACTTTAGGACGTCTCCCAAGCCTTTGCATTAGCTCCTACAACTTTTACCCCGGGTTCATTTTAATTGACTCCCTACGTTCATTAGGTTCATTGGTTACAGGTTTCAGGATCGTCGCTCTGATACCATTTGTAATACCCCCATACTCCAAGTGCCTTACCAGGACAACTCAGGTATGAAGACATTACCATCTCGGTTACCTGAGGCAATGATAATCAAATAAACAATGAAGAAACAACATTTAAATATAAATACTTAGTGGAGAGTACAATTCTTAAAACCAAACCAAAATGCAATACATGTTCTCAAACTGATCATTCTATCAAATGTAAATAACTAATAAGCTACGAGCGGAAGACTCCTATCATCATGTCGTGGCCATCCCACTATCCCGTACTCATCTCAATACCTGCTCAATATCTGCTCACCATCCCGAATGGATCACCGCAGGTTTACAAAACAACACCGGGTCAGTACTAATCACACAATTCAATATATACCAACAATAAGATAAATAGACACTTCACATCACACACACACAATCACGCCAAATCCAATCATCTCAATCACTGACTCTCCACTGGACCAGCCCTGCCAGTGGGGGACCGCAGCCGTACCCACCAAATCCCCGCTTCACATAGTGAGCGATAACCCTGTCCATTAATGTGCACATCCCTTCCGTGGCGGGTTCCACAGAAGGCGAAACTAGGGCGTGAAGCCACTCCCGCAGTGACCCCACTCGGTAGAGGCCACGCCTCGCGAACCATCAACAGCGATCACAACCACAATCACAATACAATTACTACATCAAACAACCAAACACAATACATCAACCAATATCCCATTATGGGACTAATACGAGTAGGAAATCCTGCCCGTAAGCACACAATCAGACGGTCTCTCTTTTCTTTGAATCAAAAAGCTTCTTCTATGAACACTCCTCCTATCATACAACACATAAAGGCTACCAAATCACATACAACACATAAAACCCCAAATCTCTAAATTAGGGTTTAACCAAATCAAAGGAAAGACAATAAAAAGGGTACATAGATCTTACCCTTGACGCAAGGAACTCAACGGTATAGTCAACGCTAAGAACTGACCTTCCAAACTCCGGGTATTGCTAATAATGCGATTAGGATGAAGAACTTGCTTGCTTTCTCTCTTAAACAGTAATTTAGGTTTTGTAAAAGTGATTTAGAATAATGACGACAAAGCTTAAATACCTTAATCGCATAATTAACAAAACCCGAGAAAACTCCCCGTAAAACCGGCTACTCGATCGAGTACCCGAGGTACTCGATCGAGTACCCCCATACTCGATCGAGTACCCAACAGGTCAGAAACTTTTCTAAAACGCAACTTACCCTTACTCGACAGAGTAAGGCCTACTCGATAGAGTACCCCAAGACTTATAAATACGGAGTATTACAGTTAGAAATAAACTCCTAAGAGCTCAAATTCCTAAAAAATGTGACAAACCATGCAAAGACAACTAGAACACAATATTAGTTCATAAAAACACTAGATTAGTGCAAATGACCAATATATTAGAGCTAAAGTAGGGGGTAAAAGTGTACATAAAATAGACTTATCAACTACAATGCAATTGCAATCCCTCCACCACCCCCCCCCCCCCCAAGCTAAACACAACATTGTCCTCAATGTGCTAACATGTAAATCACCCAACTAAACTATAAAAATGTCTCAAAGCACATAAATAAGAAAGACAAAGAGTCATATTTAATGGGTTGCGAGAAAATAACTAAAGTGCAAAGCAAAGAAAACTTATTAGACTAGCTAGCCTCCCCCCAAGCTAGTATGTATACGGGGGACTCTTCCTTTCATCATTCATTCAAGAAAAGGTCAAAAATTTGAACCCCTTCCTACCTTTCTTCTTACCACTACCACTTCTGGATGCTTCACCTTGATGACCACTTCCACTAGAATCATCCCCTTGGAGAGGAGTGACATATTCACCAATGTTTTGCCCACTTCCAAGTTCATCTCCATAGCTACTATAACCACCATAGCCACCACCATATCCACCAAATCCTCCATTAAATGCCTCAAATCCATAATATGAACCACAAAAATCCGGACCGGGAGCATAAGTAGTATAAGTACCTGCATCATGATTAGAAGGGGGAGGAGGAGGAAATCCACTCGGGGGATAGTTATAAAATGATGGGTGCGGTCCCTCCGGTTGGATTACCCCTTTCCTAGCAAAATGATCGTAAATAGGATGCAATGCAAGTCTTTGATCATCACGAATGGCATTAATATTAAGACTAAGATCATGCATCATGTCCATCATGTCTATGCTAGAGGTGGAACGGCGTGCTTGAGAGGGTTGACATCTCTCACGCCGCTCAATGGTAGTAGGTGCCTCACCTCGTAGTGGCAAGTGATAAACAGTGGGGTAAAGGGGGCACTCCCATGATAGGGCTTGGTATGGACTAAGGCCTTTATTTCTTTTTTTCTCTTCCGGTAGACTCATCGAGTTTTGTCTACCAATTTTCCAAATCATGTTTGGATGAGAATCTCTAAACCAACTGTAAGATAAGAAGTATTCATAGTCAAGTCCAACCCCCTTTTCCCTAGTGGTAAGTAACGGTCTCAAGTCGGTGGTTTCTTGGTTAAAATGGCATAAATGATGAGCAATTTTAGTAACCAATCCTCCTAAGACAATTGAACTATTTTTCTGGTTACATTGCTTGGTCAAATGTACCGCAAAGTGGTAAGGGATGTTTATCCCCCATTTATCATCACCATTGACATTAAGAAAGGCACCCAAAATCTCAACCTCTATTTTCCTCACCGAATGAGGCTCATTCTACGGAAGAAAATCCACCCCATAAACCTTTGCCAAACGTGAATGTCGGGGTAGTGAATTTATTGATGAGGGACATGGTCCCAATTAGTAAAAGGGTGGTGAGAAATGAAGTTCCATGTTATAACCGGGTTGTAAGAGTCGGGTGATTCAACGAGCAAGTCTTGATGAGGCAATTGAAAAATGTTAGCAAATTCCGCTAAACTCAATTGATGGTCATTATTAAACAACTGGAAACTTACAAAATGTATAAAACCTTCCTTTTTCGACCTATGAAATTGAAACGAGCTCAAGAACTCAAGGGTGAGTTCGGGAAAGGTCTTATAGTCCATGGTGTAACAATGTTTCATACCAAGGTTCTTAAATAATGCCTTTGATACCCGTCGTGAGGTGTCAAAAATAAGATTTATAATTTCCAACTACAACTATAGCTAGTGGCAGTCGGGTCGAACCACAGAGAGGAAGATGTAAATTCTAGTTGTCTAAATTCAGTCTAAGGTAACAAGTATGGGGGTTGAGTTGATTTGATCTAAAGCTAAGAGTAAAAACAGTAAACTAAAAAGATGGCTTAAACAGATAAAGAAGGGGTACTAGGATGGTCGGTTCATTAAAGCTTCGGCGGCAGCATACTAAACAGGTCTAAATCGAACACAAGTGAGGCGGGAAACAAGAGGTCCTCTCGGTCCACTCTTAACAAATAGCATCTTTCGATCTCGCTATAGGTCCCTAATATCACTAATACTGACTCTCGTCCTGAAAAGTGACTAACGGTCTAAACTATACCTATCTTTCGACCTCAGCACAGTTTAGTCATCTTAATTGGTGGTCAAACAACTTTCCCTATCTTTCGATCTAATGGGTCAGTCATAAATTAAGCATCTAACTGGTCGCATGCATTCGATTCGTTAAATACAACATTAAAATCAATTAAAACGAAGGGTAACCTCACGAGGTCAGTCGATCGACCGAGAATGTCAGTCGATCGACTGACGCGAATTCAGTCCGTGTTCAATACTTTGCCGCCTACGCTAAAATTCGCCTACATCCTAGCACAAACTAATTAGCTACTCATGCTAAGGGTAAAAACAATAACATTAACGATGGTAAAACTAACTACTGAATTCATGCTTGAACGATAAAGTGAGCAATTAACAAATACAATGAATTGGCTTTCGGGATCTTAACTATCAATTCTATACTAATGAAAATAAAGAAGAACTAAAATTAGGGCAGTAGAGTACCGAGATTGCAGAGGAAAGTTTAGGAATAAGAGCTGAAAAATCCAATGCTCAACAATAATCCAAACCCTAAATTATGATCTTCCAAAATTCAATGTGAAACCTAATAAAACTAGATGTAAAAAAGCGAATAATAATGAATGCCATACGATGTTTCTAGGTTACGTTATATAGCAATTAACGTAACTTCTTATTTCCTAAACCTAGCATCATGGGCTTGCGCTTCCTCGATCTTTTAATTCTCGCCTGGGAATAGCGATTGGGTCGATCGACTGATAGGACTGGTCGATCGACTGGTCTTCAGCAAACAGTAGCTTCTGGAACCCGATGGTTGGTCGATCGACTGATGGAGGTGGTCGATCGACCGATTAAGCTGCTACTAGACTTCTATAAATTCGTGGACTTGTCTTTTGGGCCTTGAATTGCGCACCAAGCTCGTTCCTCGGGTGAATATTTCACGTCATATGCAATGCAGGATACTCGGGGACGGATTTGGCTCGATTTCTGCTGGATTCTTCACATTTCTGCAATAATGTACAAAATACGGAAGTAGACGGAAATAGGGAGAAATGCAGCATAAACTACATGAATGAGCTCTGAAATGCGTGTAAAATGGGATGTAAAACATCATATAAAAGACACGCATCAAACTTCCCCAAACCGAACCCTTGCTTGTCCCCAAGCAAGAACTAGACTCGATCTAATGACCTAATGGAACGAGTTCAATCTCAGAGCGAAATGCAACATGTAAAGCCTAAACCATTTTAATGCATAACTAACAATCAATTAGTAACATGAATCATGCAACGAGTTATGGAGTCGTTAGAAATATTGCTGAACCGTCAACCATAGAGACTTGTCAAATCGGACTCTCACGGGTCGCTCATATCACACATAAGCACAGGTGAATATATAAGAGAATAGAAAGAATTCATTTTGTAAAGACTCTCACCTAACTACGACCTATAAGAACATGCCTGCAATCTAATATGAAAATGATCTCTACAACCGTACATACGCATTCCAACCAACAAAATGACCATGACACATGCCGAGGTATATATGGGATATGTGAGGTATGGGTAAGAAGAGGCAAAACATTTATGGAAAAGTGGAGGTACAGGTGATCAAGCTAGTACCAAAACGGAACCAAATGGCAACATCCAACTTCTTGCTCAAAAACAACAGAAACGGTGCTATAGCAAGCACAAATCTCACAATTTCCAGAGATAAAAGTAATCAACTAACTCCCCATAAAATATGAATAATTGTATGGGAGCAAAAATCGCCAAAAGATAAAGGATTGAATTATGCGAATTGATTTCCTTTCTTCACGGACCTTCAGTCGATCGACCTATAAGGGCAGTCGATCGACTGCTTATACAGTACAAAACTCTTTTTTTTTTCTTTTTCGAATCATTTTTTTTTTCATTTCTTTTTTTTTTCCTTTCTTTTCTTTCCTTCCTTTATTTCATTTCCCAACCATCATCTCAACAAAGCATAAGCCACCAAAAATGAGTAATAACCCCAAGAACACAGACTACTAGCTTGACAAAGGACAGGCTAAATGTAGGATGTAGTAAATAGGACAAACAGGATATTTTTGGCAGTGTGGAGTTTATGGGCAAAATCAGAAAAGGGAAACCTCTACCACATGTGTCAACTAACCACAGACCGAATGCGTACAGGTATTAAGCAGATTAAGTTCATATTTATGCACATTTATGTGACATGCCTCATAAGGAGTACTACTCACATCCTAGATAAACTGGTCATAGATGTCACCGGTTATAGGCTCTAATAACTCAGAAATATGATGTAGCTTGCCAATTTTCTAAGTCAAGTCTAAAGTTCAGCAAATAATTAACGAAAACTCGTAGATATGCAATTACGATTCTACTAATAACATGTTAATCTAGCAAGGCTTAGGCAAAAACAGGTGCAAATGCTATATCATCCTTGAAATACTACCGTTCCGACTCGATTTATATGCTAAAATAAACGTGCATTTTATGGAATTTTTTTTTTTTGAAATTTTTCAATTTTTTTTGATGTTTTCTGTATATATAAGAGAAATGAAACAATGCAAAACAAAATTAAACGTGAATGCAAGCAAATGATATGCGACGCAAAACCCTTCCCCAAACCAAATCGCACAATGTCCCCATTGTGCAAAATCATGTAATGAAAGAAAAGAGAAATGGGAATTTGCGAGAAAATAAAATAAATAAGACATGAAGTGAAAATCGGGAACTTACAAGACTTTAAGCGCAGCAAAGGAAACCTCCCCAAACCAGCGTGAGCTAGGAGGTTTCAGTAGCCAGCAGTGCTACTAATAGGTACCTGAAAAGACAAGCAAAACCACGCATAAAACCGAGAAAACAATTTTGAAGCGGTAAAAGTGTGCACAATTGAGAAAATCAGAAGAAATAAATAAATTGACGGAAAGTAAAGTGGAGTAGAATACTCCCTTAAGTCCGCAAATCGACCAAACACAACAGGGGAGAGGTCGTGAACAGGTACAGCAGCGTCTTTGGTCGATCGACCAAAAGGCGCAGTCGATCGACCAGATGAATAGGAACAAAAGCTCCTGGAAAGTGCAACTCAGTCGATCGACCAATGAAGCCAGTCGATCGACTGAAAATACTATTGTACTCCTTATTTCTTCGTATTTAATCAATAACTTGAGCAAATGAGGTCTAAAAACCTGCAAATGCACAATAATACGCGTCCAAAATTGCACAAAACCCAAACCAAAGTCTCAAACGTATAAGATCTTAAGCAAGCAAAATAAAATGCGAAGTTTTCGCGCACACAAAAGCAATAAAAAGTGTCTTAACAAAAGCAAATAAAGTGAAGTTTATAAAGAGCTCGATCAAATAATAGTTGATCAAGAAGGACCATGGTATGGCCCACTTCGTCGGCTTCTGGCTACTAGAGGTAGCCTCAACGGTGCTTATCTTAGCAGCTGCACCCTTCTTAGCTTCCGTGTCCGTATGGCTCAACGGATCAACACTCTCGTCATCTCCCGATCAAGGATCTCTTCGGGCTTGTCGAAATCCAAATCGAGACTCTCGGCTTTGGCCAAACTCGTCATTAACTACCTCATCAATTCCATAGCTCAAGCAACCAAGACCTCCTCTTTGAATGATCGGCTTCTTTACAGTGAACAACTTGCGGCACTTCCTTCCCCAAACCAGCTCTGCAACATCTAAAACAACGAGTCCTTCCTCCTTTTTGCTCCCAATCACGGGGCGGAGGGGTTAGCACGAAGTAGTAATAGAGATAGGTAATTCAGGAAGCACAAAGTACGATTTCTTTTCAGAAACCGTATTACAAGTCACAGGCCACATGGGGTCCTTTTTCTTAGCCGGTTGGGCAAAGACAATAGAATGCTTGCCTACTTTGAAAGTCAAGGTACCTAGACCGACATCTATGATTGCACCGGCGGTGTGCGAAAATGGCCTACCCAAAATAATGGGAATATGAGCATCCTCGGGCATGTCAAGGACAACAAAGTCAACGGGGAAGAAAAACTTCCCTATTTGGACAGGGATGTCCTCTAGGACTCCTATGGGTTGGACCGCGGATCGGTCGGCCATCGAATCTGTCATGTCATCACTTTGCAAACCTAGTCAACTTGAGCTTCCTAGCTAGACTCAAGGGCATGACGCTTATACTAGCTCCTAGGTCACATAATGCCTTCTCAATAGAGAAGGTACCTATATTGCAAGGAACAGAAAAGCTATCCGGGTCCTCTAGCTTATGGGGTGCAGTGTGAGACAAGTAAGAGCAAGATTCTTTAGTTAAGGCGACAGTGTGAACATGTTCAAGCGACTTTTTCTTTGACAGGAGTTGTTTCATAAATTTAGTGTAGGCAGGCACCTGATTGACCAACTCAAGGAAGGGTACTTGCACATTCAAGCTACGAATAACTTTTTCAAATTTCTTGAAAGATACTGTTCCTTTGTTGGCACTAGTCTCTCCGGATATGGGTTGTAAGAAGTACCTTAGCCCTCTCCTCTAAATCGCGCGTCTGCGTGTCAGTGGACTTAGGCTGAAAGTCCATCACCTTCTCCTTGTTGAAGCTTGACCCCACTTCAGACCGTCTCAAATGTGAACCATTAACCGTCATCGGATCGAACTTCGGAGTCGGGACTGACCCATCAGCACTCGGGTCTTGTCCTAATGTCTTCGGGACTGTCGAACCCCGGAACAAATGGTATCTCAAATTGTCGGGCATTGAAGGACGAAATTCCTCGACATCGCGGTGACCTCGGTCGATCGACAACCTTGCTCGGTCGATCGATCAGGGTGAATGATTCGAAGCTCCAGTAACCCGCATATTAGTCGATCGGCCAGGGTATATCGGTCGATCGATGATATACTGATGTAGACGCCTGTTTCTTTGAATTATTCGTTGAAGCTTTCTTTTGACTTGTTTCCGGCTCATCTTTTTCAGCAGCGTCCTCGACCATGGCAGGACCCTCTAGGGTGGACCCACTCCTT
Source organism: Silene latifolia (assembly GCF_048544455.1). Classification (NCBI taxonomy): domain Eukaryota; kingdom Viridiplantae; phylum Streptophyta; class Magnoliopsida; order Caryophyllales; family Caryophyllaceae; genus Silene; species Silene latifolia. The sequence continues at coordinate 282,265,755 of NC_133538.1, read as the reverse complement.
AAAGTGATGGCATTTAAGGTCTCCTTTTGATCAGTTTGAGTCGGTAAGTGCCCCGGAGCTCGAGTGTTACTTTTGCTAGCTAATTGAGCAATTTGGCTCTCTAGTAGCTTCATCCCGGCCTCTCTTGCTTGGGACTCCTTTAGCAACAAGTTCTTAAGCTCGAAAAATTCAGAATTCTGGGATTGTTGCTGCTGCGGCACATAGGGAGGTTTCTGATATTGTTGTTGCTTTTGATGAGGGGGCACATAGGGTTGCTGTTGCGGCGGAGGTTGAGTTGGGTTCAGGACATTTTGGCTCCTCCAACTCAAGTTTGGATGGGTATTCGGCTCATAGTAGGTGTTTGTCTGCCTATAGTGTTGAAAGGCAGCACAAGACTCAAAGGGACTAGGGCAGTTCTTCGAAACGTGTCCCTCGGCTCCACACCTTTCACAGACGAAAGGACCGTCTGACACAGCATTTACCTGGTACATCCCACCTTTAGAAGCTCCTCCCAATTCATATTTGTCAAATCTCGTAGTAAGAGCTTCAAGCGCAGCAACAGAGGAAGATTCAGCAGCTCTCCTCTGGTTCCCTCTGGAATTCCCATACTCAGCCTTGTGGGTAGCTAGATCGTCAATGATCTTCCACCCTTTGGTTGCTCCCAAATTTTCGGCAAACCGGCCATTGGCTGCAGCATCCAAAATGGCCCTCTGATCGTCGTACAACCCATTATAGAAATGATTGCACAAGCTCCATTTTTCGAACCCATGGTGCGGTATGGTTCGCACCAGCTTCTTAAATCGGACCCATGCCTCGTGGAAGTTCTCATCCGGCCCTTGTTTGAAACTTGTGATTTGGGCTCTAATGGCGATCGTCTTGGAAGCAGAAAAGTACTTCTTGTAGAATGCTAATACCAAGGAATTCCAGTCAGTAATCCCATGAACGGCTCGGTCCAGATCTCTATACCACTCCCTTGCAGCATCACGAAGGGAGAAGATGAACATGGTCTCCTTGATCTGGTATTGGGTCACGCCAGCTGGTGGGGGTATGGAACAGCAGTAGTCAATAAAGGTCTCCATATGCTTAGCTGCATCTTCATTTGCAGCTCCCCGAATCTTTCTCTCAACCATATTGATGTATGAAGGCTTTGGTTCGAACTTCCTGGCATCTCCTGGTATTTCGAACCCCTTATATAAGTTCTCATTGTCGGCTCGAAATGACTAGCTATACTCGCTTCCTCGGCCATGACCGAATTTACGGAGAAGTGACTGTCTCGGCTGAAGAAGTGGAAACGGGTGAAGAATGTGGATCTTCCTCGAACAGCTCGTTCTCGTAATAGCTTGACAGAGTACTCAGCTCTTCCTCTATCGGTAATACCCTTTGTGTTCGTCTCAACTCGCGCAAAGATTTCTCTATCTCAGGATCAAATGGTACTAGTTCACCACCCTGTGACCTGCGCATAAGAAGAAACTACAAAAAGAATATAAGAAAAGTTTAAGGAACAGAAGTCCCTTAAACTAAGAAAAACTAAAAATAAAACAACTAAAATTAGAACTATTGCCTCCCCGGCAACGGCGCCAAAATTTGATACCCGTCGTGAGGTGTCAAAAATAAGATTTATAATTTCCAACTACAACTATAGCTAGTGGCAGTCGGGTCGAACCACGAGAGAGCGGATGTAAATTCTAGTTGTCTAAATTCAGTCTAAGGTAACAAGTATGGGGGTTGAGTTGATTTGATCTAAAGCTAAGAGTAAAAATAGTAAACTAAAAAGATGGCTTAAACAGATAAAGAAGGGGTACTAGGATGGTCGGTTCATTAAAGCTTCGGCAGCAGCATACTAAACAGGTCTAAATCGAACACAAGTGAGGCGGGAAAAAAGAGGTTCTCTCGGTCCACTCTTAACAAATAGCATCTTTCGATCTCGCTATAGGTCCCTAATATCACTAATCGACTCTCGTCCGAAAAGTGACTAACGGTCTAAACTATACCTATCTTTCGACCTCAGCACAGTTTAGTCATCTTAATTGGTGGTCAAACAACTTTCCCTATCTTTCGATCTAATGGGTCAGTCATAAATTAAGCATCTAACTGGTCGCATGCATTCGATTCGTTAAATACAACATTAAAATCAATTAAAACGAAGGGTAACCTCACGAGGTCAGTCGATCGACCGAGAATGTCGATCGATCGATGACGCGCTTAATCAGTCCGTGTTCAATACTTTGCCGCCTACGCTAAAATTCGCCTACATCCTAGCACAAACTAATTAGCTACTCATGCTAAGGGTAAAAACAATAACATTAACGATGGTAAAACTAACTACTGAATTCATGCTTGAACGATAAAGTGAGCAATTAACAAATACAATGAATTGGCTTTCGGGATCTTAACTATCAATTCTATACTAATGAAAATAAAGAAGAACTAAAATTAGGGCAGTAGAGTACTGAGATTGCAGAGGAAAGTTTAGGAATAAGAACTAAAAAATGCAATGCTCAACAATAATCCAAACCCTAAATTATGATCTTCCAAAATTCAATGTGAAACCTAATAAAAGTAGATGTAAAAACCGAATAATAATCAATGCCATACGATGTTTCTAGGTTACGTTATATAGCAATTAACGTAACTTCTTATTTCCTAAACCTAGCATCATGGGCTTGCGCTTCCTCGATCTTTTAATTCTTATGCGGAATAGCGATTGAGTCGATCGATCGTCTTGACAAAAACAGCTTCTTGAACCCGATGGTTGGTCGATCGACTGATGGAGGTGGTCGATCGACCGATTAAGCTGCTACTAGACTTCTATAAACTCGTGGATTTGTCTTTTGGGCCTTGAATTGCGCACCAAGCTCGTTCCTCGGGTGAATACTTCACGTCATATGCAATGCACGATACTCGGGGACGGATTTGGCTCGATTTCCGCTGGATTCTTCACATTTCTGCAATAATGTACAAAATACGGAAGTAGACGGAAATAGAGAGAAATGCAGCATAAACTACATGAATGAGCTCTGAAATGCGTGTAAAATGGGATGTAAAACATCATATAAAAGACACGCATCTGCCTGAACATTATTTTCCATACCAATATTGTTCAAAGAAGCTTGATTAATGAACTTAGTAGGTTTCATACCTTTGGCTCTTAGAATGACCCAATTATCCCATTGTTTTTGACAATTGAAGATTACTTGGGGAAATTGTGGATCGTGTCGTTCCGGTGTCTCTTGCATTTGAACATCCTCCGCAGCCTGAGAGGATTCCGCCTCACCTCTTCTTCTCTTTGAAACACCTTGGGTAGGAGCTCTTCTTGGTGCCATTTTTCTGAAATTTTAAGATAAAAATTCATCTTAAGGTAAACCAAAATCTATAAAAATAGACATTATAGAACAAATTAGTGAACCAATTCATCCTAAAAGCATTGATAAAACATAATCTAACCAATTTCTAGCAAAAACAAGCACAAAATCAATTTCCCCCAATTTATTTACGGTTCGAAAAATTTGATTAAATTGGTTATAATGGATGAAATGAAAGAGAAATAAGAGGAATACTTACTTGGTGATGATAAATGATGAATGATTCTTGCAAAATGTTGAAGAAAGTAATGTTTTGTTGTGATTTTGAGTGAAGAAATTAAAGAAAAATGATAGAGTAGAGGAGATAGAGGATACCTGATACGTGCATTTTATATAGTCCTTTTTGGCCTTTTTATGCACGTATTTCTATGCTATTATCGTAGTTTTATGCTAAGAAATGCCCCGAATATGCTACTTTGGTTTGTTTTGTTCTATTTGCAGGAATGGACCAGGAAGTAGTGAAATCGAGCCTTTTACCGTCCGTTTAGCATGAATTTGGAGGAAGAGTGAATTTGGAGCGGGAATGTAGTTGTCTTGAGATGCGCAAAGAAGTAAGATAGCTAGGCGAGCAAAGGAAGAACTTCAAATTGCTAGTGCCTAATTTGAAGAGCAATATCTCGAGTTCTACAATGGATTTTCAGGGGAAACAAACTGGATATGAAAGCTTGTCCTCTTAGCTTTCCAACGCCACCAGAATCGTCCTGTTTCCCCAAGTAACGAAGAAATGGCAGCCGTTTGAAGTTCACTGCGCGAAGCAGGAATTGTGCGCTGGAAAGTACTCGATCGAGTACAATTGTGTTCGATCGACTCCTTTTTCTACTCGATCGAGTAGTTGTATTTTAGGGGTTACTCGATCGAGTAGATTTTCTACTCGATCGAGTGGTTTGAGCTTAATTTTGTTCGATCGAGTTATATAAGTTACTCGATCGAGTGGTTTTGATGTTACGCGGGATTAATTAACCCGTGTTGGGCTTAATTTCGTGATAGACTTTTGTTTTCCTATTTAAGCTTTCATAATTAGGTTAATAAGAACGTTTTTACTCATCTTGGAATGCCACTTTACTCTCTTAATCTTTCTCTTAAACTTTCTACTGTAACTTTGCTCTTGGATTTCTTTGCTCGGATTTGGGTTGTTCTTTACGCCGGAATTCTTGTGATTGTAATCCCTCTTCTCTATATTAATCTTAATCTTGTTATTAATTGCTTTAATCCCTTGTTTCTCTTATCATTAATTTCTGCCTTAATTTCATTTATGCAATTTTATTGTTCTTTCATCATGCTTTTGATTAGTATGCTCATTATTATTATTAACACCATTAGTAGTATGAGTAGCTAATTTCTTCTATGTTAGGACAAGGGAATCCATGGTAGGATTGTGACGATGTAGTGAATAGACTAGATGGTTTACTTGTGAGAATCTGTCCCATAGCAATATAACTGTACACCAATTTAGTTGAATGCATGCTTCGAAATTACATTAATCTGGTTAATTTCATTCCTTGATCGGAAGATTGGAATGAACAGACCTGCTATGAACAGTAGACTACCCTAATGAGGACGGAAGTTAAGTTAGCAGAAATCTAGGATAGAAAGTGGACCGGAAGGACCTTTCCTGTATCCTTCTCACAGTAGATTGTCTAGGCTATTTGCAACTGAGTCCATAAACTGCCATGGTGAACCGAAATCCTGACATACTCTCTTTTACTTGATCACTTTTATCACATTTTCTTCCTTTACTGCTCTTACTTTATTTTCATACCCTTTGACTTCCAGTAGTTTAGAAAATCAAATATAAAAGCCCCATTTGTGACTTAGATAGACGGATTAAAGATAGATACCTTGCCTCCCTGTGGAGATCGACCCGACTTCCTTAGCTATATTAGTTGGAGCCAGTTGGTTATTTTTGATAGGTATACGACTGCCGTATCAAATTTCGGCGCCGTTGCCGGGTAGGCAATTGGCCTATTTATCTGTTTATTTTCGTTTGTCTTCCGCCTCAAGGGATTTATTCATTGAGGCAGTTTTTATCTTTTTCCTTCAGTATTGTTTTGATAGGTCGTACAGGTCCTACCTAGACAGGATTCTAGGAGAAAGATCGTCAAAGGGAAGGCTTGAGTACCTTTGACCCTTCTACCAAGAGGTCTAGTATCTTCCGAATTATAGCACAGTTTGAAGCTCAGAATGCAGGATTTGACAAGCTGGAGAGTAGACAGTCTTGGAGTGGTTCACCTCAGCTCCACACTACGGTGCAACAGGTGGTCCACTGTAAGAGATGCGGTACTGCGGGACACGAAGCTGTCGTTTGTCCAACAGATAATGATGTAGTCTATGCGTTCAGGCGGCGTAGACGGGCTCACCATTCTTCTTCACATGTGCCGCCACATCCATTTCAGGAAAGAGGCTATCAAGAGCCCCCATTTGTTCGGCCGCCGCCGCAATAAAGTCCTCCTAATAGGCAGAAAGAAGAAATTGCTGAGTTGACATCTGTAGTAAAGGCACTTGCGCTTCAAATGCAAGAATTTGTGCAAGTAAAAGACGACATTATCAACTCACTTAAAGCTCGGCTGGCTCAAGTATTGGCCGAGCAAACCTCTAAGCAACCTGAAACGGTCTATGCTATTCACACCTGGATTGACACTCCCTATGAAGGACCGGTTCTGCCTATTGATGCTGAAAATGATGGCATAGATGCTGAAGATACCATTCAAGAGGATATTGTCTCGCCTACCCATGCTCAATCACTCGATTGAGAGCCCTATTCTGCTCGATCAAGTGAAATTACCGAGGAAGTACTCGATCGAGAGGGTGAAAGCTCTCGATCGAGCAATGAGGATAATCAAGTCCTCGATCGAGTGACACAAGTTGCTCGATCGAGTATAAATGCTGAAAAAATACTTCGATCAGGCTACATAAGTGCTCGATCGAGTAATTTTTTGGCTGATATCAATGAATGGTCGTCTAAATTTATTTCAGACCATATTTCTGCAATTAAAGCTAATTCCTTTGTTACTTCTTCTACAGCAACTGATGGGTTGACGGACCCAGGAGGTGGGCATCGTACGTTAACTTTAGAGACTAAAACGGTGTGGATTGATGACCCAGGCGGAGGAATGGACGAGGCTAGGCCGTACAAGAAGAAAGCGCGCAAAAGGGCAACCAGTGGAGGCCAATACACTGCGATAAGTTGTTGTTCTCCTGTTGCTCGGATGGTATGGAGGCCTAAAGTCAAGATGATGGATGCTGAGGGAACCTCATTCAGTCAACAACCTTGTTGTGGGCCATTAATTTCTGTCGGTGGATAATAAGAAGAAGGTCGAGTTGGGACCTATCTGAAACTAGCGCTACCGGGAGGCAGCCTGGAATTTTAGAACTTTTTATTTATTTTGAACACTTTATTTAGTTTTGTTGTGTGCCTTAATAATTAGTCTATTCGGCGATAGACTGTGAACAATTTAGCCCTCTTTGCTTTGGCAGTCCTTTTGTGCGGTTGCTACATGCGAACTTGCAGGTACTCTCGCAACTTAGCTGCTTTGAAGCCGCTAGCTGTGACCTCCCATGTTCCTGTCTGGTTTGGGGAGGTCCCTACTTCGCGTATTCTTGTAAGTTTTCCGCGTTTCACTCTCTTCTTTTCTAGTTTGTATTTCCTTTCCTTATTTTTGGGTACAATGAGGGCATTGTACAGTTTAATTTGAGGTTATGCATCCATATCTGTGTCTGCATGTTGTTCTTACTGCATTCATGTTATCACGTTTAATTTTCGTATGCATTGTTCTTTATTTTTTCCAAAAAAAAAAAATATTATAAAAAAAAACGAAAATTAACACAATATTCACGTCTACTTTTGCATATAGGTTGAGTCGAAACGGTTGATTTCAAGGATGAAATTGCACTGTAATTGTCTTTTTGCTTGAGCCTTGCATAAACTTAATATCTTTAGCGTTGTCTTATTGCATATCTACGAGTTAATGTTAAAATTTAGCTGAACGAATAGACTTGACCTGATATTTTGGCGAGCTACTTATAATTTCTAAGATTTGGAGCCGTATAAACTGGTGTCATTTGTGACCAGTTTCATGTAGGATTGTGAGTAGTTACTCCTTGCATAACATGTATCATTAATTTGCACGTATATGAAATTCAATTGCTTTTTGCCTACATACATTCGGGTTAGTGGTTGGTGTCACATGCAGGGAGGTGCTTACAATTTCCCTTTTCTTTCATTTTTACCCATTTAACTCCACATTAGCCAAATTTTTCTGTTGAGCCTTAGCTACATTCCAAATTTAGCCTGCCTTGTCAAGCTAGTTTAGTATATGTTTTGCGGTATATATTTTACTGTGCCGAGTTTAGCTTATATCCACTGATTTGGAGTTGGTAATTTATAAAGAAAAAAAAAGGGAAAAAAAAACGTGAAAAAGAAAAAGAAAAAGAAAAAAAAGAAATCGTAAGAAAATGAAAGAAAGATTGGTTGACGGTTTCGCTCCTATGCTTTATTTACATTTATTGAGGAGTATTTTCAGTTCGGTTTGGTGAGTTTTGTGCCAATTGAAGAGCACTCGTGCTTAATTCTATAATTGGGTGAGAATTGGATGTTGTTAAATGGTTCTGTTTAGGTACTAGCTTGGCCGCCTATACCTCCACATTCCCATAATTGTTTTGCCTCTTCTTACTCATTGCCTCACTTTACCATACTTTTATAAGCCCTCGGCTGTGACAGGACCTTGTTCGGTTCGAATGTATGTACTGTAGCTAGAATTGTCTATCATATCAGTTGCATGCATGTTTATGTGGGTCGTAGTTTAGGTGAGCGACTATATTTCTTTCTCTCTTATACTTATATGCTTATACTTTGCTTCATGAGAGAAGAGTGACCCGTGAGAGTCCAATTTTAAAGGTCTTGCAAGGTCGACGGTTCAGCTTTCTTATAGACATCCTATAACTCATTTGCATTTGACTGCTTTGCTATAAGTGTTAGTTTGCTTGCATTAAATTGGTTTAAGTGGGCATTTGTAGTTAGCTTTGAGTTATCTTTTCCGTTCCATTAGTTTGCATTTAGTTTACTCGAGGATGAGTAAAGGTTTGGTTTGAGGAGATTTGATACGTGCATTTTATATAGTCCTTTTTGGCCTTTTTATGCACGTATTTCTATGCTATTATCGTAGTTTTATGCTACGAAATGCCCCGAATATGCTACTTTGGTTTGTTTTGTTCTATTTGCAGGAATGGACCAGAAAGTAGTGAAATCGAGCCTTTTACCGTCCTTTTAGCATGCATTTGGAGGAAGAGTGAATTTGGAGCGGGAATGTAGCTGCCTTGAGATGCGCAAAGAAGTAAGATAGCTCGGCGAGCAAAGGAAGAACTTTAAATTAATAGTGCCTACTTTGAAGAGCCATATATCGAGTTATATAACCTATTTTCAGGTGATTTTAATTGGGGATGAAAGCATGTCCTCTTAGCTTTCCAAGGCCATGAGAATCGTCCTGTTTCCCCAAGTAACGAAGAAATGGCAGCCGTTTGAAGTTCAGTGCGCGAAGCAGGAATTGTGCGCTGGAAAGTACTCGATCGAGTACAATTGTGTTCGATCGACTACTTTTTCTACTCGATCGAGTAGTTGTATTTTAGGGGTTACTCGATCGAGTAGATTTTCTACTCGATCGAGTGGTTTGAGCTTAATTTTGTTCGATCGAGTGATATAAAATTACTCGATCGAGTGGTTTTGATGTTACGCGGGATTAATTAACCCGTGTTGGGCTTAATTTCGCGATAGACTTTTGTTTTCCTATTTAAGATTTCATAATTAGGTTAATAAGGACGTTTTTACTCATCTTGGAACGCCACTTTACTCTCTTAATCTTTCTCTTAAACTTTCTACTGTAACTTTGCTCTTGGATTTCTTTGCTCGGATTTGGGTTGTTCTTTACGCCGGAATTCTTGTGATTGTAATCCCTCTTCTGTTTATTAATCTTAATCTTGTTATTAATTGCTTTAATCCCTTGTTTCTCTTATCATTAATTTCTGCCCTAATTTCATTTATGCAATTTTATTGTTATTTCATCATGCTTTTGATTAGTATGCTCATTAGTATTATTGTTGACACCATTAGTAGTATGAGTAGCTAATTTCTTCTATGTTAGGACTGTTGGGAAATGTGTCCTCAACAATAGTGCGATCACATGATTTAAATATCATTATTAAATCTCATTACAAGAATACGGAAGGGATGATACATAATATATATAGTCAACTGGTCCACACATATCGGTAATGATTGGTGGCTAGAGTTTGACATTCTTGTCGTCTTGACGGTGGTGATCGATTGATCCCTTGAGGTCAAACCTAAAGGACGATTCCCTTAATTGAAAAGGTTAATTAATTGTATACCGATACAGATTAATTAATTCCTTAAAATTGAACAATTCAATTTGTGAGAGAGAATATTGATATCTTATTGTAATGGGATTAAATAAGATTTATTTTAGTAAATAAAATGCTTTATTGCTAAAATTGTTTATTGTTTGAGAAACAATAAAGATAAGAATGAATGGTTGATTATAATTACAAGATATTGTGAATTATAATTATATGACCCATTTTATTTATGTGATCAAGTATCACTAGTCAATTTGTTGAATGTAATTTAATTAATTTATAAAATGATATTTATGTGATAAATATGCATTTAATTAATTAGTAACATGTATCATACTACATGTGACATATTGTGTGACAAATGACAAATTGACAAAATAAAATGGTAGTCCATTTTATGCATATATGGACCGAAATATGGAAAGAGTTAGTGGGTTTAGGTTGTTTTATTTTATTTAATAAAATGGCATGATGATGCCTACCTACAACTAGCCTTACACCTACTCTTACACATCTATTTCTTGTAAAGACAAAAAGTGAAAATAGATGCCCTATTTCTCTTCATTCCAACCGTGAAAATGAGTGGGATTATGGGATTATTTTTCACTCATCATTCATTCTAAAAAAAATTACATGCAAGTTGTTCATGTATTTTCCTCTCTTCTCTCTCTTTTATCTTCATCAAAAAGATGAGATTTTAATTGAAATTGTTCATGTAAGATTACTAAAATTATCAAAGTAATATATGAGTATTAGTAATCAAATTTAAGGTAAACCACAATATAAACATCTAGTACATGTTAGTTTGTGGGATTAAGGGATTGTCTTGGGTGCTACTAATTGGAGAATCTCTACTTTGGGATTTTGTATGTTCATACATTATTGGAAAGCTCAAGAACTAACAAGAAGGAGATCTTGTTGGTGCCCATATGATGACCGAAATTTATATGGTGAGAATATGATTTCTTCATTTAATTATTTTAGTTTGCATGCATAAGATTTGTAATTTATTTTATGACTAAATAAATTTGAAACATATAAGAATATGTTAAGAATGAGATATAGATTTCTAACAAGCGGTATCATGAGCACAAGGTTGTTTGCATGCAAATCGGTTAAGTTTTTCCGAGTTATACGATTAACATATAAAACTTGTAATTTTGTGTTATTATGATATATCACGAAATTAATTTTGCATGTTAAAGTTTCTGATCCTAAAATGTATTTAGGATATTTCGGTTAAATTTATGGATTTTATTGTTCATTTTATATAATATTGGCATTAAAATGTGATTTTTATGATAAAAATGTCATTTTTGGACGAAAATTAGCTAAACTACGAATTTTCCAGTGGTTTTTGGATATGTTTTCACATATATTATTTTTAGTTGATCTGGAAATTTTCATAATTTTATGAGTTCTTATGCTCCAAAAATGGATTTTTCATGATAAAAATCGAATTTAAGTGAAAAATAGGTTAATATGAGAAATATTTCGAATCTGGTCATAGAAATTTAGTATGTTGTCACATGCAATTTTACAAGATGTGTGTAAAATAATTGGCTATAATGAAGTCTTTATGCATGATTTATGGATTTTTGATGAAAAATAGCATAAATAGTGACTTAATTAGTGAATAAATTGCTAAAACATACTCCATGACTAAGGAAAAACGTCACATGTTGCATTTTATTATATTTTTCAGATCTAAAATTGAAAAGTTGATGAATATAATTTTTCTCATGTTTTTATGATTTTTATTGATAAATCCGATAAACCGCAACATTGTTTTTCCCGATAACTTTCGAAATTTTTAACCTAAGTTTTTGAACATTATGAGTGTCATGGTATTTTTCCAGAATGTTCACAAGTTTTAAATTTCAAATTTCAAATTTATTTTAAATTTTATGATTTATTTGAAGTTTATAGCTTTTTATTGTTATTTTAAGTCCTTTTATGAACAATAATAAGAAATATGAGTTAATTATGGTCAAATGGTTAGTGGAGACTAATTTTTGAGTCCTAAGAAGTTAGGGTAATTAACTTATGCATAAATATGAATTTATGTAATTTTTGTGATTATAAAACGTTGAATCACGCAAATCCGTAAAAACCGTGTAATATACGATATTGGCTCCTTAAAGGCGATTTAGCATAAAATTGGGCATGTTCATACATATTATAATGCTGCATTTTCTTTATGATTGTCATAATTTTATTTTATGTAATTTTTGAATTATGTAATTTTTACTTAGTATGGCCTTAGTTTTTATTGGTATTACCCGAAATGTATGGGAATATCGATTCGGTTGTAATTTATTGTGATCTCGTATCACCGTTTTATAATTTAATAGATTTATTTTATTATAGTTACAAATGTATAATAGGAAATTATGTAATTTATTATGTAATTTTATTCTTTTCGGAGTTCCCAAAGACGGATTTCTTCAAGATGGCGATACATAAAGACGGTGTTACCTCGAGATACGTGCCTCAACCGAAGTTCAAGGGACCAATGGAGTTGGTTTCCGAATATGTAATAGTTAAATAGTTTTTCTATTTTAGGAAGGCCATACTAGGATTTAATTTATGCTTTGCATTTTATTTATATGTCGCATGCATCGCTAAATCGCCATAACTAAAACATGCATCATCTTTTATCGAGTATATCGACCGTGTCAATTATAATTATCGTAGTTCACCGCTTTAGTTCACTTAAAACGTGATAGATAATAAATTGACATGACCTCTCGCTAAAAATAAACAATTGAGACATAGCCTTACCAAAAATTAGAAACCCATGAAGTACCAGTTTCGCAAGGGAGTTGAGCCGGCTTTACCGTAAGACAAACCTTATTACGTTGGTGAAGTGGGGTGATAAATGTCTATCCACCGAATTTATGTTAATGAAGGGTATTTCGGCACACCGTGCCCTAAGTTGATATGAGTTTGGATCATGGACACATTTATTCGAAATTTGGTTTGAACTCAATGAAAGTATTCACGACGTATTTACGGATGTGTTTCGGGCTAGAGATAAATATTAATGTAATTTTATCGACCAAGAGTTCTAAAAGTAGAATCGATTAAAGAGTTAATCCACCAAGTTGTATTAATAAAGGGTATTTCGGCACACCGTGCCCCAAGTTAATATGAATTTGGATCTTGGAATCATTTATCATAGTTGGGTAGAGGTCACTATGTAAATGCTTTACTTGTTATTTACAAGTATTATTATAACGATGAATGTTTTGTTTTCACTATTCCGTTATCATATTGTTCTATTTCTTTACCACAATTCATATACGATATCATTTCGATTTTTGATTCAAATCTCCATTAAAACATCGTAAATAAAGACAAATATGAATTTTCTTCTAAAACCTCATATTATCCATTGGAAGGATCTCTTGTAAAGAGTATAGATAAAAGTTATTCATTATCAAACAGGTTTTTGATTCTTGATTAACACATCTACTTACAATGGATTGTTTTTCATGTACTTAAATGAATTAAGTACATTGAAGCGATAAATTGTTTTGGTAATTAGTTTTGTCAAGAATTCGTAATTGACCAAAATAACGCAACCACTTCAATGAAAGTTTTAAGACTAAAACGAACAAATGAAGAGTAATCTTCATTAATTCAATTTTGCTTCTCAAAGCAAAGATTCATTGAATTGAGTGGGAGCATTCTCTTAAACCGTTAAGATGAGAACGAGGTTCAAGAAGTAAAGATTATAATGGAATTGATACAAGGTAATGTTAAAGGTAAAGTTGTTGAGAATGACGATACTAAACCTATCAATCCCGACCGATAAAGTTTCCATTGTCTTAAATGTTAGACACGAGAAAGGAAATTACCCCAAATTATTGAAGAATCAACAAGTTAGTTGTGGGACATCTAATGGGACCTTCTTCGTTAAATGTTTATTTGATTAAACATAAATTTTGCTAGTATTACTTACTTCGAATATTAGAAACCGGTGGTGGTTTTCATCATTATGTTTGATACATAGGATGATTAGAATATGACGACTAGCAACAATGAAGTCAAGAGATAGAGTCATTGTGTACTAAATCTAGTTTTCGGGTTTGGAGTTGTACTTAATTGTGACTATTAAGTACATAAACTCTAAATAAGAATACAATTTGTTAAAGATACAAAAGAGGTTTCACTTTTGTGACCCAATACACCACGATTTGATGTATGGCTAGCCCATTATCAAGGTGACAATATTCTAAACCAAACTAGAATGATATATCATGAAGATGATGCAAGACTCAAATTGGTGACCCAAGCTTAAACCTTAAATTTTGGAATGATGAACGCAAAGAGTTATCGAGTACTCTTGAAACCATTAGATTGTTAATGGTATATGCGTATCTTGTATTCAAAGCAAGATGTCTCGTGCCTTTTGGTTGAAAAGGAGGTCGAGGTTGTAAATCATTGATCCAAAATAGGTTGATCATTTTCTTTTACCAACGATTTAGGTTGACACTAATGTGTTCACTTAATAAGGTAAATAGAAAAATCTTTGAAGAAGTTTAAAGAGTTCAAGGAATCACGATTTAGTCATGATGGGATTATCAAAGTGAAGACTTTGATATAAGCCAAATGAATTGTGATATAGCATCACAAATTAATCTCTCTTAACACGCATTATGGGATAATGTATGATTGGATAAGAATTCAAACGCTATTCGATAAGGTTTGGACTTCGATCAAGTTACTTTGAGTTACTTGATCCTTTTGGGGATTTTATCATTTTGTCTAGATTATTTTTCCACTAAATCGAATCCTATAAGATATGAAATGGTAAGGGTACCATGCTTGTAAGTTTTCACAAGAAACAAATGCTCATTTTTCCCTTTTCAATTATCACGAGTACACCGGGTTTGTGGCTCGTGAAGCTGTCTTTCTAAAATACAAGTTTATTTCTAGAAGACAGAGTGGGAGAAAATTATTCAAGAGCCACAAAGAATGTTATGTCGCAAGAAACTGGTATTTCTTGGCTACATGAGACGTTTTGTGTAAAATATTTTTCTTTAAAACCTAGGAGGTTAAATTCGTCACTTGTTAAAAATGATGAATTCATGCTACTTTTAAGAAAGTAAAGAGCTTATAACTTACAAAAGAAATTGTTTGATTCAAGTTGACTACTTCTAGAAAGTAATGAACATATGACTTACATAAGAGTGTTTAAGTCACAACTCAATACAAGGCTTAGAGCCATGAAAATCCGAAACAAAAGGGCTTGATTAGTGACAAAGGGTTTTGCACTAATAAAGAGATATTTCAAAGCAAGATTGGTTGCAAAGGGTTTTGCACTAATTGAAATGATTAAGTCTATTTGGATCTTCTTAGGGATTGTGTTTCATTATGAGGATATGCATACAGCAAGTGAATCTAAAATCCACTTCTTCAATAGAAGGAATGTATTCAATACATGTCATGAGTTTTATAGATTCTTGCAATCCTAAGATAATGTGAAACTTAAGAGAGGATCTTAAGTAGGACATCAATGAGTTGGAATCAACATTTTGATCATGTGATAAAACATTTCTCGATAAGTCGAGAAGTTGTGTTTATACATGGAGTTTAGTGGGAGTTACGAAATTTTTAATTAGTCCGATATGTGGATGACATATTGATCATTGAGAATGATTTAAGACTTTTGGAGTATTATAATACATCTTGAATATCCGAATTTATGAAGATAAATCCACATGATATTAGCGTCAGTAAGAAGTCTTATGTTGATAAGATTCATGACTAGTTCAATTAAATTGAACATATTTGATTGATTTCATTTGCTTCCGCTGCCGAATCAATTAAAAAGAAATGATGTATAACAATTCATATGCTTTGAGTATGATGAATTGTTTTCAAAATCGAATTTAAGTAATCTTTACCAAGTGAGCCATAAAGATTACCCTTAAGTGCTTGCTGAAGCATTAAGGAAGTAAAGCAAAGTGTTTATGATGCAATTTTGTGTAAGGGTATTACACAAGTGACAATTGACAATTGAGATTGCGCATGGTTTCCGACAAAACCATAATCAAAACACATTAGGATGGTTAAGATACCATTGTGGCTATGTTATTTAAGAAATAGATTTTCTAGAATCGTTCTAGGCAATAAAGAACAATGAGAGATATTTATAACGGAAATTGAGTACACTTGCAATCATGAGATGTGCAAGAGAATGAGTCCCGCACACTGTGAAAACAGTGGGAGCTATTCTTAGGCTAGAAGACCTATGTCTTGATTGGATCTCGACACGTACTCAGAAAGTTTTGTAATGCAAATGTATACATTACAAAGGAAAACGAGTATGTAGTAAGGTTGAGTAAGGTACAAGAAGTTGATAAAACCTACTAACCAAAGCCTTCTCATAGGCTTAACATGATGAGTCATGTCATTTCAACTAAATTGAGATGAACAACTACATTCAAGATCAAATTAGATTATAGAATATGAAGTAGTAATCAGGCATTGACTATTCATATGTGATAATCGCATTTGTCGTTCGAGTTTTTACTTTAAAACTTTTTTATTATACTTTGTTACATCCAAACGGGTTGTAGAGACAACATTGAACCCCGTTAAAGTGAACACGGATTAACATTGTATTCGCCCATAGTCACTTGTATGAGGTGACGTCTCGAAGTGACTAGAGTGTGATGCGATTGATGGCAAGTTCAAGTGCCATAGAGTCATATGAGATGACTAGTCGATCACATAGGCAGACTGTTAGGAACACTTTGTCGGGCAGCGACCGCTTATAGAGTTCTGGCAAATTTATAAAGCCCGGTCGTGGCGAGAGCTACTATAGTATTCTAATGAGTCGATTCTTTTGACTAAAGACTGTTCGCCTAAGATGGCACGATTTGATTAACTTTGATTTGTGTTACTACGACCTTCGTAAATGGGGTCAAATGGGCATATTTTGGGTTATGATGGCTGTGGCTAGTCGAAGGGAATAAGTGCGATAGGAATTGTCCACCCCCTTGTCAGGGTTAAAACAATATCTCAGGGCCACTCGAGGAGTAATGAACTGGAAATGCGTGGCCACGCTCGGAAAGTATCTATGATAGATAAATCCGGTCAATCAGTTATTCTCCAGATCGAGGAAACCACTCTCGATATGATCACTTGCAAGTACGACCCGAAAGACACCTTGCATTGAGTGGGAGATAGTAATAGGACAAGAGAATTGGTGACGCACACTTGTCGAGGACAAGTGGGAGATTGTTGGGAAATGTGTCCTCAACAATAGTGCGATCACATGATTTAAATATCATTATTAAATCTCATTACAAGAATACGGAAGGGATGATACATAATATATATAGTCAACTGGTCCACACATATCGGTAATGATTGGCTGACTAGAGTTTGACATTATTGTCGTGCGACGGTGGTGATCGATTGATCCCTTGAGGTCAAACCTAAAGGACGATTCCCTTAATTGAAAAGGTTAATTAATTGTATACCGATACAGATTAATTAATTCCTTAAAATTGAACAATTTAATTTGTGAGAGAGAATATTGATATCTTATTGTAATGGGATTAAATAAGATTTATTTTAGTAAATAAAATGCTTTATTGCTAAAATTGTTTATTGTTTGAGAAACAATAAAGATAAGAATGAATGGTTGATTATAATTACAAGATATTGTGAATTATAATTATATGACCCATTTTATTTATGTGATCAAGTATCACTAGTCAATTTGTTGAATGTAATTTAATTAATTTATAAAATGATATTTATGTGATAAATATGCATTTAATTAATTAGTAACATGTATCATACTACATGTGACATATTGTGTGACAAATGACAAATTGACAAAATAAAATGGTAGTCCATTTTATGCATATATGGACCGAAATATGGAAAGAGTTAGTGGGTTTAGGTTGTTTTATTTTATTTAATAAAATGGCATGATGATGCCTACCTACAACTAGCCTTACACCTACTCTTACACATCTATTTCTTGTAAAGACAAAAAGTGAAAATAGATGCCCTATTTCTCTTCATTCCAACCGTGAAAATGAGTGGGATTATGGGATTATTTTTCACTCATCATTCATTCTAAAAAAAAATTACATGCAAGTTGTTCATGTATTTTCCTCTCTTCTCTCTCTTTTATCTTCATCAAAAAGATGAGATTTTAATTGAAATTGTTCATGTAAGATTACTAAAATTATCAAAGTAATATATGAGTATTAGTAATCAAATTTAAGGTAAACCACAATATAAACATCTAGTACATGTTAGTTTGTGGGATTAAGGGATTGTCTTGGGTGCTACTAATTGGAGAATCTCTACTTTGGGATTTTGTATGTTCATCCATTATTGGAAAGCTCAAGAACTAACAAGAAGGAGATCTTGTTGGTGCCCATATGATGACCGAAATTTATATGGTGAGAATATGATTTCTTCATTTAATTATTTTAGTTTGCATGCATAAGATTTGTAATTTATTTTATGACTAAATAAATTTGAAACATATAAGAATATGTTAAGAATGAGATATAGATTTCTAACAAGGACAAGGGAATCCATGGTAGGATTGTGACGATGTAGCGAATAGACTAGATGGTTTACTTGTGAGAATCTGTCCCATAGCAATATAACTGTACACCAATTTATTTGAATGCATGCTTCTAAATTACATTAATCTGGTCAATTTCATTCCTGGATCGGAAGATTGGAATGAACAAACCTGCTATGAACAGTAGACTACCCTAATGAGGACGAAAGTTAAGTTAGCGTAAATCTAGGATAGAAAGTGGATCGGAAGGACCTTTCTTGTATCCTTCTCACAGTAGATTGCCTAAGCTATTTGCAATTGAGTCTATAAACTGCCATGGTGAGCCGAAATCCTGACATACTCCCTTTTACTTGATCACTTTAATCACATTTTCTTCCTTTACTGCTCTTACTTTATTTCTCTTACCCTTTGACTTCCAGTAGTTTAGAAAATCAAATATAAAAACCCCATTTGTGACTTAGATAGACGGATTACAGATAGATACCTTGCCTCCCTGTGGAGATCGACCCGACTTCCCTAGCTATATTAGTTGGAGCCAATTGGCTATTTTTGATAGGTATACGACTGCCGTATCAATACCTTCGAAATGTATGAAGGAGATAGAATGAACTTATCCCGTATAACAAATAAAAGAGCTGCCAAAAAAAATAGAAAACCACGTCCCCGATCGGGGTTGACCGGTCATATGCGCCTTTTTTACTTTCTTCCGCATTTCTTAATTTTCGTCCCGTTTTTGAAATTTACGTCCCCGAACGGAGTTTCTTGCATGGGGAAGCGTGAATTTTCTCTATGATCCTTCTTTTCTTCTTTATTCACCTATGAATCACAAAACAAAACACCGTCAAGTCTAGTAATTTATTTCTAATTCTACGAAAAACATTAAATTGCGGAAAATAAAAAACAAAAATAAATAAAAGCAAAATAAAAAGCTTGGGTTGCCTCTCAAGAAGTGCTGGTTTAACGTCCCGCACGACTTAAGAAGCGTGAGTCGGTTTAAGCTTTCATAAGTAGAGGATAAAAGGTCACTTCCTCTATCACTCCAACGATCACATTCTCATGGTAGACCTTCAAACGATGGCCATTTACTTTGAATTTTCGCCTTTGGTGCTCATCACTTCAACGGAACCGAACTTGTTGACATTTGTGACGGTATATGGACCGGACCACCGTGATCGTAACTTTCCCGTAAATAGCTTGTAGCGCGAATTGAATAGCAACACCTTATCACCGATTTGAAATTCCTTGTTCAAGATCTTCTTGTCATGCCATCTCTTTGTTTTCTCCTTGTAAAGACGGGAGCTCTCATGACTACCTTAAAGGTGAGTACGGCGTTCATCCTGCGACAGATGATCAAACTGAAAGGACTATCAAAACCTTAGAAGACATGTTGCGAGCCTGTGGAATGGAATTTGATGGGAGTTGGGAGGATAGACTTGATATGGTAGAAGTTTTGTACAACAACAGCTATCACACGAGCAATGGAATGGAACTTTTTGAGGTGTTGTACGGGAGGAAGTGTAGGAGTCTGGTGTGTTAGGATGATAGTGCTGAAGGTGTGGTTTTAGGACCACAAATGGTAAAAGATATGGTTGAGCAAGTGCACTTAATTCGACAAAAGATGAAAGCAGCTCAAGATCGGCAAAAGAGTTATGCATATTTGCATCACAGAGACATTGGGTTTGCAGTGGTGACAAGGTCCTCTTGAAAATGTCACCTATGCGTTGCGTTTTAAGGTTTGGCAAGAGAGGGAAGTTGAGTCAGAAATTCATAGGTCCTTATGAGATTTTGGATCGGGTAGGTGAAGTAGCTTATCGGCTAGCTTTACGACCATCTCTTGATCCGGTGCACAATGTTTTTCATGTGTCACAACTTCGGAAATATGTGAGTGATCCATCACATGTGCTCGAGGTTGAGAATATCGAGTTGGATGAAGCTCTAACTTATGCGGAGGTACCAAAAGAGATATTGGATCGTAAAGTACGCAAGACAAGGAATGGGGAAACCGTTATGCGTAAGGTGTTATGGTCTAATCACAACATGTAGGAAGCCACTTGGGAGCCGGAAGAGGCTATGAGGGAACGCTACCCGCACCTTTTTGAGCAGGTATGTTTGGTTACGCGGTCGTAACCGTTGTCTTTTAAGCGTGGGTAGGAGATGGTCGCACGTGTGTTCTGGGGTTGTTTTGGTGTTAGTATGGTTGTATTTCGGTTTGTGTGAACAATAGTTGGTGATTGTTGGGTTCATGTTAGTGTCTTTTGAGTTAAGTGTCCTCTCGAGTCGCATGGTTAGTAGGTTGGTTTTCCATGTTGTTTTAGGTATGGTGTGAACTTCGGGGACGAAGTTGGTTTTAAGGAGGGAAGACTGTAATACTACGGTTTTCTAGTCCTAGCTTACTCGGTCGAGTAGTCCATACTCGGTCGACTAAGTTGTCGAGTGCTTTGAAACATGCTACTGTTTTGGGTGCACTCGACCGAGTTGTGAGGAACACGGCTGAGTAGGTCGTACTCGGCCGAGTACCTATACCCGGTCTGACGGGATAATTTCCGCGGTTTTGATTAAGATGATTAGAGGTTATAAATTATTATTTATCAGTTACTAAATCATTTTTACAAAACCTAAACTACCTTTACCACTCCTCAAATCATCTTCATCACTCCCAAGTCTAGTTTGATCGATCGCGAGTCTACATCTCTTTTTCCATAGCAGTTTCGTTGGTAAGCCTCTAGTGCTTTCTTAATCATTTTGTGGTTGTCGTTTGGGGTTTGCCCTAAGTTGGGTTAGGATGGGGGTAAAGGTTGTTTAGTGATGGTTTATGATATAGTATTGTTTGATTATTCTTTGCTAGGTGATGATTTCGTAGAAGAGCAATTCTAGCCTCGTTATTGTTGGTTATTTGCGGAATTTGCGAATAAGGTAGGTTTTCCCTACTCAGTTAATTACATAATTGATTAGAAGATGATATTTGTATTGATTGATTGGTATTATTATTATTATTGTGGTTTATTGTTATATCTCTGATTATTGGTTACTATTGGTGAAGCTATTTTTGGGAGATGGTCTTCACACCCAAGTTCACCCCTTGTGGCTCCCGTCACAAGGGGGATGTGCACATTAATGATCTGGTTTTGCTCATTGCGATGAGCGGGGTTTAGGTGGTACGGCTTCGGTCCCCCACTGGCGGCGAGGGTTACCTCTTGCGATGGGTAACCTGGCAGGGCTACACACTTTGGTGTGTAGTCGGTTACTGGTTACTATTAGAGTTTGGACGATGGTTACTACAGTTTGGTTTGAATTTTTGTATTGGTTTGTGCATATGTGATTTCTTATTTTGGTTATGTAGTTGACTGACCCCGTTTATTGTTTTCAAAATTTTGGTGATCCATTCGGGGATGGTGAGCAGTTGGTTTAACAAATAATGTATGTGGATGTAGCTCGCGGGTCATGGATGGGTCGTGTCATCACCATTCGTTTAGCTAGCTTCCGCTGGCACTTAAACTTTAGTTTCTTTTGGTTGTTTTAGAGTTGTAATAGTTTTGGTTTAACTTTGAGTTCTAATTTGATTAAACAGTTTTGTACTCTTAATAAATGTTCTTTGATGGTCTATTTGATATATTTATCTCGGGCAACCGAGATGGTAGCACCTTGATATGCAAAGGTGGTCTTAGTAAGGCACCCTCGTGTATGGGGGTATTACAGATAGAAGGGAAGTTAGCCAATTAATAAAAAAGTTTTTTCAAATGACCACAACACAATTTGGGAAATAGGTGAAAATCGTGCAAAGTGACAATTGAACCGAATTTCTATCAGGGACACTAAAGGAGTATTATGATGAACATGGATGATTTTTCAGACAAGTAATGTCAATACACCACAGCAAAACGGGAGAGTGGAGCGAAAACATAGACACATCCTTGAAAGGCTAGAGCCATGCGTTTTCAAGCTGAATTACCTATCGAATTTTGGGAGGAATGTGTCTTAACCGCTGCATTTTTAATAAATAGAACTCCTACCCGTATTTTAAATGGTATGACTCCCTATGAAGTTTTACATAGCAAAAAGCCTCGCCTCAACAACATACCTGTTTTTGGTTATCTAGCTTATGCCAATAACAAAGACAAATTTAATGAACGAGGAAAGCGTTGTATTTTTATTGGATATCCACATAGTAAAAAAGGGTGGAACCTATATGATTTAAAACACAGATGATATTTGAGTCTAGGGACGTGATTTTCTATAAGCATACATTTCCATTTATTGATATATCTTACCCTGGGAAAGAGAACGGGTGTATGTCACGAACAGGAGATAATGTAGATGATACATCACCCGAGACTCAATTCACTGAGACGGAAATAGGGCCAATTGTTGAGGGTGACCCGACTGATGTGGGTGTCGAGGAAATGGGGAGTGTGAAAACATCGCCATTGAGAATGAAGGTGTTATTATAGAAGAAGAGCCTCCTGCCGAAGACAAACCTACAAGACGTGATGCACGAGAAAAGTTCGAACCTTATTAGAAGAAGGACTATTTCTACAAATCAACACGCGCTGTAAACCTCATGGACCGTGCTCACTTAGGCCAATCATCATTCTCAAAGAAAGGTACTCGATATCCGATGGCTAATTATGTCACAAATGATTGTTTTTTTTACTTATCACATGTGTTTCTTAGCAACCATTGATGTGATACACGAGCCTCAAAATTACTCGGAAGCTTCGAGAGAAAGCGAATGGAGACGTACTAGCAATGGGTAAACAAATTGAAGCTCTTGAAGCAAATGGGACCTGGAAAATTGTCGATTTGCCTAAAGGAAAGCGACCCATTGGGTGCAAATGGGTTTTTAAGGTGAAGCATAAAGCTGATTGAACTATTGAATGATATACGGCGAGGTTGGTTGCACAAGATTTTACCCAGGTAGAAGGGGTTGACTATCATGAAACATTTGCTCCTATCGCCAAAATTACTAATGTCAGGTGTCTATTAGTCGTGGCAGTAATCAAAGGGTGGTCGATAGCCCAATTAGATGTCAATAATCCTTTTCTATACAAAGAGCTAAGTGAGAAAGTTTACATGAAAGTGCCTCAAGGTTTTGAAGCCAAAGGAACAAATAAAGTATGTAAATTGCTCAAGTCATTATATGGTTTGAAACAAGCCTCACGGAATTGGTTCGCAAAGCTGGCTGAATCGTTAAAGGAATATGGTTTTGAGCAATCTTTGACGGAGTATTCATTGTTCACCTATAAAAAACAAGATATTTTTCTTTGGGTTTTAGTTTATGTAAATGATATGATTATAGTTAGCAATAGTGACGATGCTAGCACACGGCTTAAAGATTTCCTCAACAAAAGTTTTGGGATAAAGGATCTTGGAAGGCTTAAGTATTTCTTAGGCATCGAAGTTGCTACGGGTCCAAAGAGTTTATTTCTTAGTCAGCGTAAATATGCGCTAGAGATTATCAAAGAAGTGGGATTAGAAGGAGCAAAACCTGCAAATACACCCATTCAACCAAATCACAAATTGCCGTTATCAGATGGCTACGTTCTCAAAGATCCAATGCGCTATAGCCGGTTGGTAGGACGACTTATATATTTGATGATCACGCGACCCGATTTAGTGTATGCAGTTCATATATTATCACAGTCTGTGCATGAGCCACAAAAAGAGCACATGGAGGCAGTATTGCAAGTTGTTCATTATATTAAAGGCAGTCCAGGTAAGGGCATTATAATGCACAAGAATTCCGAGCTAAATTTACGTGGGTACACAGACTCAGATTATTGGAAAAGTTGCCCATTGTCAAGACGGGCATTGACTGGGTATTTTGTTGCATTGGGTGATACAACTGTTTCGTGGAAGGTCAAGAAACAAGCCACAGTGGCGAAGTCTACAGCAAACGCGGAGTATCGTGCACTCGCGGCAGTGACGAGTGAGCTAATTTGGCTAAAAGGTTTTCTTCGTTCGTTGAATATTGATCACACGAGACCGATGTAAGTATTCAGTGATAATAAAACTACATTACACATTGCTAAAAACACAGTATTTCATGATTGGACTAAGCATATAGAAATTGATTGTCATTCTGTTCGACATCATTTGCTAAACAAGACGATTTCCACTTCACATGTAAGGAGTAGACAAAAAATTGCCAACCTATTTACTAAAGCATTGGGTGGAGAAGCCTTTGGTTTTTTACAGTTCTAGTTGGGCATCGGTTTACCATGAGCTCCAACTTGAGGAGGAGTATTTGACGATATTTTAGTAGTCGTAATAATATCTTTATTATTAGTTGTGTTGTATCTTGGTAATTAAGTTATGTATCTTCTAGTTACCTAAAGTATAGAGAATTGTATTAGATAACAACTAGGGTATGCTATGTATATAAGCATACGATGTATTACAATTTATTGATCTCAATATACACACAAATATTTCCCCAATTTCGGTTTATCACTATTGAAGGTGGGCAAATCTTTGAACCTTTTGGAAGTACTTTTGAGCATGGCTTGCAACTTGTGTTGGTATTTTGGTTCACACACAATACCTTGAAATGCTCTTCAAATCCCCTTTTCCGTACCTCCGCAAACCCATTAAGAAAGCCATGCATTCACAATCACTTATGATTTCATTCACACATACGATAAAGTATTTTTACATAAACCTTATTGGTAAAATTGCATGTTGTTTTCCGTCTGGACTTCGTGAAATTGACAGATTCGAATGATGCGACTTAACTAATCAGATGGATATCCGATTTGTACATGACTAGAGGACGCGTACTTTACCTGATACTCGAATTCACCTAAACTGTTCTAATCTGGCCCTAATTACTAGTTGAAGAAAGACTAAATTGAAAAGTAGACTCATCTTAATTTTTTTTATTGGATGAAAATCACAAAAAAAACCGTTATCTTCATTTCCACCACATGTAAGTCAACCTGAAGTTAACATTTACAATGAAACACCTCCCATCCAAGAAGAGACAATTATTGTTTAAGATCCTTCCTCCATTCAATTTGAAGCTCTACTCCAAAATGAAAAAAGTACTTCTAATGTCGGAGATTAATGGGTTGACGATATTGATCGTTCACCACATGATCCTGGAAAGAGATATTGGTGAGAAGGGATTAATAGATAAATGGGGTTGTCAACACGTAATCATGATTTTGGTCAAACCAATTTTGGAAATGTTACTAAATCACATATGCTTAGGTTTCAGTCTGTTTGAGAGTTATTATTGGCTTAAATATGTTATGGAAAAAGATGAGTTCTTTTGTTTTAGGTGTTACTTATTTAAGGATAAAACCATATGTCACAAATTTGTGAGTAATGGGTTTAGAGGTTGCAACCGAACTAATGAGAGATTTTTTAAACATGTTGGATGAGTAATGCTCATAGGCAAGTTTAAGAAAAGAATACTTTTTTTGTAAATCCAAAATCCTCAATTGTCGAGAACATAAATAAGATAAGCAAAGAAGATAGCGTCTTGTATAAAGCTTGCTTGACATTATCACTTGATTGTGTAAAGTATCTTTTGCATTAAGGGTTGAACATTTAGCGGACATGATGAAGTCAAACTTCATCAAACAATAAAGGAAACTTTCATGAACTTTTAGATTGACTTGTGGAAAAGGATGAAATGTTAATAAATTCTTCAAAAATGCCCTAGGAAATTCAAAAATGGCTCCTACTTATGTAAAGCGTTCTTACATAAGTTAATTATAAATAAAGCAGGTTCTTTTAATAATTACTCTTACTTACTAGTATGGTTATATCTGGATTTGTTTTACAACTGCCTTACACAAGCCTAATTGTTGTAAGATATTGGGTTGTCAAATAAAAATTAAAATATAAGTGTTAGGTTGGAGTTATTCACCTTTTGAGAGACCGTTTTATACTATAAGACAACGTCAGGGTCGGTTCTGAGGGTCTTCTAGAGGGGCGGTAGCCTAGGACCCAAGTTAGAAAGGGGCCCATTTGTCTAGGTTTTAAAATAGTAATAGGAAAAGAAAAAAAATCTAATTTGACAGAAACAAAGCAACGATTTTCTAATTTCAGGATGACTTTCTAATTTCTCATCCTCACTCTTTCTCTCCTCTTTTTTACCAAGACCCAATTCTCGACTCTTTTCTTCTTTAATTAGAATACTGAATTTATTAGAAAACTCATCTTCTAATTCTCAAGCAACGGTTTCTTAATTTCAACGACCCTGTGTTATATGACCATTGATTGAGCCTCAATCATAATCTTAGGGTTTTAGTTGGGACGTTCTTCTAATATTGTATTAAATCCCTGCACTCTTGATAAAAGTTAACGTCTTAAAGAGTCATTCATGTTCCACTAACAACACCCACCACCCTTACTCCACCTTTTACAACCCCGTGAATTGAGGGAAACCCACTAATAGTACTATGGCCACAACTCTTTCGGTCAAACCACCACCAAAATTATAGGTCATCACCCTCCGGCCAAATTAACGCCAAAATTGCATCATCTTATTACAAAAATTCGACCACCAATCTTTGGTCACCATTGAAATTCCACCACATCTCCTTAGGGTGGGTGAAAGCAAAATCACCCACACAAAACCCGGCATGACTCCGCCCAAAATCCACAAAGACTCTTCTATTGCACTAATGAATTGCATTAAAGCCACTCAAAATATGGACATTATCCTTCGGTCGTTACCAAATTCGGCCACCATAAAAACAGTTGTTTTCCCTTTTCCACCACCCTTTTAGTCTTCAGTATAAATCTACCATGTATAAACAACGGATTTTTATAGAATTGATATCGTATGTTTTTAAAACAAATTTATTATACATTGTATTTTATTAAGGGCCCAATCTACACTTTTGCCTAGGGCCCCAAAAAACTCGGGAACTGGCATGGACGGCCTTATAAGAAAGTTATTTCAATCATAAGTATTAGTTTGCAAAACCTCAACCTACTAGACGGTGTTAAGAGTTGACTTCTTTATTATTGTTTAACCTTAATTGAGTGCCCCGCGTTGACAAAATGAGAAGGGGGTTCACTAAACCAATGAGTTAATCCTCGTATCACCAACTAATTTTTAATGAAACCTCAGTGAACTTATAAAATGAGTTCTGTCACCTCTGATGTTTACAGGTGTGGCCCCTGCCCTTTTCATGAATTTAACAAGATATCAGAGCTCATGGTTATGTATAGGATATGATGATTCATATTGTTCCTTTATCTGCAAGTTGTTACCTAGAGTCAAGTATTCTGTAGGACTCTCTCTCTCTCTCTCTCTCTCTCTCTCTCTCTCTCTCTCTATCTATCTATCTATCTATCTATCTCTATCTATCTCTCTACGACTCTACGAGTGTAACCCATGCCCTTTTCATAAATTTAACAAACTGTAAATATTAAAAATATATACTCCTTCAATACTCTTTTATTTAGTAGCCATAATGCTTTTACATCAAACAAAACCAAATGGTCTAAATAAGTCGTGCATTGCAATAAATTCGAAAACACAAACTCCTATAAAATTATTTTACATTATTATCGTAAAATTATTTTAGTGTATACAAAATTGTGATCCTTTTTATGTTTTCTAGACTTTTTAATTGATATCACATATATAATGTTAGTAACTATTTTATCATAATAACTCGATAAATTTTATAATATTATTTTGTATACATCTTGTATCTTTTCTTACCTATTTTATGACTCTTAGTTACTATATTACTAAATAGTCTTACACCAATTTATAGAGAATAGCAACCTCCGCTAACTGCTTAACCCTTAACTCCCAACAATTATCAATTAACAAATACAAATTCAATATAACATGTAAATCTAAAAAAAAAAAGGAATGTAGATATAGAGAGAGAAAAAAGGAAAAAAAAAAAGCAAAAATTAGAATACAAGCACGGAATTTTAGGGTTCTTACAATATGACGGCTGCTAAAGCAAGATCTTCATCTTTTTCACAAAATCAAACGACTAAAAATACTAAAAATAGTAATAAGTTCGATCTCTTATCATATACGAGTGCAGAAGAATTCCCTGCTCTTACCAAAAATCATGGTCCTTCAAGTGCGGATGTTCAGAAAGAGAAGAGCTTGGGAGAAATAACTGGTATCTCTCCGTTGGATCTGGATACTTTGGTGGAAGATGTTGCGGAGGAGGATTAGAAGGTGGTGGTTAGTGTGCCTTCTCCTTATGTCCTGGAGGTTATTGAGGAGGAGCCGGCTGGGATGCTGCAATTTACAGCGGAGGAGGTTAAGAAAGAACTGGATTATTGGCGAAACTCTATTTGTTGCTTCATCCTAGGGGCTAATCCTCCATGGGAGATTGTGGATTGTTTCATCAGACGATTATGGCAGAACTACCAGGTAGACAAAATATCGTTCCTTCATAATGGTGTTTTTCTAGTTCGTTTTAAGACAAGGCTAGCATATGAGGCTGTGTTGAAACAGGGTCACTTTCTGTTTGATAACAAACCCCTAATTGTTAAACCTTGGAGTGCTAAACTTGAACTAGTTAAACATGAGGTGAAGTCTGTTCCTGTTTGGGTTAAATTCCATAGGTTGCCCTTGAAATTTTGAGGGAAGGGGATTACACGAATATCTTCTCTTCTAGGGGAGTTTATAAAATGTGACCCTGCAACTGAGGAGAAGACCAAAATAGGATATGCTTGTGCCATGATTGAAGTAGTTTTTGGGATATATTTGCCTGAAAAAGTTAGGTTTTTGGATGAACATGGTGAAATTGTTGAAATAGAAGTTGAATTTGAGTGGAAGCCAGTTGTATGCTATGGGTGTAAAGGTGTTGGGCACAATTATGTAGACTGCAGGAGGACTAAGAAGAAACCTGTCACCCAAGGAGCAGCTTAGAAAACTCAAACCAAGGTTTGGAGGCCTAAACCTAAGCAACCTGAGCTACCTCAGAGGCATAGCAAGGTAGTACAGTCACAACAGAAGGGTAAGGAGATTGTTCAAACCCCTGCTGTGGTTACTCAGCCTGGAACCTAGGTTGAAATCCATTTGAAAACTCCTGTGGTGTGGCTCAATTCTGGGAAATACACTATGGGTCTTACTCCTATGAGGCCTATGATGAGAATGAGTAGGAAGGAAAGTACAAAAGGAGCATATAGTGTGCATACTTTTGGTCAACATACATTCTTAGAAGCTCTGAATACTTCAGCAACACCCAAGGAAGGCATTATGATAAGTGGTAGTGTCTCTCACCCTGGGGTGAGGGGTGTATAGCCTTGGATTCTGGAATGTTAGGGGGCTTAATAATCCTGCAAAGCAAAGGCATGTTAAATGGTTTATGTATATGAACAAAGTAGGATTATTTGGCCTTCTTGAGACTAAGGTTAAGGCCTTGTCTCTAAATAGTGTTAAAGGAATTCTCATGGATGGATGGAGTTTGTCAACTAACAATAGATGGCATAAGGGAGGTAGGTTTTGGGTTCTTTGGGATCCTACCATTTTTCATGTTGACTTCTGTGATTACTCGGCTCAATGTATTAACATGAGAGTTACTGAAATTGCTACAAATTCTATCTTTAGGTTGTCTATGGTGTATGCTTATAATGATATCCTTGGTAGACATGAGTTATGGGAGCAATTGGAAAATTTTGCTGATACTGTTTCTGAACCCTGGATAGTTTGTGGGGATTTTAACTGTGTCTTGTCTCATTCTGAAAGATTGGGTGGTAGTAGCAGTGATACTGAAATTAATGAGTTCCAACACTGTTTGACTAGGTATGGTTTGGTGGATAGTCCAGCAATGGGATCTCTCTTTACCTGGAACATTAAACAAGAGCCTGCTACTTGTGTTTACAGCAGATTAGATAGGGTTTTGATAAATGGTGAATGGAGTACCCTTATGGCAGATATGTATGCTCATTTTCTCCCAGAAGGAGCCTTTGATCACATCCCTTGTGTTATAAAATGCAGGAGTCAATTGGCTACACATAATAAACCATTTAAGTATTACAATATGTAGGGAAAAGCTACTAATTATATTACTGCTCTGAATAGTTGGTGGGATGTACATCAACAGGGTACTAAGATGTTTTGTCTTGCTAAAAAGCTTAAGATGCTTAAGCTGCATCTCAGGAATTTCAATCAAGAGTTTTTTCGTGACATTGAAAAGACCTCTGCCAAGGCCTTGAAGAATTTGGAATAAATTCAAATTCAGATTGTGAGGAATCCTGGGAATGCAGATTGGATTGCTAAGGAGATTATAGCTCAACAGGAGTATAAGGAGTTACAGGCTGCTTGCACTCAATTCTTAAGTCAAAAAGCAAAAGCAGCTTGGATTAAAGATGGAGATTATAACTCAAAATATTTTCATAGAGTGATTAAAAGTAAGTTCATGAGGAATCAAGTGTTGATGATTAAAGATGTTCATGGAGTTGAATTTGATGATCCTCATGGCATTCAAAAAGTTTTTTTAAACTATTACAAAGTTCTTCTTGGTACTACCAAAGAGACAAAACCTGTGAATGTGCATATTTTCAGGAAAGGGACAGTTTGTGATTCCAGACACTGGGAGATCTTGCTAAAACCAGTTACAGCTGCAGAAATTAAGGAAGCTATATTCTCTATCCCTGAGCACAAAGCACCTGCCCTGATGGGTTTTCAAGTGCTTTCTTTAAGGACTCGTGGAGTGTGATAGGAGAGGAAGTTAGTGCTGTTGTACTGGATGTGTTCAGAACTGGAAAAATCCCGAAGCAAATCAATGCCACAACTCTTACATTAATACCCAAGTGTAAGATGACAACAAATGTGACTCAATACAGGCCAATAGCATGCTGCAATGTGATATATAAGTGTGTGTCCAAACTCATGTGTAATAGGTTGGCTAGGGTTTTGCCAGATCTGATCAGTTTAAATCAGGGAGGGTTCATCCAAGGTAGGAGTATAATTGAAAAAATCATGGTGTGTCAGAATTTAGTAAGGCTTTATAATAGGCAGTCTTGCTCCCCAAGATGTATGTTTAAGATGGACCTCATGAAAGCGTATGATTCTGTAAGTTGGAGATTTGTTCAGGAGTTGCTGGATGCTTACAAGTTTCCTCCTACATTTAGCAAGCTGTTAATGGAATGCATCACAAGTGCTTCATTCTCTCTTTCCCTTAATGGTGAGACATTTGTTTTTTTCCCTGGCAAAAGATGGTTAAGGCCAGGAGATCCAGTCTCACCATTGGTGTTTACTTTGTGTATGCAGTACTTGAGTAGGATTCTTTCTTGTGCTACTGACAAAATAAAATTCCATTTCCACCCTATTTGCAAGCAAATGAAGTTAACTCATTTAATGTTTGCTGATGATCTTTTGTTGTTTTACAAAGGAGATGCACAGTCTATTATGGTTTTGTTAAGAGCTTATTCTGCTTTCTCAGCTGCTTCTGGACTGCAAATGAATGCACAGAAGTCTTGTGCGTATTTTAATGGAGTCAAGACTCAGCCGAAGAAAGAAATTCTAGCTATTTCAGGGTTTACAGAAGGCACACTGCCTTTTAAATATCTTGGAGTACCTATTACTGCAGGGAGATTAAAGAAGAAGGACTGTGCTGGGTTAGTGGATAAAATTGTTGAGAGGATTAGAAGTCTGGGAGCTCAAAGATTGTCTTATGTTAGGAGACTTGTATTGGTTAATTCTGGCCTAACTTCTATGTATACTTATTGGGCCTCTATGTTTGTCCTCCCTAAAGGTGTGATGTCTAGGGTGGATGCCATCTGTAGGTCCTTCTTATGGAAAGGTAGGTTAGAATATTCTAGAGTTCCTCTGCTTGGTTAGGCTAAAGTTTGTGTCCCTCTGATTGAAGGTGGATTTGGAATAAAGCAGAGTCATATTTGGAATAAGGCTTCTATTGGGAAACTAGCATGGTGGATAGCAGCGCAACCAGATAAATTATGGGTACAATGGGTTCATCATGTGTACTTAAAAGGTGCCAATTGGTTTGACTACACTCCTACTGCAGATTCCAATTGGCATTGGAGGAAAGTTTGCAATGTCAAGGATCTGATCAAAGAGGGGTTTGTAGATGGACAATGGAGTATTGGATCAAGGGGGTATACTGTTAAAGGATGCTATGAATGGTTAAGAGATAAAAGAGTTCAGGTTGATTTGCATAGGGCTGATTGGTGTTCTATGGCTCTACCAAAGCATTCTTTTATTGCCTGGCTAATCTCTAATAATGCGCTTATGCTGAAAGATAAACTGGCTCATCTTCAGATTTCACAGGATGATTTGTGTTGCCTGTGCCAGTCAGCTACTGAAACGCATAAACATTTGATTGAGGAGTATCACTTTAGTAAGAGTCTGCTGCAAGGTACTGGACTCTGGCTAGAGTCTGATATTGATCAGAAGAATGCCCTGATTGCTATTGCTAAGAAGAGATGGAGTGCACTTCGTAAGAAGTTGTGTACTGCTGCTTGGCTTGTTGGTACATGGTTTGGATGCAAATAAATAGTGCACGTATTCATGGAAGTGTTACCAGGCCTGAACTGGTAGTACAACAAATTAAAAGGATGGTTGTTAGCAGATTTCATGAGTGTAAACCTAGAGTAGTTAGTCCAAAAGATAGAATTTGGTTATGTAAGGTGCATCTCATTTGATACTAGCAAAAAATGATGTATGGTCTTAAAATTCTTGTAATTGCGGTTAATCAATGAAAAGCTCACAATTTAGCAAAAAAAAAAAATACAAATTCTTGTGTGAGGCAGTTGTACACAAAAATTTGTGCGAAATGGGTATTTTATATTTTTAGTTTTTCTTAACCGTTTTTTCTTTGATCACTTTTACCCAACATTCTTTTATAACCGCCTACGAAAATCCAATTAACTAACAATATGAAAGAAAAAAATATTTAGGCAATTTACTTACTCATGCTCATCATCAGTCCAAGGAATGCCCCTCCTCCTTTGTACACTTATATTTGTTACATTTGGCACTATAGATGTTAATCCTTCTTGATTGCTCTTGTGACCGTATAAATCATCAAGTTTTTCATCAAAACAACCTGATTCAATTATCTCAACATCTCTTAGTAATGCATCATAGTTATTTTGGATTTGTTCAATCGTCTTTCCAGGAACTCTATAGAATAATTCTTTGACCAAATTTGGGTTGTCATGACCTAATTCTATAAGACCAATTTCAAATGCCTTGTTCTCTTCAAAAATCCATTCCATAATTTTTATTTATGAAAAAAATTAAGTTATTATTATATAATTTGTTTTGCTAACATTGAGTTTTTATAAAACTACTGATCAAATTAAATTGTGTCTTTTATGGGTGAGAATCAAACTGATTTTGCTTTTGTAGTGCTTGGCATCAAATATGATCTTATTTTCCAAAAATGTGACAAATTAAAGTTGCTTTATGTTAAAATTAATGTTGCATCTTTTTCATTAATTCTTGAAAGAAGTGAAAAATGTAATTATTTGAAGTGGATTCTATTATGTTACTCCGTATCATTTAATTATTTAGTAAGATTTATTATGTGTTTGGCCTAGTTTGTAAAAGTATTTTTGGACTCAAAAACACTTTTTGGCCAAACACATAGTTTTCTCAAAGTTAAACAAAATTTCTCAAAAACTAAAAATCCATATTTTTGCCCATAGAAATAGAAACAACTCTTTGTTGTTGCTGCTTTTGAAAAACACTTTTGAAAAATTAAGCTTGAAAAACAAAAACTCATTTTTGAGAATTGTGGTCAAACATGCATTTAGTAGGATTTTAAAATTGGATCCCTAAGAGCAATAGCAATAGAAGAACTCTACATAAAGTTCTTATCTTGCCATGTCACATTTCATTAATTCCAATGTTTAAGAACTTTTATTCACAATAGATGACATTTTTATAAAGTTCTTAAATAGAAAATAGTAAATATGTAATTGGTATTCACAATTTTCAAAGTCATGTTTATTGGTCCCCAAATTCTCATGTATAAATGACCAAGTTCTTATTTTAGAACTTAATTCTTAAAATTAAGAACAACTTTGTAGTTGCAATAGAAGAACTTTTTATTTTGGGTTCTTATTGATAACCCCAAGAATAAGAACCATTATTGCTATTGCTCTAAGATGGAACACAGATTCGTGTATAAGATAATTTTACATGTAAAATAGGTAAACACCTTATATTTTATACCATATTACTCTCTTCCATTCTTTAAAAGCACCTACATTTCAAGAATTGTGAAAATTATTTTAATCAATATCAATGTTAATGGAGTAATTCCTAAGATAATGTTAATAGTATCTTGTAAAATCGAGTAAATCACCTTAGTAACAAATCAACTAGTAAGTATTCGACATAATTTAATTGAGATTTTGAGTTAAATATCATGTTAGTACAATAATGTCTAAAATTTAAAAGTGTAATCACTTTTCAAAGAGATTTAGACTAGTAGTTATGATTTATAAGGGTTGACCCCAACGGTAAAGGGTCCAAACTTCTACCTAGAAGTCAGTGGTTAAATTCTCATTGCGTTAAAACATAACTCTATTGGTATGCACCTATGCGGTATGTAAACTTGAGTACCAAAATAAATAACAAACATTTATGAGAGAGCGAGATTACATAAATAAACTAAAATAATTTCACACTAAATGTTTACCTACAGGTGGCAATCATTGACGATATAAAAACACGATATAAATCTGACATGAAATTAGCATGTTAAGGTTAAGAAGATGTAAAGGTAATTCGGTTAACACAGACACGCTAAGAAATTTAATCAGGGTCGGGTTAGGATAGAAGTCTTCTGACACAAAAACCCATTTATCATATAAATGGGTTATATAGAGCGAGTTGGGTTGCTTGGGCCGACAACATACTTAATCTGTTTAGAAATAAGACATATAGCTCCTCTTTGGGTTAAGGCATGGGCTAAGCAAATTCTAAAATAATTTGCTTAAAGATAAATGAATTAAATAAATTGGCTTGCCTTAAAGAAAACATAAATGGGTTGTGTTATGGTTGAGACAATCGACCGGTTAATGTAATTCGGTACTGGTTGGAGGATAATGAGTAGCAACCTAGCTAACGTTGACAAGAGCTTAACCGAGACATAATCCTCTATCCCTTATATACTAAAAGAATAACAAAACTATTCATTCAATTTTGACGAGTGATCTTTAATATATTTCAACATATTACATTTTATATTTGTAGTAAACTTTGTCCACTTTATCATATATAATAACTCTACTATATACCAAAGATGTCACAGTCTATTTTGGACGATTGGTCCCAAAATTGTAATTTTCATGGCTCATTTGCCAAGAAAAGAAAAATCAATAACTCTGTTATATCCTAACCTACTTTTATTCAATTACAACAACAACAACAACAACAACAACAACAACAACAACAACAACAACAACAACAACAACATCGGAGTCTTAATCCCAAAATGATTTGGGGTCGGCTGACATGAATCATCCTTTGGGACCGTGCATGGGTGAACGCACACC
The DNA here is from genome assembly GCF_048544455.1 of Silene latifolia. Lineage (NCBI taxonomy): Eukaryota > Viridiplantae > Streptophyta > Magnoliopsida > Caryophyllales > Caryophyllaceae > Silene > Silene latifolia. The sequence continues at coordinate 282,230,010 of NC_133538.1, read as the reverse complement.
TCAATGCGAAAAAATAGAAAAGAAAAAGTGAAAAACAAAAGAGGAGTGAAACATAATACAAAAGCCAGGTAAACTTATAGGTTTGAATTATTTGTGAATTAATTTATAATTCTTCATAAACTGCTGTATGTCAAATTCATTTAAAACTTTAACCCTAAAATATCAAGAAGGTAAGTCTTTGAATTATAGGCGATTAATTAATTTATTTTGAGCATTGGGAAAAAAAACACCATCGAGTGATACTGAGTCTCGGTGTATCTCTCCTACCTACTTTATATACAGTTCATGATTTCTATAGCCTTTTACCTACTTTACTTAAGGGTCATTATTTCAATAGTCCTTTATGTAGTAATCTGTAACACACTCATTTACCAAGAAGCCTTTAACAAGACTTTTCATAGCAAATAAGGGAGTTACCATCTCAGTTGCCCGAGGTAGTACATATCAAATTGACCATCCAAAAACATTTATTAAAATAAAGCAATGTTAATACATTAACAAATCCAAACTCCAAAATTAAATAACACTCAAAATCCAAAATGAAACAACTGTCTACTAGTCTCAGCGGAAGCTATAAAAAAAATGACTCGTCAGGTGTCCCATCCAATCCCGCATACAAGCTCAATCATCAACACTTGCTAGATTCACTGCTACCCATTAGCCGGTATCAAATGGTTCACAACAATTTTGAAAACATACGAATGTCAGTAGAGCTATACAATTAATCACAATAAATACACAACCACATATAATTCGTACGAACAAACCAATACAACTCCATCACCCCAAACTCCATTGTAGCCTGTGTCTGAACCGCAGCACAGACACCACTGGTTCTCATCGCAACAGGTAACCAACCTCTGCCGATGCCAAAACGCAACACTGGGCATCAAAAACCCTGCTCATCGCAACGAGCGAACCCAGATCCTTAATGTGCACATCCCCCTGATGACGGGAGTCACAAGAGGCGATACATGGGGGTGAAGTCCATCTCCCGACATGGCTTCACAATCTCAATCACAACTCCATCACCTTCAACAACTCAACAATAATCACAAAAATGTAGATGATCACACCATCATATAAACAAAATATCACAATCGTGTCACAAGTAACCATATAATCATACCGAGTAGAAAAACCCTACCTTGTTAGTAAATCCGCACACCACCATAGAGCTATTCCAAGAATCAAGAAACCAAGCAATTAAAACGAATTCTCTATAAATTCATCACCTACGATTAATAAATGCCTATACCATTACTAACTATTCTAGTTAGCCAACATAGAATCCTTAATTACCAATTTCCCCGAATTTCCCAAAACCTAGGGTTATGGCAATTAAGACTAATGTATAAACATATATTAAGACTTACTAGAACTTGCTAACAAAGACTGAAGAGAAATGAAGCTTTAATCAGAAATCCGCGATCGATCTCCTCGCAAAAATGTTTAGGAAAGGTAGAAATGTTATTAGGAATGTTTTAGAAATGTTTTTAGGGTTAAGCGATGTTTAATAAAGTGATTAGGCGAAATATAAATAATCCACTTAACCACGAACTGAATCGACGAAAATAGAACTTAGACCGGCTCACTCGGTCGAGTATAAAGGACTCACTCGACCGAGTGGCCACTGCTCGCTCGAGTGCTCAACATACTCGTTCGAGTGACCACAAATCAGAACAAGGCTTGAACACCAACTCACTCCGTCAATCTCACTCGCCCGATTAAGATCTACTCGGTCGAGTATGGCCCCATACTCAGCCGAGTACCTAACTCAGAAATACGGAGTATTACAGTCTTCCCTCCTTAAAAATGAACTTCGTTCTCGAAGTTCGCATTTGCCTCTACACAACTCAAACTCTCTTCTTGCATTCTCAACGACAACTTAACAAATAGCGCCTACCTCAAAAACATAACCCACAATATTGAATCAACCATAATATAGCTTACCAAATTCCCACTGCTAACACTGACTTACTAACATATCGCTCACTAACAAATCCAATAACAATACAATCCACCAAGCAAGAACAACTACCAAAATGAAATGTTACATAATCCAATAAAAATGGGAAAAGAAAAAAATATACTTATAGATGTACAATACCATTGTAAAATCATCTTAAATTTAACTTTACTTTTATGTGTATTTTTCCTGAGTATTTTAAAATTTAATTGCTAAATTATATTTTAATCTTTTGATGTCAATACTTAAATTTGACAAAGTCTATATATACTCCTTTCATCGCGGTCATTTGTTTACCTATTCGATATTCAACTGTTACAATCATTTGTTTACCTTGTTATACTGGGATTGCTTTTGATCATCAACGTCATTATTGTCCATTGTCATCCATTACCGGTAACCACGAATACTCACCTCCCTTCTCCTTGGTCTTTGTGTCAAAAGTAAAAGTAAACAAAAGATTGAACAAAGTGAGTATTATTTTTTAGTTACGTACATTGTAAGTTTTTGAGTTTGAAATTTATAGAAATAGTCCATAACCATTACATTAGAACTTATAAACTCTACCACACAACTCAAAATTTTTGTTATAAAACTCATAAACTATATCATTAGTTGTATACTCTCTCCGTCCAGTCATTTGCTTATCTTGGTTTTGGCAGTAAGGCCAAGAAGAGGGGAGATGACCATTTGTGCGTAATGTTATTGCGTGACGAGTGGGTAACAATTTGTGTAGATGATCAAATTAGCGTTTAAAAATATTCTCAATATACAAAGGTAAACAAATGAAGGAGGATGAGTCCAATGGTTAAGCTAAGCTAGTTGTCACTAGCTTAGCTTTGGAATATCATATTTTGAGTTTTAACAATTTTGGGCTACAAACTACTCCAATAGTTTAACTTACTTTTCTATTAGCTAGAAACGTAGAAAACTAAAAAATAAATCTAAGTGGTTGTTTGGCCTAACTTATAAAAATGAGTTTCTACTTTTGAAAAGTAGTTTTGCATAAACTGTCTTGAAAAAACTGTTAGTGTTTGGCCAAAAGTTATAAGAAATTGTTATTAGTAGTTTGTTGATGTTTGGCCTAGTAAATTTAAAGTTTTTTTCCTTCTTTAAATTTTCATGTAATGCTAAAATATGTTATTTTAAATATAAAACAACAAGAATCATACAATTATACTACGTAAACTAATTTTCATTGAACACAAACAACATTGGATGCAATTAGTTTCAAATCGATCATGATGTTATCAAATTTTTTAAAATTTAATTAGTGCTACTTTTCATCGAATTAGTTAATCTTAAAATGAATTGATAAATTCTTAATTTCATCCTGCAAACTCAAAGAAATCCAATAATTTATTCTTTAAAAAAGTCTGAAATAGTAAATGCCAGTTAGCATAGTAGGAGTAGCTATCAAAATAAAAATCATTCTAAGACAATGTATCGGCTTACGAATAATGATAATTAAAACAACTTTCATTGAAAAAAAAATATATGGAGCAGAGAAAAATCATTGTGTCCTCCGGAAGGACCGTCCTCCTTACACCTAAAGGCAATCCACTAAATAAAGTATTATAAAAGTTTAGGTGTAAGGACGGTCCTCCCGGAGAACACAAGAATTTTTTATGGAGCAAATGCTAGTATATACGTTTTTATTAGACGTAAAAGAAAATGGTGTTGAAGATATGGGGTATAGTGAAAATAGAAGATTTTGAGAAATAGAAGCAAAACTGCTATTTTCTACTTCTGTTTCTAGGGGTTATTTTACTTTTTGGGTTAAAAAGAAGTTGTTTTTACTTTTCCAAAAACTAGTGTTTGACCCAGCTTGTGTTTTTCTAGTGTAAAAGTAGTTTTAAAAGTCAGGCCAAACAAACCCTAAATTTGATTAATGGATCATTGGACCGCTAGTTTCGTATTGGTTGTTTTCTTGTTGTGGATTTATTTAAAATTTACTAACTCCATTGACAAAGAATCTCCCTAGGGACCGTCCCCATAAAGATGGGGACGGGCAATAGAAAAAATAGCCCAATATAAGAGGATTAAAGAAAAGAAAAACAATAATTATTCGTACCACCTTCTACACCCTCATCACCGCCATCGTCTTCAACCCCCTCTGTAGTCCACGCCCTCACCGACCGCCACCTACATCACCACTTCTCCGGCCACCGTCACCGACTCCATCGCCACTCCAACCCACTTCTTTACCAATCCACGACAACTCATCAACAATAGTCCGTCTTTATCTCCTCCACAAATCAATTTGGCATTTGATAGTTAAATCTCAGATTTAAAAATTGAGATTTCATGCTTCTAAACTTCTATTAGTTTTTTTTTTTAACTTAAATACTCATGCTTTTATATCGAGAACTTTGAGTTTTAAGTTGAAAATTATGAGGTTCAAATCTTTATTTATTTTTAATGTAAATAATCATGCTTTTAACCTGAGAACTTTGAGTTTTAAATTTAAAACTATGAGGTTCAAATTAATTCAAAACTCTTGTATAGTTAATTCATAACTATAATTAGTCCATACTCCATACACATAATTCAACATCTAAAGGTTTTCACTTCAAAACACAAAGCTTTAATTTTGAAAACTCAAGTATTTGTTCTATTTCTTTTCAATACACAAGTTTACAGTATTACATGCTTTAATTTATGCAAGAATGGTTTTTAGATTGATAACTTTCAATTTTAGTTTGAAAATTGAATGTTTATTGTTTCAAATAATAAATTAATTGCCGTGAGATGATGTTTGTGTAGAGGAGTTGGAGTCGATGTATGGGGTTACAGTGGGAGTCGTCGTTTGTAGGTGACAGGATCATGTGCAGGGTGTAAATTGACTCGGGGAAGGCGTAGTACTGTAGTAGGGGAAAGGTAGCCATAGACTCAGAAAGTTTGAGAAAGGTGGAGTGCATATTTGTGATTTGCTTTTCAAGTTTTGGGCTTCTAGATAACCGGCCGGTCTTATGGTAAGAGACCGTCTCATTAAACAATTTGTGCTCCATAGAACTACTAACTCAAACTAAGCTAGTCGATATAAAACTCGAATGATCAAACTACTAACTTGCAATTTCTTAAAATAAGTACGTAACAACTAGTGATATAGTGTGTGTTTGCCTGCTAGGTAGCACGGACACTCCTCCTAACTAGCCATCCCGTGTCCGACACCGTGTCGGACACCCGGACACCCGACACTGGTCGGACACACGCCTAAACATGATATAGTTTAAACCAAGAATAAATTGTCAAAAAGATTGATTAGAAGATTGGTTTGTGTGGGAAATGAGAATTAGTTATAGTTAAGGTCGAATTTTACCTTCAGTTACCTAAATTTAGTATCAAATACATTACAAAAATAAAATCATACGTTATTTATAACCATAAAATATGTTTTTTATTAAATTTAAATAGCGTGTCCCGTGTCCTAAATTTCATGGGATGCCGTATCACGTGTCTGTGTCGTGTCCGTGTCAGTGTCCGTATCCGCTTTGGTGCTACCTAAGTGTTTGGCCACACTTTTCAAAGTTTTTCTAATTCTTAACTACTTTTAAAAAATTAAGCTTTCAAAACAAAAACTCATTTTTAATAATCTAGGCCAAACATGTTCATAGTCTATAAATGGTAAAAAGAGTGGTAAAGAAATCATTACGAATCGCTAATGCTATTTCATTTTCATTAAATAAACACTTTTTCTTTTAATCGCCCATAAATTACTTACGTCGCCCGAAAAAATGATTAAATTACCCTCTCTTTATTCTCTTCCTCCAAATTTTACCCTTTCTCTTTTACCATGATCGCCAAACAGCAACTGGCAAACACAGGTAAAACATGCATTATGTACTCTCAATCATAATACTCCGGTACATTGCATCTTCAGCAACTTCATCTACAGAATTAATTAAGTTTGTTAATTGCCTTATTGAATTCTAGATGTGTTCTTAATTTTACCCAAGTAGGTTGATTAAGGGGAAATTTCAATTAAACTTTTAAATTGAAATTCTGGAAAATTGTACTTTACAATTAGTAATGCTAATCAAATTCAACCTTATGCTCATCACGAATTTGCTCGAAAATCCTTGAATTTGCTGGAAATTGAAAAAAACTCGAAAATTGGACCAAATTGTTGTTCGTGAGTAGCACACAAACACACCGCCGCCATTTCGTGTGCCATACACGAGCACACTACCAACACTTCGTACGACATACACGAACACACCAGGGATATCTCGTGGAGCACAAACGAGCAGGCCGGGGGGTGTCTCGTGCTTTCTACACGATCTGACAATGGAAGTCTCGTGCGCGACCATGAATGACCTCACGTTATGCCTTCAAAGGAATGAACTTCTCTTCTCTTCCCTGACATGGGATGATACACTGATTTATGCAGAAACAGTGGGTTGCATTCTTTGATTGCAATAGTGGATGATTTAGTGAAGGGTTTTTATTTATTTCTTTTACTTTTTTGTTAATTTGGGTGATTTGGTAATGTTCTCTCGAAATTCCATGTCTTTTAGTTTGTAACTAGTTGGAAAGCCCGTGCGATGTACAGGACTCCCATTAGAATTATCTGTAAAAATATACTCTTAAGTTTGATTAAAAAAAAAAGTTCAACAATGTTAAATCATTAATGGAAAAAAAAAATTTGTAGTTGGTTACGTTGTTGTCTAGTTAATTACCGATAAATTATTAGTACTTTTAGCAGAAAAGTTTTGTCCTTCATAGGTATAACATCAAGAGTACGTATTTAACTTTTTCATTGTCACATGCACATCCGGTTTTAGTTAAATACAAAACACACTATGTCCATAACACATGCTGCAGCACACCATAATGAACCCTTAATAACGAAGACATGCCTTATGAGTTTTACAAATTATTTTCACCAACAACAACTAAGCAATACATAATGCGGTTACGTAAAACAACAGGTGTCATAATTATATAAATTTAGTGTATTCAGAGAAAATGCTAGATCTCTAACAATATAATTCTACCTTGACTATCTACATATAACTAAGAGTATTTATTCCTTTATAAACTTCTCACAAAATCAATCCAAACTAAATTATAATATAATTAGTAGCCTAAACAATAATCAATCAAAAATATATGTGATTCTATTACATAAAATGCAAGGGGCACCTAGTACTCTAGTAGTATCATATTTGACAATATCGTTTAATAGTTTATGGCATCAACAAAATAGTTGGGTTACCAAATTAGTATTTTAGGGCATCGCTGAAAACGGTGTACGTTACCATGGTCTGCATAACCGGCATAGTTCTCTTACTAAGTTAATGTTCTTACAGAGTTAATGTTCCTCAATAACATAACTGACATGCCACACCTGGTACTGTGATAGAGCTTACCATTATGAGTTATATTTAAAAATGTATTATTTATACTCCCCTCCCTTCTTAAACATCTTCCACCTTTCTTCTTAAGGGGCCAAACTTTTATAATTTTGACCACTAGAATGTCGAAAATCATGGTCAAACTACCCCATTGACAACTGTGTAAAAGCAATACAAAAGATAATTGAGAAGAGGATGAAGTACATTTAGTGTGAGAAATTCCTAAAAGATAATGAATTTCGCTCCTTAAGTCTAACCCTACTAAAGTATTTTGCCAAGTCTTGCATAACGAAAACTAAAATTACATGCTCCCTAGTTGTCATAATTTATGTCGCGGGTAAAAAGTTTTCAAACTATAACCGACTCAACTTGTGGAGATCTTTACTCGTTTATTCTATAACTTTCTCAAATAATTCTCATAATATTTTTACCCATGTCTAACACTCATGGTTGTCATCATTTAAAATTCAGTTTGAGTCTAAAACTTTATTTATATTTGCTGCATCCAAGACAAATGCGACATAATTGGACACTTGCGATAGATTTTCCCTTTTTGTCAAATTTGCTTCTTCTTATTGTAGAGCTAACAATTTTTATTCTCATGTAAAAAGCTAACGTTTATTTATTTTGAACCAATTTCTTATTATTTTGTTCCTCGTGATTATTATAGAGTATATTTGTAATTTGCGTTATAATGTCTAATTGCTAATATTTATTCTGAACCAATAGTTATTTATTCTATCAATCAAGTTTATAAAATTAAAAGGAACTTGAGATCAACTCCTAACATTAGGCTAGAAAACAAGTAAACATGGGCAGACATAAATAAGAAATTAATTTGACATGAGTAAGGTCGGGAGATTATAAGAAATCTCATATTTAAGCTCTGTTTCTAAGAAATAAGCTTAAGCTTATTTGACCAAAATTTCATTTATCTTATTTCTTATAAGTATTTGGTAGATAAATTATTTACCAAAATAAGAGTAGCTTGTGAGTAATATGTTACTTGTTTCTTATTTTTAATCCTTCAATTTAAAATATTAAATATGGAGTACTTACTAAGTCCTTTTATGTCATTTTACTAAAAACTAACTACTTTTCGGTTAGTTTTCCAAACACTTTTTATTTAATCAGTTAACTTATCAACTCCTACTTTTCAGCTACCTTTTAAGCTATTTTTTTTAGCTTTCAGTTAACTTTTCAATTTTACGATGACTAATGAAATCTGAGATATAGTATATGAATAAGTACTTTGTATGTTATTAATATACCATATAATTAGTTACATTGTGTATTTAGAGTACCACTTAGTATTATTCTTTTAATCTTTCCAAATTTCCATGAGTCCAACACTCAAACTCTAAATGGTTAAAAACTGTTTCGTTTTTCTGCATTGTAATTAATTTTTTTGTTCTCCATGTTGATGTTAAGAAGAATTGTGCATTAAGTAAAATTTTATCCTTGTAATATGAATCTAAGAAAAAATCAATATTATGTAATGGTTAGATTACAATTGATCATCAGTTCATCATATGACTAATACTATGAGTTGCTGCAAGCTTTAATTTGTTCAAACCACAAAATTTTACTTCGGTTATTCTCGGTTTTGTTCCTCTACGATCTAATGATCTACACATTCTTATTTAGTATAAATTAATGAAACAAAATAGTACTCCCTCTAACCCGATCAATAGTTTATACTTTCCTATTTAAGGTGAATAAGTCAAATAGTTTACACTTTTGTTTTGTAGTAAATAAACAAACAATGTTGGTGGGGACCATTTTATTTCCTCCTCATTTCGTGTTTCTTTTGTTTTTTTAATAATTATAAACGCATTCCTCTCTCATTACCTTAATAATCGTGTATAAAGTAATTATAAACTATTGACCGGGAGGGAGAGAGTAACGTATATAGATCAGTGAATTATTTTATATGTATTGATCACTTGAATGCATGTGTATCAAGGCATGTATGATTTATATACACACTCCAATAATTATTTTGTGATTATAATTTGATGAAGTAACTGTAGTTTATACCTTACCATAACACTTTTATCAAATAAATTCATTATTTATCCATCAGCTTCTTGAATTTGATGCGGGATTACAAACTACAAATGTATGAGACCATAAGTGTGAGAAAAATAAAAATGAAAACTTGGCCTATTACAATTGTCTGTTATCTGTTTGATAATTGTAACTACTTATATTAGGATAATTTTACTAAAATATATTTGATCTACTTATATTAGGATAATTTTATTAAATTTTGTTTTAAATATTAAGAAATCTACTTGTATTGGGATAATTTTAGTAAATTTGTTTCGAAATCTATTATTGTTAGGATTGCTTAAAAAGTTAGACTCTCTAATATCGCTCGAAAAGTTTCTGCTTTATATATATGTATTGATTCAATTAGTTGCTGACTTCTTGTGAGGGCAAGAAATCCAATAAAGTTAAGGAGTCGAAAATTCAAGAAATTAAAGTTTATGAATCAATTCAATTGGTTAACCTTGTGTCCGCGTGTAAATCGTCTTCTACATGATTGAAATGGCTTTAGTTATCTAATTTAAGCTTTTTGAAAAAAATAAAAATTATAGATAGTCATGAAATATTAGTAATTTTTTTTATTAATATTATTATTAACTAGTTTTCTTGCCCGTGCGTTGCACGGTTCTAAAATAATGTGTGATAAATTTCACAATAAAATGGAATATAGACATATAGTACATCGTTCATGTCTAAGATTTTATGTATCCCGCATGACCAACAAATAATTCCCTTTAACATAATATTAACATAAGAATAAAAGAGTGTTTGATTAATAAAATACTTTTTTTAGGAAAATAAAACCAATATGAAGATTATATATATGATACTTGGACGGATAGTTTTTAGAATTTGTTCATTAATACCTGTTTGTTTTTCAATTGGTCAAACAAAACAATAATTTTTACTCTGCATAATCAACTCAATGATGCAACAAATCTTCTTCTTTTGAATAACAACCATAATTTAATCATTGCTGGATCAAATTGTAATTATGTAAAAACAATTAGAGGTAGTTAGAATGTTATATCTCCCGGTCAAACTATAGAAGTACGTTTGAATGTGAACCAAATTCCGACGCAATACTATATGGCTAGGGCTGCTTATGACACCACCCCCTATAGCAATAGTCTTAAATCATTTTATATATAACTTCATTGTACACTAAATAATTATTAGCATTTTAAAAGTATTTATTTAATTTATTAACATAAGTTTTTAGAATATTTTTAATATTTTTTACTAATTTTATTATAATTCACCTGCATATGAGAGTACGTTTATATAAACCATCAAATCTCCATTGATGAAGGAGAAGAAGAAGAAGAAGAAGAAGAAGAAGAAGAAGATGGTTGTTATTGTAAGTTTAGTTGTTAATGAAAGTAGAGAGAAGATTATAGAGAGATAAAATTGATTCAATATTATTGATTCAATATTATGAGAAAGATAATCTGATTGCATCAATGTGCTTGGCTTATATACGCAAGACTTCTAACAACTCTAACTGACTAACTGACTTAGTTAGAGGTTAGTTACAGGTTGGTTACAAGTCTATGACCAACAACTAACATTGACCTATATTGTCTACATTCCACCCTCAAGATGGACTAAAAGAAGGTAGGTGTAGGCCAAGCTTGGTAGTCATAAAATTATGTTCACTGGTACCAAGAGGTTTAGTCATAATGTCTGCTAACTGGGACTTGGTACCAACATGTTGATTCTTTAGAAACCCCTTCATCTGCTTATCTCGAATGAAGTGGCAATCAACATTGATGTGTTTTGTTCTCTCATGGAAGGCAGTGTAACACCCCCATATACCAAGGAGCCTTAACAAGACTTTCCCCAGCATATAAGGGCATTACCATCTCGGTTGCACGAAGACAATAATAATCAAATGTCGATAAAAGAACGTTTAAGTTATATTACAAGCGACTAACAAAACTAATGATATAAAAGATACAACTCAAAAACCACTATCAGCTACGTGAACTACTTCTGCCATGACTCGTGATAGACTCGTCCCTCCAAGCACCCAACTATCATCCAAACGACAACCTGCTAAGACCGACTGCTCACTATAGTGGATCACGACAGACAAAATAGAAACAAACAACAAAACAAATCACACAAGGTCAGCAACTGAGAAAGCAAACATATAAAACAGACACAACACAAGCACAACAACACACACACCACAACTCCTCTAACCAACCACTATCACCGACTGTCCACTGGACCAGCCCCGCCAGTGGGGGACCGCAGTCGTTCCCACCTAAGCCCCGCTCATCTATCCGAGCGATAAACCCATGTCCATTAATGTGCACATCCCCTCCCGTGTCGGGTTCCACTGAGGCGAACTACGGGCGTGAAGCCACTCCCGCAAGTGACTCCACTCAGCCGAGGACGCACCTCGAGAACCACAGACATACAATCATAAACAGCTGTACCACAACAACGATTATCAAAACAACACAAGTCCAACCAAATACCATAACCTATCATGAACACGGACACTAAACCAACCAAACACCATCAACAGACTCTCTAGACAATCAACAGTACTGAGTAGGCGAACCTACCTTTAGTGAACCGTAGCGATCCTGCGTCCAACCAAAAGATACCAATCAACCAATCAAATCACCTATACCAATAGTACAACCATCTATCACTATTGCTACCAACCTAACTGAAAACAACGATGACGATGATGATGACGATAACATACCTATACATAGAGATACGACGTCAAGACCACTACCCAACTCAAGTGCCTCATCCCCATGGTGTAAGTATCCTCAAGGATCTCAAGGAAAGGATTATGGTGAAGGAGAAAGAAGGTGACGGCATTTAGGTTTAGGAAGGAAGTGCGGAAATGATTTTGGGTTTCACGATTATCGATTTATAATTCCCCGCTGCAAACTCGTTACTCGATCGAGTAACTGACTTACTCGATCGAGTGACCCCTACTCGATCGAGCTCCTAAGCTACTCGATCAAGTAGCCTCAGCTAGATCGAGTATCACACAAACGAAAACTCACCATGTCACAAGTCATCACTTGTAAAGTTTCCCAAGGTCAAGATCAATGTCTAAGGTCAGCCAACGTCGGTCAACGGGTCCCTAAAACGACGGGTATTACAATCTTCCCCCTTAGAAAGAACTTCGTTCCCGAAGTTCGACTCAACCTTTCCCGCAACACCAAGGCAAAGGAACCAAAGTAAACCCACCGTTTATCCGACACAGGTCAACCCTATCGTTTAAGAATACCCTCCCACTATGTATGTTCATTAATCATCGTCATCATTTACCTTAGCACATATTACACAACACGACTCCCAACGAATCACCAATTTCCTTTTGAATCACCGAACACACATTGACCACAAAAACGACTAACCCAACTATCACTTGTACTTACTACACAATAGTGCTCAAATGTAAACCAACACAACATTCAGAGTATTCCTTCATCAACTACTTGCCAACAACTATCAGTTACAAAGCACTCAAAAGAACGGTCCTACTATTGATTCACAACAACACATTATTCATTCCACTCTATTACTTTAACCACACAACATAATTCTACTAATAGCAACACTACTACTACTAATAACATCTAATTCACATGACGACATAATGAACAAATAATTGAAAATAAGATGTAACAGCATGCTACTCTATTCAACAATTATAAACAATGCAAACCTTGACTCATGTTAAGCAATATACGTCCTTGGCATTACCCAAATTTGACTCATATAAATACAAAACCATCGAAAACGGAAATTATAGTACGAGATATGCAATCATCAATTAGCAGTCATGACAACAATTACTTTATTATACATTCATCCAAACTATTCAACGAGAGGTATAACCCCTAAACATGACATTACCTGAGACAAAACGATCTAGCATACAGAATTTGTAAACACCACCGAAAGTTGTATAAGTCATACCAATACACACACTGTACAACCACCGTTGAGATAATTCTACGATATAATATACCCACAGTAAGAAATACTATAACAATAACCAACGACATGATGATGCGAACAAGTTTTTTTTAAACGAAATGAAGCTGTCACACTACTACTCGATCGAGTTCGTAAGACACTCGATCAAGCTGGACTTACTTGATTGAGGTCGTCAGCTACTCGATCGAGTTGGTTGAGATCATAATACTCCCCAGATGTCACCCCTGCAGTTACTCGATCGAGTGAGGGGCACTCGATCGAGTAGCCACAGGTCAAAAAATCCTCTAAGACGCCACTTATATCCAAACCAATATATATACGCGAGTCGGGAATGCTTTCCCGACCCAAAATCCTACATAAACAATCTACAAAGTATCTAAAATACGGCCTTATGGCCAAAGTACAAACCAAGGTCAAATAAAAGTACCAACCAAAACAAGTACTATCAACTACAAGTCCATGAAACGATATAAAAACAAAGAAGTATCATCACTCCATAGCCTGCTCATCCATCACCTCGTCTCCACCATCACCTCGCGACGTGCCTGCTCCAGCTGCATCCTGACCTGCGACTCCACTAACGCCAGTATCGGCTCCCACTCGTCATGGTTCCAAGCAACCATAGGGGTAGCTCGCGGGCTCTCCCCAGGTAGACCGCTCCACGCCAAAAGAATGGAAGACTCCGCTGTCATCCCCAACGCCCCTCCACCACACTGGCTGAGCTGCATCGGTCTCGATGTCCTGCACATGCGCCATCTCATGGAGATTCCGGAGTGTCAAAGTAGCAGAAACCCTCTTCGTGAACTCGCTCACTCTCATCTCAAGGCTGTAGAAGGGAGGGTAACCGGGAAACTGGTACTGTGGAGGCACATGCTGCTCTGGATGGGTCTCAACCACCCTCTCCCTCATCTGTTGTAGTCCCCTCCTCACTCTAGGATGTACACCCTCGGTTCTAACCTGATCCCTCTTTGTCGGCTCAGGCATCACCTCCAAAATGTCATCATCAATGAGGTAAAACTGCCAATCGGGGGCCTCCTCCTCATCATCAGAATCGGCTGCCACCACTGCCGCCGTTAAAGGCTCGGTCACGGAAAGGTGCTCAAGGTCGGGTATCCTCATCCAACTCATCCCCCAAACTCTCCATGTTAACCCACCATTCTCCAAAGTCCTCAACCACTTGGTGTCAAGAAAGTACTCACGGTCCAAGGTAGGCACCGTCGGGATGAAAGGGGTACGCCGAGGAGGCCACAAAGGTAGTCAGACGCTCCGCCAAACGTGTGGCAATAGCACCACAGCTAAGGAAACGGGTGTCAGAAGAGGCCATCAAGGCTAAGCTACCACACACTATAGCCGGGGCGCTGAAGGAGACTCTTTGGGCTCTGGTGGGGATAAGGTACGCCGCAAGCAACATCACCTCGTGTGAATTAAGCTTACTCACATCTTTTTGATCATAAAGTAAACAGGTCAAAGCAGGAAGAAAGATCTTCAAAGTGACGTGTTGCACGTCATTGATAAGCATGTTACTAGAGGTGGGAGGTGGCTTGCCAGTAAAGTAAGGTGTGGACATGCGCCATAGGCCGGTCTGTGGGCAAGAGCCACCTACCGGTCCGTAGTCACGGGCCACCTACATGTCAAGCCAATTTGTGGATATACAGCGGTCTTTTGAAAGCCACGCTCGGTGATCGTAAAAATGCTTTCGACCGGATCGCTTTAGATCGGCCGGTTTCATCTGGGAAAAGGTCTGGAAATGATGCAGAGATGTTCGAAGTCGCCACTAAACATGTATGGGATGCTTGGAACCCATTCGAATCCACTTTATACCTAGGTCAACCAAGGCAAAAAGCGGTGTTTGACATAGGTACTAAAGATAAGGAATCGTCTCCCTTTTAGCATTCTATGCCTAAAATGACTCTCGTGCGCCCTGGATAAGGCCATCCACTATCCAAAGGTTCTGAGTAAGGGGTGAGGGTACGTAATGGGAAGCCCTTTAATCGGACCTCAATCCCGCCCGCGTTAGCGGCCTCTACTGATCGATCGTGGTTGCTTAAGTGCAGGAGTTGATAAAACGGTTTAAATCCATGAATGCGCATCAAAATATCTTAACCTAACATGTGAAGATTTCCTAAGTCGGTTGTTTATGCATGTACCAAGAAATTGGTGTCAAAGTTGGATTTAGATTGATTTGCATGTGAAAACGAAAATTAAACATCCATTTACCAAATTCGGGTTATGGTGCTTAACACGATCCATTTATTTGAAAAAGTGTGTTTAAAGGATAAAGTGTAAAAACATAAACTTGTCAATCTGATCCGTCATGTATTTGGATTAACCATAATCGGGATCGTCCTAGACAAGTACTAAAATGGGACAAAACAGTGCCAGGCAGCCCCATTGGGGCGCGAGCCTATTTGCGAGAGAATGGGGCCTGTCCAGGTTTTGAAACATGAAAACAGACGATCTCTTGGGGCGCGAGCCATGAGTCGATCCAAGGGGCGTCTTATGGTTGTTAAAAAGGTTATGAAAAAACCGTATTTTGTAATGAATGATTTGCATGTATTGTTTGCATGCCTCGGAATAATTGATATTATGTTAGTAATACCCGTTGTCGGATTTGCAAGTTTGAAAAGCCTAATAAAATGTGTAAAAGGAAAATGTTTGATTTGAACTAATTATGTTAAGTTCAATTATTTATAATTAGTCAACTTAATCATCGTACTCGAATTAAACCGACATGGTATACAGAACCAAGGATGATTTTAGATTATACTAATATTTTTGCAAATGTAAATAAATGAGAAAGATTCTAAGTAAAATAAAAGGGTGTTAAAATACCCATTAAAATGTAATTAACCAATAATATCATCGAGTCACGGAATAAACCGTCATGGTATAAGGAACGAAGGATGATTATGATTTATGGTTAAAAAGTTTGTCATAAAAATGATTTGGAACATTTGAATGGTAAAAACCGATTACAAATAAGAAATGAAATAAAGATGAAAGGCGAGAACAAACGCGTTTGAGTCTGACCCGAGACCCACAAGAGGCGCGAGTCTCTTTGCATAGCAAGGGCTTCTGTCTCGGGACAAAACTCGGTTTTGGCTCGTCTAACCTATATTTGAATCGTGTCATGCATTATTCATGCATGTAAACTCATAAAAACAGTATAGACATGAAATAAATGAGATATTTACACCCTCAAACTTACGTGTATTGATGTTTGCAACGTAGACGACTTTAGAGACGGTTTTCTCGTTGTGACTACTCGCGATCAAAGAAGTTTAAAAGAGTGCCTTAAAAAAGGATTTGTTTTGAAAATATGTTGAAAATATGTTGTTGAAAAACATGTTGATTGACGAATTGAGTTGGTCAAATGGTTCGGTCGAATGCACGACAATGGTACGAAACAAAATGTGTAAAGCTTCTGTTTACGATCGGTAGGTCGTAAACACGTGTCGATTTTGTGACTTAGGAAGTCTAGTCTAGAGGTTTAAGAGAGAGGTAAGGGGGCGGGCGCTCGCGTGAGTTTTATGGTGTGTGAAGGGTGGTATTTATAGAGAATGTGGGGAGGTAGGTCGGTTGAGTTTGCTTAGAGGCTAAGCAGACACCTACTTTAGGCGCGAGCTACCTTGTGATACAAATGGGTGTATTGTCCTTTTCAATTTGGACGTGGCCTTTGCTCTATCCCTTGTTTTGTTGGTTTGATATGTGGTGTTTATATAAGATATTGTGTAACAATATGGGTATATAATAAGATAATTTTGGTGTTACTTGGGGTAGGTAATTTGTGTGCTTGACTCGGGTTTGACCCGTGTGAGTCGGGATTTGAATTTGGAGTCGGTTTTGGCCCGGTGTCAGTTTTGACTCTAATTAGGGTCATTTTAATGGAAATGACATGATAAAGACATTCATGGCATTACTTTCAACATTCAAGATTTGGTTTGACTCAGGTTGACTCGAGTTGCGGGTTTCTGAGTCGGTTTTGGGTCCGAAGACGATTTTGACTCTAATTAGGGTCATTTTAATGCAATTGAAGTTAGAAAACCTTTGAAATCATTTTCCATATCCGAGTAGTGCATTAAACTATCTCATGTATAGCCAATCCACGCACGCATATCAAAAACACGTTATAGTCCGATCATCATCGGGTGGTTTTTGGAAGGTGCAGATACTGGGTATCTACAGAGCCCCCACTTTGACTGAGGCTTGGACAGGACGAAAGTCAAAGTATGATCTCCAGGTCAATCGAAGATTACAACCTGAAGACCATTGCGACGTCGAGGCGACTCAAAAGGGTTTTGAGCCAAGGACCTGCCGTCGGGAAGGGTGACTCGGGGATTCGAGTCAAGGACCTGCCGTCGGGATCATTTTAGAGTCTGTCGACTTCCGATTCGAGTTGTTTAAAGTCCATTATACTACGTATAAAGGCTCGCCAGCCATAAGAAGGAATCATACCTGAGGCATCTTCGGGATACGTCCTTGAATTGTTTGCGCGCAAAGGCTCGCCAGTTGTGTTGAAAGTGCATTATGAGGCTCGCCAGCCATGTTGAAGGTACGTTTTGGGGCTAGTCAGCCATGTTGATGGTGCGTTTTAGAGGCTCGCCAGCCATGTTGATGGCGGTGCATTTTGAGGTTCGTCAGCCATAGATGGTCGTATGATCGACGGGTGAAATAGCCTGAAACATCGGGCTTATTTCAAGATATTGTCCAGTAATTACTTCCAACCACGTTGACGTTTTTAGGTTTGGCTAGGGAGCAACAAACTCCAACTTGCTGGGAGTCCTAAATGAACTCCATGGGGATAAATCATCTAAGGAAGGCTCTATGGAAAACCATTTAGGGAGAGCACTGTGTCGGGACCATGAATGACGTTGCGGGTATCTTTGAAAGGCATGTGTGACTTCCATTTGAAAATCGGCACTCGCTGGGGAGTTAGAAACTTCTCAGGGCTCGACGGGGATATGAGTTGCTGCTCATTGAAAGGTAGCATATGCCATGTAATCGACGGGGTTAAAGCCCTTGGACTTGATGGGTCGGCGTTTCTTGGGAAGAACCCAACACTCGGTTGGAGTTCATTTTTCTTCTTAAGATTACCTGCATGGTTAGTGACCACACAAATCCACGGTCGCATAGATAAGCACGTAGGCATGCAAGCATCTAAGCACGTAAGCACATAAGTATGTGAGCAATCAGCACATAATATCTCGCGTTAGGGGAGATAGAAGTCTTAAAAGTTGTGAAGCTTAATATTGAGTCTTATTGTTCGTAGATCCGTTATTTGATAGATTGGAGACACGTGATTGTTGCGACACTGACTCATACAAACGCATACTGACAAACTGACAAACTGACAAACAGGCGATCGTGAACGTGATGCAAACTCAGTATCGACACGACACGAGGGTGACTTTGACAGACTTTGCTTATGTGTGTGCAACTCCTTAGCCATGAAATGGGTGACAACGCGCATCAAATCCCTGAGGTAGAAGGTCCGCTCGGCTGGGGAACATGAATTGATTATCTTCTTCTGACATCTTTGCCTTCGTTTGCTTGTTTGAGATCCCTTCTCGAGGTATGATGATTCGGAGAGCGAAACCAAGACTTTGTCATTGTCCGAACCGAGCACTAGGCTATGGGCGGTTTTATTTTGGACTGTAGTTGAGACTCAAAAGATGTATGGGGATAAGGGATGGGTGGTGTCTCGAATGAGAAGCCCCCAGAGTGATGAGATTAGAATTTTGACAAAAGGATGGATGGGCGACGTCTTAAGGAAGAAGCCCCCAGTAAAGAGGTATAAGATTAATTTTTTTAGTTGGGTGGGCTGCTTTTGAGGATTGATGTTGATGGTTGAGATTGAAATGGGTGTGCGGTTGCGTCCTTGTTGGGGGACTGCCTACGTATTCACGTGTTTGCCAAATCAAACTATATCGTAGTTCTGAGCTGGTTATTGAGGTTCAAAAATTGGAATTGTTAGGAAAGGGGTGTGCGGTTGTGTCCTTGTTGGGGGACTGTCTACGTATTCGCGTGTTTGCGAAATCAAACCAGATCGTAGTTCTGTGTGTGTGTGCAATGGGTGGCAAATTGAAGGTTTGAAAATTGAATGTATGTGGGGGTGTGGCTGTGCCCTCATAATAGGACTGCCTACGTATTCAAGTGTTTGCGAAATCAAACCGGATCGTAGTTCGGAATGTGTGCCTAAGCGAGATGTTAGGACCTTAAAGTGTGAGGGTCACGACGGTAAATTCCGTTTGGTGACTCGTCTGAATGTCTGCCTAAGCGAGTTGTTAGGACCTTAAAGTGTGAGGGTCACGACGGTAAATTCTGTTTGGTGACTCGAGAAATTGATTTGAGATACCTCCTCCTTGATCATGAATCGAAGAGGTGTAATTTGTGAAAATGTTCCTTATCATGTGAGCACACTAAAAAGTGGACCCGAAGGGTAGATTAGGTATGTCCCGTTCGCGGTAGCAAAGCATTCGAGGACTCCGTATCTAGGTCAGGGAGAAAATGGCTTCGGCATTATGGAATGTGGAGCTTGGTAATAATAGGTTTTTTTTACAGATAAATATCTGGAGTTGAGGGTCACGACGATGAATTCCGTTTGGTTACTTGAAAGTTGATTGGAGAGAAATACCTCTTGATCATGAATCGAAGAGGCATAGTTTGTGAAAATGTTTCTTGTTACGTGAGCACACTAAAAAGTGGACTCTAAGAATGAAATGCGCATGTCTCGTTTTAGGGAGCAATGTTTTTTGAAGACTACGTATCTGAGACAGGGTGAAAATGGCTTCGACATTATGGAATGTGGAGCCTGGTAATAATAGGTTTGTTTGACAGATAAAAATTCGAAGTTTGTATTTTGTGGTGTTTAGGCCGATGGGTTACGGCTTGTAATGTGGCCCAGAATGGGGTCTCAAGCTTGATATGGCTCGAAATGGTTGGTAAATAGTGTGGGATCAGAATCCCATGTCTGGACCTTAAAGGTTAAGGTGTGATATTACGAGCTTGAGGGGAATCCTCAGAAGCCTAGATAGGTCTCCCTGTAGTAGTCTCCAGAAGGACTTAGGGGGTGAAGCAATTTTGATTATGATCTTGAGGGGAATCCCCAGGATCCTAGATAGGTTTTCCTGTAACAGTCTCTAGAAGGACTTAAGGGTGAAGCAGTGTTGGGTTTGTTGTTAGTAGACGAGTCTTGAGCTCTTATTTTAGCTCTTTGACATTAGGTTTTGGTATTTTTGTTTTGTACTTGTTGATCTTGGAGTTTGGAGGGAAGAAACGTTGGTCATGGGCTTTGGACTTGTTGGTCCTGGACTTCGTGTTTTGGACTGACTTGTTTGGTGTTTTTGACTTGTCGGTCCAGGATTTGGTGTGTTGGACTCGTTGGTCCTGGGCTTTGGAATTGTTGGTCCTGGATTGGTATTTTTTACTCACTTGTCCAGGATTTTGCGTGTTGGATGCTTTCTTTGGATTTTGGCCTTTTTGAGAAAAGGGTTTCAATCTTGTTTTGTTTTGATTTTGGCTTGGGTCTTGGCCTTGACGTTGGGTGAGTAGCCTTTGGCTTTTTCTTTGAGTGAATTGACTTTGGTTTTTGCTTTGACTTTGGCTTTGGCTTTGGCCTTGAGTGAATTGCTTTTGGCTAATGCTTTGGCCTTGAGCTCTGGCTTTGGGTGAATCTGGTGAATGGATATTGGTTTGGGCCTTTGATTTTGGCCTTTCGCTTTGACTTTTGGTGAATGGATATTGGCTTAGACCTTTGATTTTGACCTTTCGCTTTGACTTTGGGTGAATGGCTATTGGCTTGGGCCTTTTATTTTGGCCTTTCGCTTTGACTTCGGGTGAATGGCTATTGGCGTGGGCCTTTGATTTTGGCCTTTCGCTTTGGCTTTGGGTAAATGGATATTGGCTTGGGCCTTTGATTTTGGCCTTTTGCTTTGGCTTTGCTTTGGATATATTGGTTTTTTGCCGTCCTTTGTTCGAGGAAGGTAGAGGTGCAGACGGGGATGTACCTGTTGGTGAGAGGTTGATATTTGGTGATGGGATGATTTTGTGGGGAATGGGCTTGCCTTCCGTCATTGATTATGAACAAGGAGATATTCTGATTTGTTATATGGGTTTGTCGTAGAATCCCTCTGATAAGAGCTCGTTCTAGATCAGGTGCTAATGAAAGGTTTCTATTGCCAGACATGGAATAGGTAATGAAATCGGACACGGAGTTTCGAGTCGTCTGCTTACTCGGTACGGAACGTTACTCGAGTGTATTCACATGAATTGGAACATGTTGTTTGTTTTAAATCAATTCTCGTTGTCAACGGGAAATGGTAAAGGGAAGAATATATGATAGTTGAAAATCGTGCTTTTATTTAGATAAATAAGAGGTTAGCACAGACTCAATGAATACATGTGACTCATGGGGACAGCCCCCAGTTTGTCAGTTAGGAAAAAAGAACAGACACTAAGATAGATATGAGAAAGCCTAAGACTCGGACTCGGACTCAGACTCAATCGTAGAAACAAACTTCTAATCATCACTTTCCTCCTCGAACGTCTCTTTCGCAGTATCCAGTGACTTGAATGTTTGGTCTTGAGCATTGACCCACTTGAGCACTTCACTCTCGTTGTTTGGGACGATATGAGGGCAATAATCCATGAGGCTTTCATCTCCTTGCAGAAAGAGATGTTCATTAGGGTTGTTTTCATCACTTGGTTGTGTGGACAACGCCCGCGGGAACTGCGTCCGCGGGATCCACACTAGGCATTATCGACTCGAGGTTCTTTCGAATCGAATTAAGACAAATTAGAGTCGCCACCAAGTTTTATGGGAACTTGGAACCGTTCAAGTCAACTTTACACCTTTCATCGAAAAGCATAAAGCCAATCGACTACGAGTGATTAAAGATAAAGACTTGTACCCTATATCACTCGATTTGAATGACTCTCGTAATCCAATGGTATTTAGACGGATCCACAAACCATAGATCTTGAGTAAGGGGTGAGGGTACGTGTTAGGAAGCCCATAAGGACACCTAACCCCGGCCGTCAATGACGGCCTCTACTAAGTCAAGTATCGGATTTCAAACAAGTTCGTAGCTACTGCGATATATGATATGCAAACATCGTTTTAAAACCCTAACATGTGAAGTTTATATGTCGATTTAGATGCAACTAAACTAACTTTGTCAAAGTTGTAATTTAGCATGTGGGTTGATTGATCTAACAGCACATAAAACGAAACAAACAAGGCTTAAGGGGAATGGGGGAGCCGTTGGGATCTACCCTATTACAACCCAGGCATTTCATGCCGACACAACGAGAAATTAAAGATACAACTCGATCTAAAATACAACGCTATACACAAAACCATACACGACACACTACAAGGCCAATTTGGCCTAGGAAAACGTGCACAAGGAGGGTGGCCCACGGCCTACATGACTCACGGCCTTGGGTCACTCCTCGTAATGCGTGCTTTCGCTTAATCTTATCGAATTAGACATTGGGTCACACACCTAAGCATGCATTAGCATAAATCGGGCCATGTTGCTTTAAACAACATGCGATTTACTACGCTCTTACATGAATTGGAGCACAACTATCTAACCAAATAAGACTAAGGTTTTTTAGAAATCATTTGACTCGATGACGGAAAACTAATTACAAACAAATTACAAAACACGACTCGATAAACAAAAGGTAGTTGCCAAATACAAAACAACGATGAATAAACGATATAAAGATGAAGCAAGAATGACAAAAAGCACGGCCAAGCACACGGCCCCAGACACGGCCACCCTAGTTCCTAGGTTAGGTTCATTTGGTTAGATAAATTTGCAAAGCGATATAGGATATACATTAGAAATTGATGATAAAAGAGGTCAGAAGGCTTCGCCTAAAACCGAGTGTTCTACACGGCCTAAAAGGGTCGAATTAGGTCAAGTTCGCTAATTAAGTTAACTCGTCGTGTTTTAATAAGAAGGTGATAATCACGCACTCTTATACTAGCGAGAAATTAGGTGAAAAGAGAGATGCATTCAATTAGGTTATAGAATTGTTGGTCGATTTTAATGCTTGTGTCGAAGCCACCTAACATGTCTAATTAGGTTATTTAATCGATCTAAAGCCGTCTAAAAGAATCATATGTTAACAAACAGGGGTCTAACTAACATGCAACGGGTCCTAGGGTAGGTCGAATTGATCGAAACAAACAAGGGGTCAAAAGCGAGGAACGAAGTTAGGATTCGTTTTATTAATGCCCTACCTTGAACACGAGGATATGTAAATGAGACGGGGGATACGACCGACCGATGTGGCAGATTTCTTTCCCATCTCAAGTCAACGCGGGTATTCGTGGTGGTACTTTAACTCATTCTCGGACTAAACTAGTTTCATAGTTAACGATGTCAAACGATAAACAAAACGATAAACAATGTAAAACGAACAATGAAAAAACAAACATAAAAAGAATGAAATAAAAGGTAGAAGAGGAGGATTTGATTCACCCTCAACCTACATGTATCATTGACACCGTCTTGGGTCGTAATCGATCGTAGATTTTATCTCGAGAGGCCGTCGTCGACGAAGGAACAAAGCAACAACACGTTTTTTTGCAAATCTGGACAGCAACTTTCAAACTGCGATTTCTCACTCGTTTCACGGTGAAAATTAGATTTAAAAGATGTTTTGAAAACTAGAAAGAGAGTAGAACAAATATCTTAAAACAATCCCTGCTCGTTTTGATTTATTGGGCACGAAAAACGAGCACAAACAGAACTGAACAGACAGGAAAAGCCGCGAAAACAGAGTGTATGTCACTCTGTTTTTCGAGGGGATTCGTGTACTCTCAAGGGTAATTTGGCTCGTGAATCTTTGTCTAAGATGTAGATGGATGTTGTGTGGTTAATTAGGAACAAGAAACTGGAATTTTGATGGAGGTTTGAGGGTTGAACGAAGGGTTCCAAAGAGGACACACAAACTGATTCTCAGTTTTGTATGTCGGTTTTGTCGAGGGTTTTTGAGAGGCAATTAGGGTTTGTTTCTGGAGTTTAAAGCTTGTAAGTGACGGTAGTATGTATGGAGAACTTAGAGGACTGAATGTATGGTGAAGGGGGGGTATTTATAAGGAGTTAAAGTAGGGTTTGATAGGGCAACAAGCAGTCGGGCTCCCTTTGCATAGCTGCTGTCCATCAGCTAATTCGTGGGGTTTTTAGGGTTTGTATGGGGGGTTTGCTAGGTGGTTAAGCTAAGGTAATATGGTTAGGATACTAGGGTATGGTGTAGGGTTAATGGGCACGGGTTTAAGTGGTATTTGGAGCGGGTTTTGGACTCGGGTTTGAGCACGCAAAACAGGGGGGGGGGGCTGCTTGTTATTTGCGGGCTGTTTATTGGGTGTTTGGGACGGGAATTGGATGGGTTTCGTGGTGGTTTTAGTGATGGGTTGTTTGTAGGTAATGAGAAGCAAGAATTGGGTTGGTTGTGGCGGGTTTGGGTCAAGCTTTGAAGCACACAAAACGGGTTGGAAAAGAGGAAGGGCTAACGCGGGTAAGGGGAAGTAGTTGGGCTGCTTTGTGTATGTTTGGGGTGAGATTTGGGACGTGGGTATGGGGGTTCGAACTGGGATTGGATGGGTAGAGGCCTAGGTTGGTTAGTGTACTCGAGATTCATGCCAACTCGTAAAGAAAACGGGCTCAAAAACCGAGCTATAATCGAGCTCCAAAACGTGTGGTTAAAACGAGTTTTCGATTTTCAAATTCGATTTTTCAAATCGATTAACACATTAAAATAGATGATTTTTCAAATCAAATATACTCATAAAATGATTTTTATAAATCAATTATTTATTTTATTTTCAATAAAATAACCTTGAGAAAATAAACTCAAAATAAAGTAAAATGAATTCACCTTAAAAAAAGTTTTAATTTAAATATCATTTAAATTAATAAAATACTCCGTCGACAACGCTCATTCTACATCGTAAAACGAACCCAAATAATGACAATGACAACTAATAAATACATGTGTCCTATCATCATCGGGTGTTTGTCGGGTTCTCTATAAATTCCAATATCGACGGATACGGGTATATACAGAGCCCCCACTTTGACTGGGGCTTGGACAAGGCGAAAGTCAAAGTATACCCCAGGCCCCTCTCGACCTGAGGATTCTGCGGGTCGTTTATAGTCAATTAGACTTGCGTATATAAGCTCACCAGCCATAAGAAGAGATCATACCTGAAACTCCGTCGGGGATTAACTCTTGCTTCTGTTGCGTCAAATTATAGTCATTGGTCGTCGACCCATAAATTGCATATATGGTGGGTTGAGCCTTATCCTCGGGCGCCTACGTATCCGTTTCTGAAGGAATCAAACCCGCGTCGTAGTTCGGCAACTGCTGACACATGCCCAAAGTTTATCATCTGCTGGCATTTGTCCAAAAATCTCCTGACATTTGCCCAAAATTTATCATCTGCTGGCAGGTGCCAAAATGGGACGGGACTTTCCGAGGAGGTTGCCTCCACTTTCATCATTTGCTTTCAGCTACGGAATTCTTCCATTTCATACTCTTGTATCGAATTGAATTCTTGGTGGATGTCATCCTTTACATCTTGATAATGGTCTCTGAAGCCTACGGCTTCAGAGCCTCCAGTTTGCAATGGCTCTAAAGTCGAAGACTTTAGAGCCCCCAGTTGAAGCATATCCTGCTATATTTGAAACACAGAAAATGTACAAGCAATAATCATCACATAAGCACATTTGGATCATCAATCTTGAAATTGGATCATTTAAAAGATTGGGTCATCGACCCAAAAATTGAATTTGAAAATTTTGATAAATTGGGCCATCGACCCGAAGTTTGAATTTGACATCACTTGGAATGTTGGGCCATTGGCCCTTCAAAAATTGAATTTTGAATTTTGAATTTCGAAAGATTGGGTCATCGACCCAAGAAGATTCCACTACTTGGATCATCTATCCATAATTCGCAAAAAGTTTTTGGAATTTTGAAATTTTTAAATTTTTTGAAATCGAACCTTGATGGGTGAGCATGAAATACGACTCAGACACTCCGTATGACCCGTAAACAACGTGGGCGTAGCCCGCTACCGTAAAACAAAAAAGGAAAATAAAACCGTAAGTGTGCCCGGGTTTTAATTCAATTATTGACTTGTTGGGGGGTAGAAATGTAAATTGGCCACTCCGGCGCCAAAAGATGGCAAATGGGAACCACAAGGTCGTCGAACTTGGGACGGAGATATCGTATGGCATGGTCGTGCTCCCGAGGGCACATAGGAATCAAGATCACTTGGCATTGACAAGGTGGATTAAACTCATGGAGCAACAACGTTAGCTTCGCCTAGACACTAAACACAGACTGATTTTATGAGAACAGTTGGACATCACACATCACTCTTGTTGGGAACATTCTGCCACTCTTCTCCTCGCCTCCTTTCTTTTCAGCGAGTATTCATCATTTCTTGCCACCGCCTTCTTTCTTTTCAGCGGGCTTTTACTATTTTTCTTCCACGCCTTCTTTCTTTTTAGCGGGTTTTTCATATTTTCTGTTCCCAACAAAAACCCACATCTATCTGACTGAGCATCTTTGCCTACACCGTTAGATAAAGCTCATTCCGAGACTTGACACTACTCATCTGAACCTATATCCTTATCCTAGCCTACATCGAGTGCTAAGACCGACTCAAACAAAGGTGGCTTCATTTGGACTTGGTTAGGACCCGTAAAAAACCGACAAGGTGACAACTTGGTTGATGAGTGGATTGAATCCCTTGTTCAGAAGGACTGCCTACGTATTCGCGTGGAGCGAAATCAAATCCGACGTAGTTCGATCATGGTGCATAAACATGGCATTTTGATTGTGTTTACACACTCGAAGGTTTCACCTAAGGTATCATGTCATATCCCATTCTAGCCTGTAAAGTACCGTTAAATCCCGTGTTTGGGGTTAGGTGTAAAAGGCTTGGATCTTTTGGGATGTGGAGCTTGGTAATAATAGGTTTGCAAGGTAAACCATCATTCCGAAGGTTTGTTTTGTGGTGCTAAGGCCAAAGGCTATGGCTGCTGATGTGGTTGGAATGGGTGTCTCGGGTTTGATGAACCACGAGTGGAAATGGGTTGAAAAATGATGTGGGTTCAAATTTCCATTTCTGGACCCTAAAGGCTGGGTGTAACAACACAAGCGGAATAATTCTCAAAATTCCCGACTATCCCTTTGTAACTGTCTCAGGAAGGACTTAGAGGGTAAAGAGGTTACTACTTAATCTTTTGGGCTTCGCCCACTGAACTTCAACTATGGGTACTTGACTTGACTTCTGGCTTCCGTAACTTCGACATTCAACCAAAAGCGTTCTGCAATAACTTCAACATCTTTTTTCCTTTTTTCTTTTTCTTTCATCTTTTTTTCATTTTTCTTTTTTTTTTCATTTTTTTTCATTTTTTTTTTCATTTTTCCAAGTTTTCTCTTTTTATCATTTTTTCATTCTTTTTGAAAAAAAAAAGTCTTCTACTCAGTCTCCTAGTCACAAATGGATACACCTTGAAAACATGGCTTCACCAACTAATTTGGGTCAGAACGAACAATTCCTTGTTAGAACGGGTTGGTTTCTTCTCTCTTCGAGAGAGGGTGATTTTGTGGGGATGGGCTTGCCTTCCATCATCGATAGGGAAACCAGGAGCTAGTCTAGGTTCATCATAGAATCATCTAAAGGCTTGTGTTAAGCATTGGTTCTGATGGAGGTTTTCTACCTCCAGACATGGAATAGGTAAAGGAATCAAACACAGGATCCTAGTGTACCTTACATTTTAAAACATGACATATTTCTATCCCAGGGATGCCTTTGAGTGTGTTGTGCATTTTATCATGCTTTCGGAATGATTGAGGATTGAAAACAAGACAAATTTGGAAACGAAACTGCAACTTTTTATTGGAATGACAAATGCTTAACAGACTCGAAGGAACGATTCCTAGGACATATCCTAGGTTATCGCGGAACAAACGACTCAAATTCAAGAAAAGAAAGTCCTAAACTCGACTCGACTAAGATAAGAAAATAGATCCCGACTCATAATTTTCAAATCTGGTCTTGAGCTTTCTCTTGTTCAGTTTTCAGCTTAGATGCCCGGCTCTGGTCCTTGATCCCTTTGATGGTCTGCCTCCATCCCGAGGTAGTCCTCTGAGGATCTACGCCAGTGATAAAGGTTGGTGAACCGAATTGTCTTTTATTAACTTCGTTAACGAGAGGAGTACATTCTAGAGCAAGACTCCCCACTTGAATTTCATTCTTCGAGTTTGGCAAGAATTCAAAGCAATCCACAAATATTTTCCCGATAAACACCCCTTTCAAGTGACATAGGCGGATAAGATGGGAATAATCGACATTGTCTTCGACAGAAACAAATTTGGCGTGATCGCCAAATGGGTTGGTGATGTTATTGGGTTTAACAGTTGGGATCGGGAGTGTTCTATTCTCAATCATGTCTTGGATTTCGTGCTTCAGTCGATAGCACCTTTCAGTATCATGGCCATTTCTTTGATGAAAGGCACAGTAGGCATTTGGTTTATACCATTTACCTTGTTGATCAGCGGGAGGGTCCGGAGTTGGACCAATAGGCTTTAGCTTTCCTTGGGCTATGAGCCTTTGGAGAGCGTATGTATAAGTGCATCCGATATCGGTGAATGCCCTAGGTGTTTGGCGCTGCGACTTCTTCGATTGCCCTTCTCAGAGATTGATGGCTTCATCAATATGGGCCGTTGCTGGGACTTTGCCCATAGACGATGAGGCCCCTTGGTACCCTTTCGGCTTTTCAGCCTCTGCCCTTATGACATCATCTTCTACCTTTATCCCGATTCTTATCAATTCTTTGAAAGAACTGAAATTACAGTATTTCGAGCATTCCAGAAACAGTCGTAGATTCTTCACGAACTTATCTACCATTTAAACTTCATCAGGCTTCTTGGCTAATTTCACGCTTTCAGCGCGCCATCTTGCAAGGAATTCAGTAAAGCCTTCTTTTTCTTTCTGTGTCATAACCTCTAGCGTTCTTATATTGGTTCGTATCTCGACATTGTCAGCATAGTGCTTACAAAACTCCACCGTGATATCTTCGAAAGTAGGGAAGTTCTTAAGGTCCAGATTGTAGAACCACGCCTTCGGGTGTTCATCCAGAGATTGAGCGAACATTTCAGAGAGCATGTCAGTAGGCACTCCCTTCAGTGCTAAGTACCCCTTATAGGCTTTAACATGGTGGACTGGATCTTCTGTGCCCTTAAACTTTGGGATATCAGTGAGTACCATGTTTGTGGGCAACTTATCCTGAACTGGGGCATAGGCCCTAGCATTTTCGTAGTGGATGTTCTTCCCCTGGAAGAGTTTCAGACGGTCTTCAATGAATTTGAACCGTTTCTCGAGATCATTCAGAGGTGGGGTAGATGAAGAGGAATCTTCACCCAGCTTGGATTCGATCGCATCCATTCTAGTCTTCATGAGGTTCACGGCCTCAGTGAGTTTGTTAACAGCATCTTCCATTGCTTGACGTCGGGTTTTTGGTGGCCTTTCTACAAGAAAACCCCGAACCGAGTCAATATTTAAAGTAAGAGCCCCTGCACACTTAAGGACACGACACCAACTTGACTCAAGTCAAGACTCGACTTAAGACTGATTAACCAAAAGGTTCGACTCACGGTTGGATTTAGACCTCGATTCATTTTAGACTCGACAAAACGACATGACTCAAGCTGTCATAACTCGATTCTAAACTGGACTCGGTGTGACTAAACCCGTGATTGGACTAACATAGTCCTTAGGTTCGAGTAAAACGCCCTAAAGGGCCTAGCTTGGACGTTTCTGTGGACTATCCTAGACCAAATGGTCGACCCACATGACTCGAAGCCCAAGAGGTGAGCTTGGGTGACCCAACAAGGTCGTGTTCTAGACTCTCGGGGCAAAACACGCCTAGCCTAACACGGCCAGGACCCGGACGCGACTCGACGCATTTCATGCTTGGTTAAGGTTCGAGAGGCATTTCGGATTGAATTTGAAAAAACGAATAATTGATTTGAAAATGAGATTTGAAATGGGCGAATCTTGCTATAAAAGCTTATTTTGGGACGAAAAATCTAGTCCTATTTGGGCAGCATTCCGCGTTTTTAAAACCATGCTATTTTGAAAGTAAGTTGTTCAAAAGTTCGGTTTTGAAATCGATACGGAAAGACTCGGGAAATTCATTTCGCACATTGTCATTCTCATGTTATAAGGATGTATGCTCCTAGACATCTCTAAGTCTCGGCAAGTCTTCTACAAGAAGGTCTATGCCCTCTATCCTTTTTGGGTCTTATAGAGCAAGGGCCTTTAGCTAGAGTACCTAGAAGAGGATCCCCACCATCAAGAACCACGACGAGGCGGAGTGGAAGCAAGCAATGTGCCAGTTCCGGGCATAGTGGGACGTCGCCCCCCACGCGTCACAAAGAAGCGCTGGGACGGCCCGGGAAAGTCCTTAAGGGTTTATGCATGAATCGTAGCACTACGAGTAATGTTTTACTTTCCAATACTTTCTTTTCAAGTTTCATCTCGGAGGAAAAGACCCTAGAAACAAAGTGTAACTAGTCCTCTTTTCCCCAGCGGAGTCGCCAAACAGTGGACAACGCCCGCGGGAACTGCGTCCGCGGGATCCACACTAGGCATTATCGACTCGAGGTTCTTTCGAATCGAATTAAGACAAATTAGAGTCGCCACCAAGTTTTATGGGAACTTGGAACCGTTCAAGTCAACTTTACACCTTTCATCGAAAAGCATAAAGCCAATCGACTACGAGTGATTAAAGATAAAAACTTGTACCCTATATCACTCGATTTGAATGACTCCCGTAATCCAATGGTATTTAGACGGATCCACAAACCATAGATCTTGAGTAAGGGGTGAGGGTACGTGTTAGGAAGCCCATAAGGACACCTAACCCCGCCCGTCAATGACGGCCTCTACTAAGTCAAGTATCGGATTTCAAACAAGTTCGTAGCTACTGCGATATATGATATGCAAACATCGTTTTAAAACCCTAACATGTGAAGTTTATATGTCGACTTAGATGCAACTAAACTAACTTTGTCAAAGTTGTAATTTAGCATGTGGGTTGATTGATCTAACAACACATAAAACGAAACAAACAAGGCTTAAGGGGAATGGGAGAGCCGTTGGGATCTACCCTATTACAACCCAGGCATTTCATGCCGACACAACGAGAAATTAAAGATACAACTCGATCTAAAATACAACGCTATTCACAAAACCATACACGACACACTACACGGCCAATTTGGCCTAGGAAAACGTGCACAAGGGGGGTGGCCCACGGCTTACATGACTCACGGCCTTGGGTCACTCCTCATAATGCGTGCTTTCGCTTAATCTTATCGAATTAGACATTGGGTCACACACCTAAGCATGCATTAGCATAAATCGGGCCATGTTGCTTTAAACAACATGCGATTTACTAAGCTCTTACATGAATTGAAGCACAACTATCTAACCAAATAAGACTAAGGTTTTTTAGAAATCATTTGACTCGATGACGTAAAACTAATTACAAACAAATTACAAAACACGACTCGATAAACAAAAGGTAATTGCCAAATTCAAAACAACGATGAATAAACGATATAAAGATGAAGCAAGAATGACAAAAAGCACGGCCAAGCACACGGCCCCAGACACGGCCACCCTAGTTCCTAGGTTAGGTTCATTAGGTTAGATAAATTTGCAAAGCGATATAGGATATACATTAGAAATTGATGATAAAAGAGGTCAGAAGGCTTCGCCTAAAACCGAGTGTTCTACAGGGCCTAAAAGGGTCGAATTAGGTCAAGTTCGCTAATTAAGTTAAGTTGTTGAGTGTTAATAAGAAGGTGCTAATCACACACTCTTATACTAGCGAGAAATTAGGTGAAAAGAGAGATGCATTCAATTAGGTTATAGAATTGTTGGTCGATTTTAATGCTTGTGTCGAAGCCACCTAACATGTCTAATTAGGTTATTTAATCGATCTAAAGCCGTCTAAATGAATCATATGTTAACAAACAGGGGTCGAACTAACATGCAACGGGTCCTAGGGTAGGTCGAATTGAACGAAACAAACAAGGGGTCAAAAGCGAGGAACGAAGTTAGGATTCGTTTTATTAATGCCCTACCTTGAACACGAGGATATGTAAATGAGACGGGGGATACGACCGACCGATGTGGTGGATTTCTTTCCCATCTCAAGTTAACGCGGGTATTCGTGGTGGTACTTTAACTCATACTCGGACTAAACTAGTTTCATAGTTAACGATGTCAAACGATAAACAAAACGATAAACAATGTAAAACGAACAATGAAAAAACAAACATAAAAAGAATGAAATAAAAGGGAGAAGAGGAGGATTTGATGCACCCTCAACCTACATGTATCTTTGACACCGTCTTGGGTCGTAATCGATCGTAGATTTTATCTCGAGAGGCCGTCGTCGACGAAGGAACAAAGCAACAACACGTTTTTTTGCATATCTGGACAGCAACTTTCAAACTGCGATTTCTCACTCGTTTCACGGTGAAAATTAGATTTAAAAGATGTTTTAAAAACTAGAAAGAGATTATAACAAAGATCTTAAAACAATCCCTGCTAGTTTTGAATTATTGGGCACGAAAAATGAGCACAAACAGAACTGGACAGACAGCAAAAGCCGCGAAAACAGAGTGTATGTCACTCTGTTTTTCGAGGGGATTCGTGTACTTTCAAGGGTAATTTGGCTCGTGAATCTTTGTCTAAGATGTAGATGGATGTTGTGTGGTTAATTAGGAACAAGAAACTGGAATTTTGATGGAGGTTTGAGGGTTGAACGAAGGGTTCCAAAGAGGACACACAAACTGATTCTCAGTTTTGTATGTCGGTTTTGTCGAGGGTTTTTGAGAGGCAATTAGGGTTTGTTTCTGGAGTTTAAAGCTTGTAAGTGACGGTAGTATGTATGGAGAACTTAGAGGACTGAATGTATGGTGAAGGGGGGGTATTTATAAGGAGTTAAAGTAGGGTTTGATAGGGCAACAAGCAGTCGGGCTCCCTTTGCATAGCTGCTGTCCATCAGCTAATTCGTGGGGTTTTTAGGGTTTGTATGGGGGGTTTGCTAGGTGGTTAAGCTAAGGTAATATGGGTAGGATACTAGGGTATGGTGTAGGGTTAATGGGCACGGGTTAAAGTGGTATTTGGAGCGGGTTTTGGGCTCGGGTTTGAGCACGCAAAACAGGGGGGGGGGCTGCTTGTTATTTGCGGGCTGTTTATTGGGTGTTTGGGACAGGAATTGGATGGGTTTCGTGGTGGGTTTAGTGATGGGTTGTTTATAGGTAATAAGGAGCAAGAATTGGGTTGGTTGTGGTGGATTTGGGTCAAGCTTTGAAGCACACAAAACGGGTTGGAAAAGAGGAAGGGCTAACGCGGGTAAGGGGAAGTAGTTGGGCTGCTTTGTGTATGTTTGGGGCGAGATTTGGGACGTGGGTATGGGGGTTCGAACTGGGGTTGGATGGGTAGAGGCCTAGGTTGGTTAGTGTACTCGAGATTCGTGCCAACTCGTAAAGAAAACGGGCTCAAAAACCGAGCTATAATCGAGCTCCAAAACGTGTGGTTAAAACGAGTTTTCGATTTTCAAATTCGATTTTTCAAATCAATTGACACATTAAAATAGATGATTTTTCAAATCAAATATACTCATAAAATGATTTTTCAAATCAATTATTTATTTTATTTTCAATAAAATAACCTTGAGAAAATAAACTCAAAATAAAGTAAAATGAATTCACCTTAAAAAAGCTTTAATTTAAATATCATTTAAATTAATAAAATACTCCGTCGACAACGCTCATTCTACATCGTAAAACGAACCCAAATAATGACAATGACAACTAAGAAATACATGTGTCCTATCATCATCGGGTGTTTGTCGGGTTCTCTATAAATTCCAATATCGACAGATACGGGTATCTACAGGTTGGCCTAGGGATGAAGCTATCAGATCATGGTTGTCGATCATATTTTGAATGACATGTTTCAGTTTGAAGCATGTTTCAGTGTCATGACCTTTTCCTTGATGATATTGGCAATAGGCACTGCCGTCCCAAAAACGGGTTTTCCTGCATTCGGACGAGTTCGGAGTGGGCCCGATTAGTTGTAGTTTCCCTTCAGTCACAAGCTTTTGAAGAGCTGCGGCATAGGTTGTGTTGAGTCTAGTGAATGTCCTTTGAGAATGTTCAACCTTGCTGTTTGACTGGAGACATTCAAGAGGATTGTCTTGACTGAGAGGTGCAATTATGATTTTGCCAGCTTCAATCATATCTTGAATGGCATGCTTGAGTTTGAAGTAGGCTTCGGTGTCATGGCCCTTGCCTTGATGATATTGGCAATAGGCATTACCATCCCAGAATCGAGTTTTTTTGTGTTCAGGTTTGTCCGGAGTCGGACCAATGGGTTGGAGCCTTCCTTCTGAAGCAAGTATTCCCAGAGCAGTGCCATATGCTATTCCCAGATCTGTGAATACCCTTTGATGTTTTCTCATGGTTCCAACATTGGTATTTTTGGGGATGTTTTTGTGAGTTTTGTTTTTGTCAACCCTGAGCGGAAATAGGATTTGGTTATTGTCAATGGCAAGTTTTTGGGACGTTGCTTGGCATTTTGAAGGGTTTTTTTGTGAGGCAATTTCATGATCTTTGTTGGTAGATTCATGGATGTGGGAACCGTCGGATGACTCCTCATTTTCAACAGCTGTTGCTTGGTGAACGGAGGGTTGGTTTTCTCCTTGATGGCCAGGTTCATTTTTGGTACTACCAAACCTTTTCTCCAAATTAGCTACTCGAGTGTTCAAATCATCGACAACCACTTGCAGCTTTGAGAATATGTTGTTGATGGAGACGAAGATCATCATTATAGTGCTCTGTATGACATCCTCATCAATTGCATGAATTTTCTCATCGTCAGGAGAAATGAGGTGAGAGCAATCCAGGGAAGATTCATCACTGTGTCCAATAGGGTTTTCTAGAGGGTTGTTTTTGTTGTTTGCTAAGGGGGGTAATGGTAACTCGCCCTTTTCAATCATATCAAGGATAACGCCTTTTAGAGGGAGACACATATCAGTGTCATGTCCGCGACCTTGGTGATATAGGTAAAAGAGGTTTCTATTACATCTTCGACCTCGCTTGTTTGGTAGAGGGTCCGAAGTTGGACCAATCGGTTTGAGCTTTCCTTTGGAGATTAGCCTTTCCAAGGCTGTGGCATAAGGCATACCCAAATCAGGGAATGACCTATGAGGTCGTCTGGTTTTGGTTTTATCGTTGGCAAGTAGTCGGCTTTCAAGGAGCTTAACCTTTGCTCAATATCAGAAGTGGGAAAATTCCCTGTTATCATTTTGTCCTCAACCTGGGAGAGACGAGTGCTCAAGTTTTCCACGGTAGCTAGGAGTCGAAGGACCATGTTGTTGGTTTCGGCAGAAGTCATGGCGGATGAAGGTTAATCAGCTTCTTAAGAATCTGGTTGGCGATTGATGGCACCCAAGGGATTCCTATTTGACATAATGATAGGCGTTATAACTTGTCTTGGCAAGGTTTTGCACAAATAAAGGCAAGTGCGACACATATGTATAAAAGGCAGTTATGTCGTGAAGACGCGACGATGTGGCTAGGTTATGAGTTCATGAAAGATCGTGAATGACCTCTTGTGTTTGAACTCTTAGTGCATGACTTTGAATTTAGACTCGAGTGTTGACTTTGGCATAGTGATGCCTAGAAAGATGACTTCTGACGGGATTTGGAGGTTTGTTGATGGCGTGACGCCGTTGGATAAGACATGTAGACGAACTTGACCTTTGACCTCTAATGTAGGGGAAAGACGGTTTAAGTTGAGATTGTGGCGGCTCTGAAAACAATGTGTTGTTTCCGAAGACGGTTTTTGAAATTCCGAATCATGGATTTGGAAATCGAGAATTGAAGATTTTGTAATCGTCATCACAATGGCCATGAAAACGGTTAAATTTGTTTTCAAAAATTTTTAAATTGAGTTGAAAATTTGAAAACGGTTAAATTTGTTTTCAAAGATTGAGTTTTGATTTGAAATCTGAAAACAGTTAAATTTGTTTTCAAAGATTTGATTTTGAATTGAAATTTGAAAACCGTTAAAATTGTTTTCAAATGATTTGAAATTGGATTTGAAATTTGAAAACGGTTAAATATGTTTTCAAAGATTTGAAATTTGAATTTGAAATTTGAAAACGGTTAAATTTGTTTTCAAAGATTTGATTTTGAATTTGAAATTTGAAAACGGTTATATTTGTTTTCAAAGATTTGATATTGAATTGAAATTTGAAAACAGTTAAATTTGTTTTCAAATCGTTTGAAATTGGAAATTATGAGGATTGAATTCGTTATTACGACGGGTTAGGAAAACCGTTTTAAACTTTGAAAGACGGTATGCAAATAAAAAATTGTGAGAATTGAAATCGTCATTACGACGGCTTAGAAAAGCCAAGTTTT
Organism: Silene latifolia; assembly: GCF_048544455.1. NCBI lineage: Eukaryota > Viridiplantae > Streptophyta > Magnoliopsida > Caryophyllales > Caryophyllaceae > Silene > Silene latifolia. The sequence continues at coordinate 282,193,104 of NC_133538.1, read as the reverse complement.
ATTTCGAAAACGAAATTTGAAATTTGGAAAGTTGCATGGGTTTAAATCGTCGTTACGACGGTTTGAAAAACGTTTTTGTTTGAAAACTGATTTCGAATTTTGAAAAATTGCGGGTACAATTCGCCATTACGATGGCGTAAAAAGGCTGTTTGAGAATGCAACGGTCGGCGACAGACCGAGGTTTGAAATGGCCATTACGACGACGTAAAAAGGGCATTTGAAATGGTTATAAAAACCGGGTTTTCAAATGGCCATTATAACGACATAAAAAGGTGTTTTGAAACGGTTGTAAAAAAAACCGGGTTTGAAAATCGTCATTACGACGGTCTAAAAAGGTGTGCAACGGTCGGCGAAAGGCCGAGGTTTGAAACGGCCATTATAACGGCGCAAAATGTGTTTTTGAAACGGTTGTAGAAAACTGATTTTGAAAGTCGTCATTCGTACGACATAAAAAGGGTTTGCAACGGTCGGCCAAAGACCGAGGTTTGAAATGACCATTATAATGGCGCAAAAGGGTGTTTCGAAAGTTTGAACTGACACGGAAGGACTTATAATCACATAGCACATAAGCACTCATAGTTTCATTATATTATGCATTATGCTGACACGGGTTTTGGTTTAAGAGGGTGGGTTACACACCAAGCAATCAAACCCCGATTTGCGAGAGGGATACCAATACAAACAAAATGTGTAAGGAGGGTGCCCTAGCCTCGTGCTCGAAGGTGATGAAAGCACTTTGACAAAACAGAAATGTGTATCGTCAACGGCATGCTTGACTCAATTGGGATTCGAAACGCGGGGATGAGAAAACTCACGCCGACGAGACGAGCTAATTGGTCGAAAAGGGTTAGGTTGTGGGTCCGGACAAGGAACCCGACTTATGACCGTAATATCAATTAATGCACTTTAACCAAGACCTCGTTCGAGTTTCACCTCTAAGGATCACAAAGACACAAGTTTCCTAGTTTTCCCCAGCGGAGTCGCCAATCTGTGGACATGGGCCACAGGCCGGTCTGCAGGCAAGAGCCACCTACCGGTCCGCAGTCACGAGCCACCTGCACGCCAAGCCAATCTGTGGACATATAGCGCTCTTTTGAAAGCCACGCTCGGTGACGTAAAAATGCTTTCGACCGGATCGCTTTAGATCGGTCGGTTTCGTCTCAGTAAAGGTCTCGAAACGATGCAGAGATGTTCGGAGTCGCCACCAAGCATTTATGGGATGCTTGGAACCCATTCGAATCGACTTTATACCTAGGTCAACCAAGGCAAAAAGCGGTGTTTGACATAGGTAATAAAGATAAGGAATAGTCCCCCTTTTAGCATTCTATGCCTAAAATGACTCTCGTGCGCCCTGGATAAGGCCATCCACTATCCAAAGGTTCTGAGTAAGGGGTGAGGGTACGTATTGGGAAGCCCTTTAATCGGACACCCAATCCCACCCGCGTTAGCGGTCTCTACTGATCGATCGTGGTTGCTTAAGTGCAAGAGTTGATAAAACGGTTTAAATGCATGAATGCGCATCGAAATGTCTTAACCTAACATGTGAAGATTTCCTAAGTCGATTTTTTATGCATGTACCAAGAAATTGGTGTCAAAGTTGGATTTAGATTGATTTGCATGTGAAAACGAAAATTAAACATCCATTTACCAAATTCGGGTTATGGTACTTAACACGATCCATTTATTTGAAAAAGTGTGTTTAAAGGATAAAGTGCAAAAACATAAACTTGTCAATCTGATCCGTCATGTATTTGGATTAACCATAATCGGGATCGTCCAAGACAAGTACTAAAATGGGACAGAACAGTGTCAGGCAGCCCCATTGGGGTGCGAGCCTATTGGCGAGAGAATGGGGCCTGTCCAGGTTTTGAAACATGAAAACAGACCACCTCTTGGGGCGCGAGCCATGAGTCGATCCAAGGAGCGTCTTCTGGTTGTTAAAAAGGTTATGAAAAAACCGTATTTTGTAATGAATGATTTGCAAGTATTGTTTGCATGCCTCGGAATAATTACTATTATGTTAGTAATACTCGTTGTCGGATTTGCAAGTTTGAAAAGCATAATAAAATGTGTAAAAGTAAAATGTTTGATTTGAACTAATTATGTTAAGTTCAATTATTTATAATTAGTCAAGTTAATCATCGTACTCGGATTAAACCGATATGGTATAAAGAACCAAGGATGATTTTGGATTATGACTAATATGTTTGCAAATGTAAATAAATGAGAAAGATGCTAAGTAAAATAAAAGGGTGTTAAAATACCCATTAAAATGTAATTGACCAATAATATCATCGAGTCACGGAATAAACCATCACGGTATAAGGAACCAAGGATGATTATGATTTATGGTTAAAAAGTTTGTCATAAAAATGATTTGGAACATTTGAAATGGTAAAAACCGATTACAAATAAGAAATGAAATAAAGAGGAAAGGCGAGAACAAACACGTTTGAGTCTGACCCGAGACCCACAAGAGGCGCGAGCCTCTTTGCATAGCAAAGGGCTTCTGTCTCGGGCCAAAACTCGGTTTTGGCTCGTCTAACCAATATTTGAATCATGTCATGCATTGTTCATGCATATAAACTCATAAAAACAGTAAAGACATGAAATAAATGAGATATTTACACCCTCAAACTTACGTGTATTGATGTTTGCGACGTAGACGACTTTAGAGACGGTTTTCTCGTTGTGACTACTCGCGATCAAAGAAGTTTAAAAGAGTGCCTTGAAAAAGGATTTTGTTTTGAAAATATGTTGTTGAAAAACATGTTGATTGATGAATTGATTTGGTCAAATGGTTCGGTCGAATGCACGGCGGCGCTACCAAACAAAATGGGTAAGGCTTGTGTTTACGATCGGTAGGTCGTAAACATGTGTCGATTATGTGACTTAGGAAGTCGAGTCTAGAAGTTTGATACCGGTCGTCGCAGTATCAAAAATAAACCTAAATACAACTAACAGAAGCTAGCGGCAAGTAGGGTCGATCTCCTCAGGGAGGCAAGATATTTTTAGAAGTCCTTCTATTTGGTCACAAATGGGGGGTTGTTTGAATATGATTTCTAAACTACGAGGTTTAAAGGAAGAGAAATAAGGATAAGAGCAGTAAAAGCAAAGAAATAAGTTTAACTATCAAGAGAGAAGGGACATGTCGGGAATTCGGTTCACTACGGTAGTCCAGTGACTCAGCTGTAAATGATTCAGACGAATTAATGTAAGACGGATGTTGGAAGGTCATTTCGGTCCACTTTCTATCCTAAAATACCGCTAACTTAACTTTCATTCTCGCTAGGGTAGTCTACTGTTCATAGCAGGCCTATTTAGTCCAATGTTTCGATCTAGGATTAATTTTCGCCAGATTAAAGAAATAACTCAGAAGCGTGCACTCAACTAAGTCGGTAAATACAATTAAATTTGTATGGTGACAGAGTCTCGTAATTAATTCATATGTTTCATTTACTACATCGTCACATTCCTACCGCGGATCCCCTAATCCCAACATGAAAGGGGTTTAGCTATTCATAACGCTAATTAAACTATCAATACTAACAAAGAGATAAATTTCCAAAGAGAAACATATTAAAACTATAATAAAATCGCATAAAGAGTAAATTAGGGCAGAAATTAAATGTAACGAAACGAAGAATTAAAGCAAACAAAAGATTAATTATTATTAAGAGAAGAGAAAGGAATTACAATCAAGCGAATCCGGCGTAAAGAACAATCGAATCCGAGCAATAATAACCCCAAAGGTAAAGTTACAGTGAAGAAGAATGTTTAACGCAGTAAAGTTTGATAAAAGCTAAGTAGTGAAATAAAATCTCATCCTAATGACTTAACTAAAGCTTGCTTAAATACAAAATAATTAAGTTTTGCGGAATAAAACATAACACGGGCTAAATAAAAGCCCATAACAGCGAAACCACTCGATCGAGTGGAATAAAACCACTCGATCGAGCAAAACCTCAGCAGCATCTACTCGATCGAGCAAATAGTTACTCGATCGAGTAACCCGTCTTTCAGCAACTTAAGGATCGAGTAGAAAACTACTCGATCGAGCAATAGAGGACGTAAAAACCACTCGATCGAGTGGTAAAACTGCTCGATCGAGTTCTTTGACTTCAAATCAGCTCATGTCCTCGCCTGAATGCCTCGTAATCCATGCCAACACGCTTCCCAACGTAGTATCTCACTCTGGAAAATCCCGTCTCCTCTAAATGCATGTAAAAAGGACGAAAAAGAGTATGATTCCACTACTTTCGCGTTCATTTCTACAAAATGGACAAAACGAACCAAAGTAGCCAATTCGGGGCAAAATACCATAAAAACAGTATAAAAATGCATAGAAATACGTGTTGAAATAGGCTGAAAAGACTATACGAAATGCACGTATCAAATCTCCCCAAACCGAACCTTTACTCGTCCTCGAATAAACTAAAATGCAAATAATGGAACGGAAATGATAACTCAGAGCTAGCTTAACTTGTCTACTTGAACCAATTTAATGCAACAAAAACTAACAGTTAAAGCTAAGCAGTCAATACGCAAATGAGTTATAAGCTGTTCAGAAATATAGCCAACCTATCGACCTTGCAAGACCAACAAAATCGGACTCTCTCGTGGTCACTCTTCTCTCATGAAGCAAAGGGTGAATGTTAAATGTAAAAGAGAGAAGAAAAGACAGTCACTCACCTAACTGCGACCTACATAGCATGCATGCAACAAAAATGAAAGGCAATTCGAGTACTAATGCACACATTCCAATCAATAATGTCCGTCACAGCCAAGGGCTTACAAAAAGTATGGGAATAGTGAGGTTAAGGTGAGAAAGGGCAAAACATGTTATAGAAATGTGGAGGTAAAAGCGTCAAGCTAGTTCCTAACAGGACCATAATAAACCATCCGAATCTCAACTGACTGAAAAACTAAGTACAAGTGCCCTTCATTTGGCACACAACTCACTAGACTCAAACACAATCTCCTCAAAAATATAGAATAAGAGTGGAGGAGTCAGACGGTCACAAACTTCCCTTTTTAATACCGTCTGAAAGAACAAATTAAAATAAACAAACTTCTTTTTTTTTTTTCAAACTTTCTTTCTTTCTTTTTCTCTCACGTTTCCAGCTTCTTTTTTTCTCATTTTTCATTTTTTTTCCTTCATGTCTTTCTTTTTTTTCTTTTCTTCTTTCACTTATTCCTCCTTCCTTAATTTTCCAACAACTCCATACAAAGAAATACGGGCCAAAATGCAACCGGAAAATCATACCCAAAAGAACATACTAACTAGCTTGATTAGGCAGCCTTAATTTGGAATGTAGCTAATGGGTCAAAAAGGCAAATTTAGCTTATGTGGAGCTAAATGGGTGAAAAATATAAGGAAAGGGAAATTTGCAAGCACCTCCCTGCATGTGACACCAACCACAAACCCGAACATGTGCATTTGACAAGAAATTGAATGTCATAAAAGTGCAAAAAAGATGAACATGCTATGCAAGGAGTACTACTCTCAATTTCTAATTAACTGGTCATGAATGTCACCAGTTATGGCTCTAAAACTCAGAATTTTTGAAGTAGTTTGCCAATTTATAGGGTCAAGTCTAAACAGTCAGCTATATTTGAACAGGAACTCATAAACTATGCGTATGACAAAGCTAATAACTATCAAAAGAAGTGCAAGGCTCAAGTAAAATGACAAGTTATAGTGCATTATCATCATGGAAATCTACCGTTCCGACTCAACCTATATGCAAAAATAAACGTGAAATTTTTTTGAATTTTTGAAATTTTTCTAATTTGTTTGTGATTTTTGAAGAAATAAACAACAATGCAAAGCTGAAATATAAATGTGAATGAAAAAACAGATACAAATGCAGACTCAAAAGGATGCAATACCCTCCCCAAACCAAAACGGACAACGCCCTCGTTGTCCTCTAGCATACACCAGCAGATATATACAGGGGAACGGGAATATACAACCAAAAGAAAATAAAAACAATAAATAAAAAGGAGACAAAATAAAAGAGTAAGAGATACATACAAAACACGAACTTCCCCAAACCAGCCAGAAAACTGGGGAAGTGAGTAGACCAGTAGCTACTCGTCGTCGTCGCCATCGTCGTCCACCACCGTGTACTCTGGGTCTCTCTCCTCCTCTCTCTTCCTCTGCTCCTCAGCACGAGCTCTCTTCACAGCCACCTCAGGGTCCTCGTCCTCCTCCTCGTCAGACACCGGGTACCCCTCAGGTGGGTACCTGTAGAAGGAAGGGTGTGGCCAACCCTCTGGGATCGGACGGCGTCACCGCAAGTGGTACTCGTACAGAGGGTGTAAAGCAAGAGCTAAATCCCTCTCCATACGAGCCTGACGCTCTGCAACCTCAAGCAACAAACCGTAAACGGCGCCCCCTTGGTCCAGGACTGCGGGCACCACAAAGGGTGGAGGTGGTACGAAAGTAGCCGGTAGGTCCGGCTGAGCCTGTGTCTGGTCAGTGGGAGCGGGAGTAGGAGTGGTAGTAGTAGTGGGAGTAGGGGTCGGGATGGGAGTAGCCGTGAAAGGCTGGGTGCTCCCTGAAGGTGTAGACCCCTCTCCGGTCTTAAGGCGCCGCTTCTTGGCGGCGGGTGCAACAGGAGTAGGTCAGAGTGGAAGGAGAAGGTGAGGCAGTGGTGGCAGACGGGCGCCCCTAGCAACAGTAGGAAGGGGCTCTAGACGGGGGAGAGTGTCACAGGGTAAGTCAACAGAGAAGGAGCCGTCTATCTTCCAAGTCTGGTAGTCTGGGATAAGCCAATGCTGAGAAAGCATGGCATCCAGACTCAGTAGCCTCTCTCCCTCGAGGTACTGTAGGTCACGAGGCCAATCGGGGAAAAGAGAGCGGGCAAGAATGGTGGCTATGCCACCGCAGGTAATGGTTCCCGTCTCCTTCTTCCCCTGGCTCTGAAGGTACTGGGCGGTCAAGTAGGCAATGTTGAGGGTAAAAGGACCCTCACAGTCGATATTCAGGTAACCGCCTAGGATGGAGAGCTCGGTGTTTGTGATGTTGTTCGGCTCATTTCGGCCGAAGATAGTGCTCCCCATCAGTCTAAGGAAACAACGGACAGGGGGAAGGTTGACTTGTTGGAGCTTTCGCTCCCTAAAAGTGGTCTGGGCCAGGGTCCTCCAAAGCTGACGGAAGACCCTCCTAGGGGCTGCAGTCTCGCCCGTAGAGGTAAGGCCAAGTAACCTACCAAACTCCCCTAAGGTCATCGGAAAAGTACGGTTAAACAACCGGAAGGACACTGAAGAACTAGTGGGGTCAGCATCGTGTGCCCCTGAGGAGAAGGTAAAGGAGATGAGAAACTCAAGGCTCAGCTCTAAAAGGTACAAATTACTCATAGTGATGAGTCCGGCCATCCCCGTGCCCCGTAGTAAGTCACAAAGCGACTCGTAAATGCCGAGTCTCTCAAGTGCCGATTTCTCTAGAAATCGGGAAGGTATAAACACACAGCGCAGCAGGTTATAAAACTTCTTACGATATAAGGCGTTAACAAAAAGTACTTGCGGGTAGTCTAGGTGAGGGTCGAGGGAAGCATCCCCTTGAACTGTGACCGTGCCGTGCAGTAGAAGGAGCAAAGAACAGAGAAGTAGTAGCAGCAGGCGAGAGGTGACAAGAGCTAGCGTAGAACGAGACTATCTACGACCCCGCCTCTCGAACTCAACACGTAAGCCCGTGCAGTGACGGTGTGAGGTACTGTGGTCGCTCTAAAGGCAAATGCTGCCGTCGCGAGTGCACCACGCGTACGTGAAAACAAGTGGGTGTAGAAGGAGTGGTCTTTGTGGCCACCATCAAGAGAAACTAGCAAAGAGTGCTAGCGGTGGTGGTGACCGTAGAGGAGTGGCAGCTGAATCGAGCTAGCAAGACACGACTAGATGGAGCGAAAACTATACCTGCAGCTGAAACTAGGAACACTGGGGCTGCAGTACTCACTAAAGTGGAGACAGTGGCAACAGCGGGGGCCACTGTCTCAGACAGAGATGGACTAGAAGTGGTACTGGTAGAAGGAAATGAACTAGACTCCATCCTGTAACAAGGGCAGGGGACTGGATAAGATAACAATGGCTAAACAAAGAGCTAAAAACAAAGAAGAAACCAAAGATGAAAACAAAGATCATTAGCTCTCCAGACAGTCGAAAAAAATCGACTTCAGCCCCAAAAATTCCCAACATTCCTCGAAAAACTCGAATTAGAGCATGAAAACGGTGATAAGGAGTGGGATAGCAGGTAATGACAACAGTAATTAACAACAACGAAAGTTAATTAAGTCAAGGAAGCATATAATCCGTCTGACAGTCGAAAAATTTGACTGAAACACCCCTAATCGTGAAATCTCGCGCAATATTCGAATTAAAACAAGCAACAACGGCGAGGAATGGGGGTTTGATCATCAAGCAAGACAAGTAAGGGCGAACAAGGGCAATTAAAGTCGAAAAATTCGACTAAACCAAAATTTCGAACCCTAATTCCAATTTTTCCTCATGAAATTCAAAATAATCGAAATTAAAATGCATAGAGGATGAAGGAATCACTTACTTGATGATAGAAATCCTACAAATGCAATTAATCTTCAAATAAACAAGCAAAAGAGGCGATTTTTCGAGCTAAAAACCGCAAACCCTAAACCCTCTTTAAAACCGAGAAAACGGGCACCAATCAAGGGGAAATTAAGGGGCTATGAAAGATTAATTATTAAGCAACAATTTGTAGGATGCGGATTTGGTTTTTGAGCAAGAAAGATGGGGATTTGGGGGAGTTTTGGGTCGCAATTAGGGAAGGGTTAGACGAAAATTAGGGGAAAATGAAATTAGAAACAAAAGAATAGAGTTTAAGGAACAACTCCCTGCGTCTTTTGCGAATCCACTCGATCGAGTGGTTTTAAACTACTCGATCGAGGATTTTTGATGATCCAGTTACTCGATCGAGTAGAATTCTACTCGATCAAGAAGTTCCCTTTTATGCTTTCCTCGATCGACTAAGAGAAGCATTCGATCGACCATTTTTCACTCGATCGAGTACAAGAAGTACTCGATCGAGCTCTTTTCTCGCGTAAGCTCTTGAATTTCGTCTTTTCTTCCTTTGGAATGCGTAAAACTTCCCCAAACCTGCATAAAAACACGTGCAAAAGTTTTCCAAAATACCAAATACACATGAGAACAGTCTATAGTCTTAAATCTACGCTAAAAACTGTCTAAAAGCTAATTGTCCTAATTAAAAGCATTAAAACAAATTCAACGGAAAATTCAAAAATTATCTATTACAAAGTGTTACACGGGGCATTCCCCCGCTCAATTCCCAATGCACTTCAGTAGCCCCTTGGTGGGCTCCTGACTGGAGGACGTCATCTCAGCGACGTTGACTGTCCTCTTCAACTTCCATGAGCTTGAATTTGAATCATTTAATTCTCTAGGAGGGGAATAGTTCACATACACATAAGCACGAACTTTCCTCATCCTTGCTCCTTTATCACCGTCTTTAGCATCCTCACTTCCAATTTGATTGACAGCAGTTGCACAACACCCTTTGACAGCTCCTTCATTGCTTTCATCCGCACTGCGCAAGAAGGAAAATGACGAACTTTCCTCCTTTTTGCTCTCAGTCTAAGGCGGAGGGGAAACAATTGCAGCACAATACTCCAAATTTTCAACTGGAGTGTCAATAATAGGGTCAATAAAAGAGAGAGCATTGCAAGCCTGAGCTTGCATGGGAGCCCTCCGGGACTTAGACTGATGAAAAATCAGCTCCTCATCTCCTACCTGAAAGGTCAAAGTCTTCCCCCCGACGTCGATAACTGCACGGGCAGTAGACAAAAATGGTCTCCTTAAAATAATAGGGGTGTGTGCATCTTCGGGGATGTCTAAGATAACGAAATCAACGGGAATAAAGAACCTCCCGATCTGAACAGGTACGTCTTCTACTACACCTAGTGGCCGTGATATACTACGGTCGACCATCTGGACAGTCATGTTGGTGCAACTCAGCTTTGTCAAACCAAGTCTCTTGGCCAGAGACAGCGGTAAGACACTCACGCTGGCGCCTAGATCGCATAGCGCGTTATCAATCAAATAGGTACCGATATGACACGGAATTGAAAAACTACCCGGATCCGATCGCTGGGAGGTAACTTATTTTGAAATAGGGCACCCACCTCGATCAAAGCTACGCCTCATTATCACTTATACTCCTCTTACGCGATAAAATTTCTTTCATAAACTTAAGATAAGAGGGTACCTTTGTTAGCAACTCAGTGAACGGCACAGTGACTTCTAAGCTTTTCAGGAGTTCGACAAATTTGCCGAATTATTGATTAGCTTTGGTATTCTGCAGCCGCCTCGGGAAGGGAACCGTGATGGGTATCTCGAGTCCCTTGTTTCTCTCTTCCAATGTATCACCCGGAGCAAGTTCTGTATACTTTGGACGCTTCTTACCTCTCGAACAAGGTCCTTCTGGTGATTTATCGCTTAAACGAGCACTAGCAGGCTCTCGAATAAGCTTCCCGTCATCGAAACTACTTGATCGACCAAATTGCCCATTCGATCGAGTAGAATATTCATTAATATCACTCGATCGAGTGGAATTTTCACTCGATCGATCAACTCCATTTTGCTGTTCACTCGATCGAGTAGAAAAACTACTCGATCGACCAGTCTGCTTTTCCTGTTCACTCGATCGAGTGGAATTTTCACTCGATCGACCACCTTCTTCACCAAATCTGCTCGATCGACCACCTGAAACCAGTCGATCGAGCACTTGCTTTGCCGTGAACTCACTTTCTTCGACAGAACACTGTTCATCATCAGTTATAGCCTTCCTCGGGTCTGATTTCAACACTTCCGGTCCCTCATATGAACGACCGCTTCTCAGATTGATAAAATTTACCGTCTCATGTGGATTATTCTCATTTTGAGTCGGTAATTGACCTTGCTTTCTTGAGGATTGATTCGTGGCTAGTTGGGCAACTTGAGTTTCAAGTGCCTTAATGGACGCATCTTTCTATTGATCACTCGGCTGAAACTGCTTTGTAAAGGCTTGCAACATAGACTTTAGCTCACCTATTTCACTCACCTCATCGGAAGATGATGCACCTTTATTAGGAGGAGTGAAAGACGGAGGCTTTTGAAAGCCTTGTTGATTCTTGTGTGGAGGAACATACGGTTGCTGCTGGTGCGGAGGAGGAGTAGGATTGAGCACATTTTGGCTACTCCACTTCAAGTTCGGATGGACATTCGGCTCATAATACGTGTTTGTCTGCCTATAATGTTGAAAGGCAGCACAAGACTCAAAGGGATTGGGACAATTGTCTGAAACATGTCCCTCTCCTCCACATCTCTTGCAGACGAAAGGACCGTCTGAAACAGCATTCACATGATAGATCCCTCCTTTCGAAGCTCTTCCCAACTCATACTTATCAAATCTCGCCGTGAGAGCCTCTAGTGCAGCTACAGAAGGAGATTCAGCACTCCTCCTTTGATTTCCCTTGGAATTCCCATACTCAGCTTTATGGGTGGCCAAATCATCGATTATTTTCCACCCCTTAGTCTCTCCAACATTCTCCTGGAACCTACCACTAGCTGCAGCATCCAGGATAGCTCTTTGATCGTCATAGAGCCCATTATAGAACTGATTGTATAGGCTCCACTTATCAAACCCGTGATGCGGAATGGTTCGCACCAGCTTCTTGAAACGGACCCACGCCTCATAAAAGTTCTCATCCGGACCCTGTTTAAAGCTCGTGATCTGAGCTCTAATGGCATTCGTCTTCGAGGCAGAGAAATACTTCTTGTAGAATGCTAGGGCCAAGGAATTCCAGTCAGTAATCCCAATGGCAACTCGATCCAGGTCTCGGTACCACTCTCTTGCAGCATCACGAAGAGAGAATATGAACATGGTCTCCTTTGCCTGATCCGGAGTCACACCAGTCGGTGGGGGTATGGAACAGCAATAGTCAATGAATGTTTCCATGTGTTTAGTTGCATCTTTATTTGCAGCTCCCCTGAATTGGTTTCTCACAACCAAGTTAATGTACGAAGGCTTCGGCTCGAATTTTCGGTTATCTCCTGGTAATGCGAATCCTTTGTAAAGATTCGCAGCTGTCGGCTTAGAGTGACTGGCTATACTCGCTTCTTCAGCCATAACTGGAAAATCTGGAGATGTGACGGTCTCAGCTGAAGAAGTGGAAACAGGAGATGAATGTGGATCCTCCTCAAATAGCTCGTTCTCGTAGTAACTAGACAGAGTACTCAGCTCTTCCTCTGTCGGCAATACCCTAGATGATCGCCTCAACTCACGCAAAGTCTTCTCAATCTCAGGATTGTATGGTAGTAATTCACCACCCTGTGACCTGCGCATAAGAAGAAACTACAAGTAGGATATGAGAATAGTTTAAGGAATGGATGTTCCTTAAACTAAGAGAAAGACTAAAACTAAAACAATTGCCTCCCCGGCAATGGCGCCAAAATTTGATACCGGTCGTCGCAGTATCAAAAATAAACCTAAATACAACTAACATAAGCTAGCGGCAAGTAGGGTCGATCTCCTCAGGGAGGCAAGATATATTTAGAAGTCCTTCTATTTGGTCACAAATGGGGGGTTGTTTGAATATGATTTCTAAACTACGAGGTTTAAAGGAAGAGAAATAAGGATAAGAGCAGTAAAAGCAAGGAAATAAGTTTAACTAGCAAGAGAGAAGGGACATGTCGGGAATTCGGTTCTTACGGTAGTCCGGTGACTCAGTTGTAAATGATTCAGACGAATTAATGTAAGACGGATGTTGGAAGTGTTGGAATATGTGTCCTCCGACAATAATGTGATCGCGACTGTTGATCATGATGATCACATGTTTAAGTCTCATTATAAAGAATACAATTGGGAAGTAATATTTTACTGTCAACTGATCAACATATATCGGTAATGATTGGTTGACTAGAGTTTGACATTACTGTCGTGCGACGGTGGTGATCAGTTGATCCCCTAGGTCATACCTATAGGGCAACACTCTTAATTGATCATTTAATTAATCGTATAACGTTACGAGTTAATTAAATTACTTGAAAATTGACGGACGATTTTGGAAGTAAAATTTACGTATCACATTGAACTTGATTAAAATGAGATACGGTCTGGGTATTTGAATTGTATCATTACTCAGATGAAATTATTGTTTAAAGAAACAATTAAAATTGAATGAATTATTATAAATACAATTTATTGTGATTTGTAAATTGGTAAAATATTTTGGTACAAGTAATTATGAATTACTAAGTCGATTTTTGTATATGACGTATTTTTATTAATACGTTGATTTTTAATATGTTAAAAATACATAACTAATTTATGTAACATATGACATGTGACATAAGACAAAATTGACAAAAATAAAATGGATTCCATTTTATGTATGTACCGAAATTAAGGGGAGGTTTTGGCTAAAATTGTGCTGTTTAAATTAGTGGAAAACATAATCATTCACTAATAGCCTAGCCATGCAACCCTAATTTGCATTGTGAAGGTAAACAAGAGCATGCATTGGGTCTCCTATTCTCTCCCAACCGGTTTTTGGGAGATTAAAAACCAAATTGTTTTGGGTCATTTTTCTACAAGATTAATATTGTACTAGTATCTATAATATTAATTTTAATTAAGAGAAAGCTTTGGGTATAAATCCTTAGGAGAGATCCTACACTTGGGTCTTAGTTCATCCAAAAGGGAAAGCTCAAGAACAAGAGAGAAAGGTGATCTCTCTTGTGCCCATTAAACCGAAAATCACAATGTAAGAACAATGTTTCTTCCTTATTTTGTTTTAATGTTTGCATGCATAAGATCAATCATTAATTTTATGACAAATTAAATTATAACATATATGAATATGTAAGTATATAGATCTACTTTTTCTTAAATCGGTATCATGAGCCAAGGTTGTTTGCATGCAAATCGGGTAAAAGTTTTTCCGAGTTATAAAGATTAACATATAAAACTTGTAAAATTTGTGTTATTATGATATATCACGAAATTAATTCATGCATGTTAAAATTTCTGGTCCTAAAATGTTTTAGGATATTTTGGTTAATTTACGGATTTTTATTGTTCATATTATACAATAATGGCATTTAAATATGATTTTATGAGTAAAAATGTCATTTTCGGTCTAAAATTAGCTTTACTTCGAATTTTCCAGTGATTTTTGGATATGTTGTCACATATATTATTTTGAGATAACCTGTAAAGTTTCATAATTTTTGAACTTGTTATGCTCGAAAAATGGATTTTTCATTATTAAATTCGGATTTAGGTGAAAAATAGGTTAATATGAGATAAATTTCGAATCTGGTCATAGAAATTTAGTATGTTGTCACATGCAATTTTACAAGATGTGTGTAAAATAATGGGCTATAGTGATGTCTTTTTGCATGATTTATGGATTTTTGAAGAAAAATGGCATGAATGGTGACTTAATTAATGAAAAAAAAATTAATAAAACATACTCTATGACTAAATAAAAACATCATATGTTGCATTTTATTATCTTTTTCAGATCTAAAATTGAAAAGTTAATGTATATAATTTTTCACATGTTTTTATGATTATTTTGGTTAAAACCGATAAACCGCAACATAGTTTTTCCGGATAAATTTCGAAATTTTTAACCTAAGTTTTTTTGAACATTATGAGTGTCATGGTATTTTTCCAGAATGTTCATGAGTTTAAATTTCAAATTTTGAATTTATTTGAAATTTTGTGATTTATTTGAAGTTTATAGCTTATTTTTGAAATTTTTAGTCCATTAATGAACAAATTTAGAAATATGAGTTAATTATGGTCAAATTATTAGTGAAGACTAAATTTTGAGTCCTAAGTGCTTAGGGTAATTAACTTATGCATAAATATGAATTTATGTAATTTTTGTGATTATAAAATGTTGAAATCACGCAAATCCGTAAAAACCGAGTAATATACGATATTGGCTAATTAAAAGCGATTTAGCATAAAATTGGGCATGTTCATACATATTATAATGCTGCATTTTTCCTTTATGATTGTCATAATTTTATTTATGTAATTTTGAATTATGTAATTTTACTTAGTGTGGCCTTAGTTTTAATTGGTATTTCCCGAAATGTATGGGAATATCGATTCGGTTGTAATGTTATTGTGATCTCGTATCACCGTTTTGTAATTTAATAGATTTATTTTATTTATTTTAGTTACAAATGTATAATAGGAAATTATGTAATTTGTTATGTAATTTAATTTATCTCAGAGTTCCCAAAGACGGATTTCTTCAAGATGGCGATACATAAAAACAATGTTACCTCGAGATGCGTGCCACAACCGAAGTTCAAGGGACCAATGGAGTTGGTTTCCGAATATGTAATAGTTAAATAGTTTTTCTATTTTTGGAAAGGCCATACTAGGATTTATTTATTTTATGCTTGCATTTTATTTATATGTCACATGCATCGCTAAATCGCCATAACTAAAACATGCATCTTCTTTCATCGAGTTTAATCGACCGTGTCAATTAGAATTATCGTAGTTCACCGCTTTAGTTCACTTAAAACGTGATAGATAATAAATTGACATGACCTCTCGCTAAAACAATTAATTGAGACATAGCCTTACCAAATAGTAGAAACCATGAAAACCTATTTCGCAAGGGAGTGCACTCGGCCCTACCGGGGTACAAAACTTGTTACGTAGGGGAAGTGGGTGATAAATGTCTATCCAGCGAATTCATGTTGATAAGGGATGAATCGGCCCTACCGTGCCCGAGTTGATGTGGATTTGGATCATGGACACAATTATTCGAAATTTGGATTGAACTTAACAAAAGTTTTTCGATAAGGGTTTCATCGGCCATACCGTGCCCTTGTCGGATGTGTTTTGGGCTATAGATAATTATTAGAGTAATTTTATCGACCAAGAGTTCTAAAAGTAGAATTGATTAAACGTTAATCCACCGAGTTATATTGATAAAGGATGAATCGGCCCTACCGTGCCTAAGTCGATATGAATTTGGGTCTTGGAATCATTTATCTAGTTGGATAGAGGTCACTAGAAAAAATGCACAAAACTTGTTTAAATTAAAATTTTTACGAGTATTATTATTAAAACGACATTTGTTTTACTCCTTTGTTTTGTAGACCACTTTTTCCTCATAACAAATGGCAACACCAACCCCTATTGCAACGCCTCTCGCTAGTTCATCATGGCTCTGATCCTTCATGGATCGATGTAAACTTGAAAAGAATGGGTCAAATTTCTCCGATTGGGATGCCAAACTCAAACTAGCCGCCCAAGGTGACGACAAGCTTCGTTACCTTACCGAGGCATCTCCACCCGAACCTACTACTAGGTCGACCGCCGCCACTAGGGAAGCATATGAGGCTTACCAAAAGGAGTCCGCCGCAATGAAAAATGTCTTGATATTTGCGATGGAGGCGGACCTCCAAAGGAGAGCCTTTAAAATGGGCAATGCTAATGAAATTTACTCCAAGCTTGTGACAATGTTTTCACAAACTTCGCGGATCGTCCAATATGAGGCGGCCGCGGCATTCTTTGATCTCGACTTCAAAGAGGGCCAAAAGGTTAGCCCTCATGTGCTCAAACTCACGGAGCTTGTCGAGACCTTGAAAATTCAAAAGGTTGAAATCCCCAAAGAACTCTTTGTAGATAGGATTCTACACTCCTTGTCCAAAGTCAAAGCGTATGTTCAATTCCGGGTGAATTTTAACATGAAAGACAAGGATGTGTCTCTTGAAGAATTGCACAAGTTACTTGTACAAGCCGAGAGGGACATGGGGTTAAATGTGAATCCTCCAAAAGATGTGCTTAACATAAGCACTAAGAGTAAGGGGAAGTTCAAGAAAAATGGGAGGAAGGGTAAGAAGCAAACTCCCACATTCACCAAAGCTAAGACTTGTGAAGCTAGCACTTCAAAAATCAAGAAGGGTCCTCTTGATAAATGCCATTATTGTAATGGTATGGGACATTGGAAAAGAAATTGTTCCAAATACCTTGGTGATATTAAGGCTGGAAATATTACTCCAGTAGGTAAATGACTATCCTTCTTTTATGTTTCTAATTCAACTATGGTATTATGATGCAAAGTTGTGATAATGTATCTCCCTTTTTATTGTAAATAGGGCCTCCACCAAGCAAAGACAAGGGAAAGGAAAAGCAAGCATGAGAAACCATCAAGAAGCTAGGGATAGCTTTCATGGAGCTTTGCTTTTCATTGTCTTATTTTAAATTATGTTTTGGATTTTAGAGCCTTAAGTTTCCGTGTTCGACATGGAAAGGTATTTTGGATAATGGGTTGTATTTTGGATAATGGTGACTTGGTTTGCAACCCAAGTCACCCGTTTTATCATTTTATCCTTTTGTTATAAAATTCATGTTTAAATGCTTGTTCTTAGAAACATATAACTTAAAGTGATCTAATAGACAAATATAATGACGGGTTTCATTATATGTCCACATGCTTAAGGCTTGTGTATGATCATTTATAAAGCGATTTTGAGTCTATGAACTCTCTTAAAGGAATGTCAATCACCAAGTACACTTACAAAATCTATAACTATTAGTCAATCTATGAGATAGTTCTCCTTATACTTCAAATCATTATTTGTGTCTCATATGCTATCTTTGAATCTATAGTGTATTTATTCTAAAGATAGAGTGGGAGAAAAATGAGGACACAACACACGAGACAAGATAAAAAGTAGATCTATTATGTAAATGAAGATCTACGCAAGAAAGAATGATTTGAATGAAGGTATATCTATTTACATAGTATACCAAATAGATGAGATCTATGGTCTCAAGTAAGTTCTATATGACAAAAGAGACCAAGTGAAGTAATCGAAAGAACATATTCTTATGATAACTACACGAGGAGACCAAAAGAAAGTTTTGGAACAAAATGACTAATGTAAAGTCTTAACAAGTTTTTGACTAAGTTTATGATAAATTTTGACCAATAGTTTCAACCTTGAGATTTACTTAAGAGCCTAAATGAATCAATGTAACATCCTAGTAATAAGCGATATTTATCACTAGAAGTTGCAAGGATTGATATACCGATATCTCCAATAGCCAAAGTTTTAAACCACGCAGATGTCATTACTTAACCTCATTATGAAAATGGATTGGTTAAACATCCTTCTAAAAGGGATATTCTGAAGGATGTGTATTAGATATTACTTATATTTAATAAATGACATTGCCACACATCATTATGACATGAGTGTGTTAGAGATTTAAAATCTCTTTCCGTAAGGTTAAAATGAGACCTCTTCGAAATAGGTATTTTGAAGGGATATGATGGGAACATATATGGTTTTATCTTAATAACTTGGCAATGCAATTTATATTTCAATTCTTGAAAAGTTTCGATTGAGAAGTCAATTTCAAAATATGTGGAATTGAGTGGGAGTTAGGAAATTATCATGTGAAGACATGGAATTTAGTGGGAGCTATCATCCTTTGAATGTTTACAACTCACCACTCATTAAAGAATGACGAGCTAACATCTTCCTTCATAGAGGAAGTTTTGAGTTTTCAATTCTGCATGAAAATGGACTATGATGAATCCAATTACATCAAGGGATGTTGGATAAGTATTGGGAGATACACATCGGATCAACATAAATATAGGTTATTCATCTAAATGAAATGGAATTGCCATTAGCAGTCATGGTCGTTCCTTGAACCTAAATATAGTTGATGACATGATTATAAGTTACTAATGTTTTCGCCATTAGAATGATCATGCACATGTCCAATGGTGAATCATATGCATAAGAGCATGATGATTCATTGGTAAGCCACAATAGAAACGTCATGAATTCTCAAGTAGAATCCGATGAGCGATTTCGGTGTTTGTCAGAATGCTCTTATATGTGTCAAGAGGTTGCGCATATTAATGAAAATCCGAGCACATGTAAGAATTTATGAGAATCCTAAATCTTTCAAGCCTAGAAAGAGAAATAAGAAGTTTTGGAAAGATACTTAGTTGAATAAGAAGTTACTCAAAACTAATCTTTCCTAACTATGCTAGGACTTGTGAGAAGTGCTAGGCTAATCATCTTGTCAAATTGTTGCAAGATTCTGCAAAACATATACCTAGTGCATTGTGTGTGGATGGAGTACTTGATCAGTGCAAGTTATATCATTCACCACAAATTCGTTCGTTATGTGATAATCGATAAGGAAGTTCTTTCAAGATAAAGAACCAAAACCGAGGTCGGGAACCTTGATGTGTACTTGGTAAGATTCATGCTATGAGAGAGAATATGAATGTAAAGGAAAATGCGATTATAAGAAGTTTGAACACATGGACACATGGCATGTTAAATTTCTATTGCAATCAATAAGTGTTTACACTCACGATTTGATCACAAGGTCGTAATATGGTATTGACTACCCGAGTGTGATGTGGAAATTTGTCGTTTGAGTTATTATTAACTCACCTTGTACATTGTTATATCCAAACGGGTTGTGGAGATAATTGAACCCCGTTAAAGTGAACATGGATTAACATTGTATTTGCCCATAGTTACTTACATGAGGTGACGTCTCGAAGTGACTAGAGTGTGATGCGATTGATGGCAAGTTCAAGTGCCATAGAGACATGTGAGATGACTGGTCGATCACATAGGCAGACTGTTAGGAACATTTTGTCGGGCCTAATGACCGCTTATAGAGTTCTGGCAAATTTATATAGCCTGGTCGTGGTGAGAGCTACTATAGTATTTGAATGAGTCAATTCTTTTGACTAAAGACTATTCGCCTAAGATGGCACAGTTTCAGATTAACTTTGATTTGTGTTACTACGACCTTCGTAAATGGGGTCAAATTGGCATATTTTGGGTTATGATGGTTATGGCTAGTCGAAGGGAATGAGTGCGATAGGAATTGTCCATCCCTAGTCAGGGTTATAACAATATCTCAAGGCCACTCGAGGAGTAATGAACTGGAAATGCGTGGCCACGCTCGGAAGGTATCTATGATAGATAAATCCGGTCAATCAGTTATTCTCCAGATCGAGGAAACCACTCTCGATATGATCACTTTCAAGTACGACCCGAAAGACACCTTGCATTGAGTGGGAGATAGTAATAGGACAAGAGAATTGGTGACGCACACTTGTCGAGGACAAGTGGGAGATTGTTGGAATATGTGTCCTCCGACAATAATGCGATCACGACTGTTGATCATGATGATCACATGTTTAAGTCTCATTATAAAGAATACAATTGGGAAGTAATATTTTACTGTCAACTGATCACATATATCGGTAATGATTGGCTGACTAGAGTTTGACATTACGTCGATGCGACGGTGGTGATCAATTGATCCCCTAGGTCATACCTATAGGGCAACACTCTTAATTGATCATTTAATTAATCGTATAACGTTACGAGTTAATTAAATTACTTGAAAATTGACGGACGATTTTGGAAGTAAAATTTACGTATCACATTGAAATTGATTAAAATGAGATACGGTCTGAGCATTTGAATTGTATCATTACTCAGATGAAATTATTGTTTAAAGAAACAATTAAAATTGAATGAATTATTATAAATACAATTTATTGTGATTTGTAAATTGGTAAAATATTTTGGTACAAGTAATTATGAATTACTAAGTCGATTTTTGTATATGACGTATTTTTATTAATACGTTGATTTTTAATATGTTAAAAATACATAACTAATTTATGTAACATATGACATGTGACATAAGACAAAATTGACAAAAATAAAATGGATTCCATTTTATGTATGTACCGAAATTAAGGGGAGGTTTTGGCCAAAATTGTGTTGTTTAAATTAGTGGAAAACATAATCATTCACTAATAGCCTAGCCATGCAACCCTAGTTTGCATTGTGAAGGCAAACCAGAGCATGCTTTGGGTCTCCTTTCTTCCCTCCTCTTCCCTCCTACCCGGTTTTACCAAAGAAAAGGCAAAGGGTTTTTGTCTTATATTTTTTGATATACACTACATGCATGAGTGTGCATTATTCATTCATTCTAACTTATCAAAAATTAAGATTTTAGAAAGAGAAAATACTTGTTCTCCTATTCTCTCCCAACCGGTTTTTGGGAGATTTAAAACCAAATTGTTTTGGGTCATTTTTCTACAAGATTAATATTGTACTAGTATCTATAATATTCATTTTAATTAAGAGAAAGCTTTGGGTATAAATACTTGGGAGAGATCCTACACTTGGGTCTTAGTTCATCCAAAAGGGAAAGCTCAAGAACAAGAGAGAAAGGTGATCTCTCTTGTGCCCATTAAACCGAAAATCACAATGTAAGAACAATGTTTCTTCCTTATTTTGTTTTAATGTTTGCATGCATAAGATCAATCATTAATTTTATGACAAATTAAATTATAACATATATGAATATGTAAGTATATATATCTACTTTTCCTTCAGGAAGGTCCTTTCGGTCCACTTTCTATCCTAAAATACCGCTAACTTAACTTTCATTCTCTTCAGGGTAGTCTACTGTTCATAGCAGACCTATTTAGTCCAATCTTTCGATCTAGGATTAATTTTAGCCAGATTAAAGAAATAACTCAGAAGCGTGCACTCAACTAAGTCGGTAAATACAATTAAATTGCTATGGTGACAGAGTCTCGTAATTAATTCATCTGTTTCATTTACTACATCGTCACATTCCTACCGTGGATCCCCTAATCCCAACATGAAAGGGGTTTAGCTATTCATAACGCTAATTAAACTATCAATACTTACAACAGATAAATTTCCAGCAGTAAACATATTAAAACTATAATAAAATCGCATAAAGAGTAAATTAGGGCAGAAACTAAATGTAACGAAACGAAGAATTAAAGCAAACAAAAGATTAATTATTATTAAGAGAAGAGAAAGGAATTACAATCAAGCGAATCCGGCGTAAAGAACAATCGAATCCTAGCAATAATAACCCCAAAGGTAAAGTTACAGTGAAGAAGAATGTTTAACGCAGTAAAGTTTGATAAAAGCTAAGTAGTGAAATAAAATCTCATCCTAATGACCTAACTAAAGCTTGCTTAAATAGAAAATAATTAAGTTTTGCGGAATAAAACATAACACGGGCTAAACAAAAGCCCATAACAGCGAAACCACTCGATCGAGTGGAATAAAACCACTCGATCGAGCAAAACCTCAGCAGCATCTACTCGATCGAGCAAATAGTTACTCGATCGAGTAACCCGTCTTTCAGCAACTTAAGGATCGAGTAGAAAACTACTCGATCGAGCAATAGAGGACGTAAAAACCACTCGATCGAGTGGTAAAATTGCTCGATCGAGTTCTTTGACTTCAAATCAGCTCAAGTCCTCGCCTGAATGCCTCGTAATCCGTGCCAACACGCTTCCCAACGCAGTATCTCACTCTGGAAAATCCCATCTCCTCTAAATGCATACAAAAAGGACGAAAAAGAGTACGATTCCACTACTTTCGCGTTCATTTCTACAAAATGGACAAAACAAACCAAAGTAGCCAATTCGGGGCAAAATACCATAAAAACAGTATATAAATGCATAGAATACGTGCTGAAATAGGCTAAAAAGACTATACGAAATGCACGTATCAAAGTTTAAGAGAGAGGTGAGGGGGCGGACGCTCACGTGAGTTTCTTGGTCTGTGAAGGGTGGTATTTATAGAGAAATGTGGGGAGGTAGGTCGGTTGAGTTTGCTTAGAGGCTAAGCAAACACGTGCTTTAGGCGCGAGCTACCTTGTGATACAAATGGGTGTATTGTCCTTTTCAATTTGGGCGTGGTCTTTGCTCTATCCCTTGTTTGGTTGGTTTGATATATGGTGTTTATATAAGATGTCGTGTAACAATATGGCCATCTAATAGGATGATTTTGGTGTTACTTGGGGTAGGTAATTTGTGTGCTTGACTCGGGTTGGACCCGTGTGAGTCGGGATTTGAATTTGGAGTCGGTTTTGGCCCGGTGTCAGTTTTGACTCTAATTAGGGTCATTTTAATAGCAATGACATGACAAAGACATTCATGGCATTATTTTCGACATTCGAGATTTGGTTTGACTGGTTGACTCAGGTTGACTTGAGTTGCGGGTTTCTGAGTAGGTTTTGGGTCCGAAGACGATTTTGACTCTAATTAGGGTCATTTTAATGCAAATGAAGTTAGAAAACTTTTGAAATCATTTTTCATATCCGAGTAGTGCATTAAACCGTCTCATGTATAGCCAATCCACGCACGCATATCAAAAACACGTTATAGTCCGATCATCATCGGGTGGTTTTTGGAAGGTGCAGATACTGGGTATCTACACAAGGCATAAGACTACTAGCTCCACACTCTGTTGGGATGTCCATAAGGGCTCCCTTCTCGGGTCTACCAAGGCCGAGGTGGGTGGCAAACATGTCCATGGTCAGAAAGAAACTGGTGTTCATCAGACGGAACTCAACGGTCTTTTCCACTGCATCATACTTGAAAGAACTCATGAACTCCAAGGTCAGAAAAGCATAGTAATGCTTCCTAAGACAGTACAACCCGGTCATACCCAAGGTCTCGAATATGTGTCTCACATCGGTTATAATTCCTAGGTCAGTCAAGATGGTAGTATCAATACAACGGGTGGGTTTCATACGACGTCGTTGTAAAGCAACAAAAGCATCCCTTTGCGTAAAATCCGCAAAGACAACAGAAGGGTACTCAGGCACCACTGGGACCGTAGGTCCCCCACTCCCCTCACCTACCTCGGGCTCAGAAGCCCTCCCCCTCTTACTTTGACGGGTTCCGACAGTTGGTCTCCGCATCTGTTTCAACACATAACTTAGATACACAAACAACACTTACTTTGAAACACATGTAACTTTCATGTATAGTCATGGAAAAGAGTTACTAGGTACACACTTTCACCAAACAATCCAGAAAGTATAAGTATAAACTCTCAAATTATCATCAGAAGGTCTCTATAGCTGTCAAATTATGGCAAGTATGACATCAATTAACAACTCAACTACTAATTTTGAAAATTAAACCTTCAAATTAGCTTCACAAGTAGACAAATTTGACAAGAATGTGGGACGAATTTAAGTTTGGGGCACTTTTAAGACGGAGTTTTAAGGCAAAATTTTGAGCAAAAATCATCAAAATTAACTATAAACATGATATACCCATAACATAAATCAGTTAATTTTTACCCTTTCATATGCAAAAGACAATCAAAAATCAATTTAAAATTCCAAACCCTAAAAATTAAGTACATACAAAACCCCCAAATTGATTCAATTTTTTTGTATGTCTAGAATCAATACTCAACAAATTAAAGCAAATAAATCATGTGACAACAATTATAAGCAAGATTCTACACATACAAATCGAATTTTCAGCAAATACCAACAACCTACATGCTTCTAATCAATTAAAAACATAGAAAGAGATGAATATTATTACCTTGATTGATAAGCAAGCAAAAGGATGGGTTAACAAGATGAAAACCAAGAAATTTAAGCACCGAAAACACAAGATTGAAAGCAAATAGAGAGGTATATAGGATATTAGGGTTTAGATGAGATAGGAAATAAGAAGGAAAGAAGATGGGAAAGGGTATAAGAATCCCGCAAATCCCCAGGTACTGTTCACTTACTCGATCGAGTGGCCTCTACTCGATCGAGTTGGAGCTACTCGATCGAGTTTCCGCTGGCATATCAACCTTTTCGATGTTATAGCTTCCTAACTAGATCGAATGAGGTCTACTCGATAGAGTAGATACTCTTAATCGGTCGGGCAATATTAAGAACAAGGTCACAAGTTACGGGTTTAGTTAACGTTTCCTGCAAAACAACAACTCGTGTCGATTCCAAAATAAATTCGGAAATCGTCACAGATTATTATACTCATTCATGACGTATTACTACTACTCAAATTCAACGCAACGGTTTCATTCAACCAAGATACATTTTACTTCATTTTATAGCGAACATTACGTGAAACGATTGACCACACAAATAGCTTATTCATGCATACACTCAACACATTATTTTACTTCTAATCATGCATTTGCAACTCAACAATACAACTTATAGTTATATCACTCTAAGCATACATCCAACATTAAACTATCATTTATCATCCGATTTTGTTAATAATTCAATCAAGTCACCACAAATTATCAATCTACATTACTCAACTTACTATGCCATATCATGAAAGCATTCAACCATTCATCCATCACACTTACCAAATACTACTTGACAAACGTTATAACTAATTCAAACTTACTACTTACTATCATCACCACATGCAAGACTCACAACTCCTTTATAACCCACACGCATAGAAAGATTTAGAAACCACTATTATCGCCACATCACACAACACTGTTACATACTATAAACATTTCACCACTTCCACTACTTCCATACACACCTCTACTCAACCACAGACTTACACAATTCCTCATCTCAATTACACACACTAGCATAGATAGAGAGTCCATCACAGATATTTCTAACATAACCATTATACACGCTAGGCACATAATTCCCGACTTGATATCCCATAATCGGTGACTGGCTTAAGCATAATGGGGCCATGATTTTGAAATGAGGGCGCCTACTCACCCAAAATCAAGCCTCAGCTGGGGATCCCAACATACATACACCAGGTTCATTTTATTAGACTCTCTAAGTTCATTAGGTTCATTTTTTACAGGTTCCAAAATCGTCGCTCTGATACCACTTTGTAACACCCCCATATACCAAGGAGCCTTAACAAGACCTTCCCCAGCATATAAGGGCGTTACCATCTCGGTTGCCCGAGGACAGTAATAATCAAATGTCGATAAAAGAACGTTTAAGTTATATTATAAGCGATTAACAAAACTAATGATATAAAAGATACAACACAAAAACCACTATCAGCTACGTGAACTACTTCTGTCGTGACTCGTGATAGACACGTCCCTCCAAGCACCCAGTTATCATACAAACGAGAACCTGCTAAGACCGACTGCTCACCATAGTGAATCACGGCAGACACAACAAAAACAAACAACAAAATAAACCACATAAGGTCAGCAATTGAGGAAGCAAACATATAAAACAGACACAACACAAGCACAACAACACACATAACACAACTCCTCTAACCAACCACCATCACCGACTGTCCACTGGACCATCCTTGCCAGTGGGGGACCGCAGCCGTTCCCACCTAAGCCCCGCTCATCTATCCGAGCGATAAACCCATATCCATTAATGTGCACATCCCCTCCCGTGGCGGGTTCCACAGAGGGCGAACTACGGGTGTGAAGCCACTCCCGCAAGTGACTGCACTCAGCCGAGGACGTACTTCGAGAACCACAGACAAACAATCACAAACAGCTGTACCACAACAGCGATTATCAAAACAACACAAGTCCAACCAACTACCACAACCAATCATGAACACAGACACTAAACCAACCAAACACCATCAACAGACTCTCTAGAAAATCAACAGTACTGAGTAGGCGGACCTACCTTTAGCGAACTGCAGCGATCCCGCGTCCAACCAAAAGATACCAATCAGCCAAGCAAATCACCTATACCAACAGTACAACCATCTATCACTATTACTACCAACCTAACTGAAAACAACGATGATGATGATGATGACGATAACATACCTATACATAGAGATCCGGCGTCAAGACCAGTACCCGACTCAAGTGCCTTATCCCCATGGTATAAGTATCCTCAAGGACTTCAAGGAAAGGATTATGGTGAAGGAGAAATAAGGTGGCGACATTTAGGTTTAGGAAGGAAGTGCGGAAATGATTTAGGGTTTCACGATTATCGATTTAAAATTCCCCGCTGCAAACTCGTTACTCGATCGAGTAACTGACTTACTCGATCGAGTGACCCCTACTCGATCGAGCTGCGAAGCTACTCGATCGAGTAGCCTCAGCTAGATCGAGTATCACACAAACCAAAACTCACCATGTCACAAGTCATCACTTGTAAAGTTTTCCAAAGTCAAGATCAATGTCTAAAGTCAGGCAACGTCGGTCAATGGGTCCCTAAAAGGACGGGTATTACAGACAGGATGTTGAGTTATGCATTGAGCAGCTCTATTGTCACAGTATAAGGGAATTGGGAATTTGAGAGGAACTTGCAGCCCTTGTAATATATTTGTAGTCCAAACTAACTCACTTGCTATATAGCTCATGCTTCTATATTCAGCTTCAGCAGAACTCTTACTCACTGTTTTTTGGTTTTTTGTTTTCTAGGAGATGAGAGAGCTGCCCAAGAAGATGCAATATCCACTCAGAGACCTGCTGCTAAAAGCACAGGTTGCCCAGTCTGCATCTGTATAGGCCTGTAAATCCAAGGAAGCTGATGCAGAATAAAAAAGTCCTGCATTTACAGTACCTTTCAGATAAGGGTGAGCAAAACCGTTTACCCGATACGGTTTTGAAAACCGTATCGGGTATACGGTTTTCAAAATCTCAAAAATCACTATACGGATCCGATACGGTTTAACCGTATATACGGTTTTCGGGTACCCGGAAAAATCGTGTATACGGAATCCGTATATACGGATACGGTTTGGTGACAAATGCCCAATTAAACATTGTAATTATTCAAGAGCTAATAATTACCTCTAACAGGAACACCTCTTATAAAGAGCTAATTTTTGTTTTTTGAGATAAGTTTGTAAAAAAAGACGTAAAAAACATTAAAAGAGTGGAGTTGAAAGTGGAACTTTGCATTTTTTTAATTTTTTTATGCAAAAACTGCAAACCCTGTCAGAAACCGTATATACGGTTTCGTTTTTGCCCGACCCGGATACGGTACGGTTTTTATAAAACCGTATCATATATACGGATTTTCGTATCGTATATACGGAAATCCATATAACTGAAATCGTATACCGTATCGTATCCGTATTATAAAACCGTATCGTATATTTTTGCTCACCCCTACTTTCAGATACTTCACCAGATGCTGAGCTACAACATAATGTTCATCTCTAGGAGCACTCAGAAACTGACTCAAATGTTGTACTGCATATGAGATATATGGTCTAGTCAAGCTAAGATAGAGCATCCTGCCAATTAGTCTTCTGTATTTTTCTGGTTCTGAAAGGAGTTGTCCTTTATCAGTGGACAGTTTCAGGCCTTTTTGCATAGGAAATGAAACTATCTTTGAATCCTCAAACCCACCATCTTGTATAATATCAAGTATATACTTTCTCTGATTTAATAAAATACCATTTTGATTTCTTGTAACTTCCAATCCCAGAAAGTATCTCATTAATCCCAAGTCATTGATGGTAAACTTTGAATGCAACTGGTCCTTTAATTGCTGAATTGTTGTGATGTCTTCACCAGTCACCAACACATCATCCACAAAGACCAGTACAATCAAGAACTTCTTGGTGACAGTAACTATCCTAGTAAATAGAGAATAATCTAATTTAGATTGAATAAAACCTAAATCCATGAGATATTTTGTCAACTCAAAATTCTATTGCCTTGAGGCTTGTTTAAGACCATATAATGATCTTTTTAGCCTACAAACCTTCCCCTTCTTTGCGAGTGTATAACCCAAAGGAGGGTTCATATACACTTCTTCATCCAAAAAACCATGAAAGAATGCATTATTGATATCCAACTGGTGCGCAATAACAAACCTTTAATAGCTGCTAGGGCCAATATTATCCTGACTGTTGAAAATTTTGCAACAGGAGAGAAGGTTAACTTGTAGTCCTTATCCTTTATCTGGTTATAACCCTTAGCAACTAGCCTTGCTCTATATCTTTCAATAGAACCATCTGGTTTATGTTTTATTTTATAAAACCCATTTACACCCTATGACCCTTTTATTTGAAGGCAAGGTGGTTAATTCCCAAGTTTTATTAGCCTCAAGTGCTTGCAACTCTTGATTCATAGCAAGAATCCATTTATCATCTTTACAGGCCTGATGATAATAACTTGGTTCATGTGATTCAACCACATTACATAATGACATGATATAATCCTTATCAAAAGAATTCAACTCACTCAGTACATGAGCTTGAAAAGCAGTTGATCTTTTTGTCTTCTGTGGAGGATAATGATAATCTGCGAGTAAAACAGAAGGAATCCTGGGTCTTGCAGACTTCCTAATAATCTGATCTTGCTAATGTGCTACAGAATTAGTAGCCACAGTATGATCAACTACCTGAACTGATACATCAGTCTCAGTATCAGGTGACTCAGTTGGTGTTACAATGTACAACACCAGGAGTCTCTAACACTTCTGATGAAGTAGAAACAGTAGAAGGAGCCACTGTGTTTATGGACTGCAAAAAATCACCAGGAATAACAAAGTCTGCTGGTGCAGGATGAGACTCTTTATGCTGAACTGAAACTCTAAAAGGACAAACCCCTTCCCTGAATACAACATCTCTGCTTGAAAAAACTGTATGCGTATCCAAGTCATAAAATTTATAGCCCTTTTGGTTATAAGGATAACCAATAAACAAGCACCTTCTCGCTCTCTTTTGAAACTTATCCATTGTTGTGGGTGGCATAGAAGCAAAACACAGACTGCCAAATATCCTAAGCTCATCATACTTAGGTTTTTATTTGAATAAAACCTCATATGGAGTCTTCCAGTTTAAAACAGTAGAAGGCATTTTATTAATCAGATAAGTTGCAGTAAGTAAACACTCACCCCAGAACTTAGTAGGGACTCTAAACTGCAATTTAAGAGCTCTAGCAGTATCTAATAAGTGTCTATGTTTACTTTCCACCCTCCCATTCTGTTGTGGTCTGCCAACAATTGATCTTTGATGCACAATACCCTTATCAGCAAAATAATCTTTGCAATATGTTTAAAAGAATTATGTGCCATTGTCTGATCTAATCACCTTAATTGTTTTATCAAACTGTGTCTCAACATAGGAAATAAAACCCTTGATTAAACCAGACACTTGTGTCTTATTATGCATCAAAAAAGTCCATGTCAACCTAGAATGGTCATCTAAATTGGTTAAAAAAGATCTAGCACCAGTAAGAGTTGGTACTTTATAGGGACCCCAGACATCCATGTGTACTAATTTAAAGCATTCATTTGCATAAGATGTACTCTTTGGAAAAGGAAAAATATGATGTTTGGCAAGTACACAAGTATCACAAGTAAACTTCTTTATTCCTCTCAAATCTTCATTGTTTACATGTCTCATTTTATCCAAGGAAAAATGACCTAATCTTGCATGTAGTAAACTATTACATTCTGAGATTGGCTTAATGTTTTATTGCTATTTACAGAAATCTCCTTATTGACAAAACTACAATTAACTCTAGAATGACAAGCATGATTACTCCTGAGCTTGTATAGGTCCCCATTTCTCCTAGCCAAAGCAACTATTTCCTTACTTGTAGGGTCCTGAAATACACAATCAGAATCCAAAAACAACACAAGTAAGCCAGTAGATGCTATCAGTTTACCCACAGATAACAGATATTGTTTAAAATCAGGAATGAAGAGCACATTATGTAGGACTATTTTATCAGTAATTCTAGCAGTCCCAGCTTTATAAACTACTTTAACACTCCCATCAGGCAAACCCACATAAACACGTCTAGGCAAAAAGGTCAAATCATGAAGTAATGACATATTAGATGTCATGTAATCTGAAGCACCTGTGTTAACAATCCAATCTATTTTAGAATTTGAATTATTAACAGCACAAGCTTGTGAAGATAGGTACATACCAGCAAAGTTGATTGAAGACTGTAAAGTAGAATTAGAAGGTTCAGTCTTTTCATTCAGTGCTTGTAAAACCCTTGTTATAACGGAATTAACTATCCCTTGAACAAAATATGGCTAGACATGAGCATTAGTAGACACCTGAGGATTTCCAGAGTATCCCAAAGAAGAATTCCTAGCAGCATACTCATGCACTAGTGGTTGTGAAACAGAAAAAGGAGCTACATCCTGATAGTGATAATCTTGATCAGAATAGACCAAATCAGCATTATTAGCATTCTTAGAAGAGCGTGCCTCTATATTGGAATTACCCTTCTTGGCATTAAAAGCCTTAAACTTATAACACCTTTCCTTAATATGCCCTTTAGTATTGCAAAAAGTACAGGTCTTACGTCTCCAACATTCATCAATGGTATGACCAGACCTCCCACAGAACTCACAGTACTTCCCATCTTTAGGACCAGCAGAAGCATCATCTTTAACACGTTTCTTGTTAGTCTCTTCTTTGGAGTAATAAGACTGAGTCCTCTTCTTAGTTGCATACGCAACTGACTCAACAACAACAACAGAAGTTACATCATTAATTAACTTCTGACGTTCAATTTTTTGAAGCAATCCTAATGCCTTGTTTATAGGTGGTAAAGTGAGAATATGAGTTTGCAACTGTTCAAACCCGGAATTCAACCCCATTAACAATTGGATTAACTTGGTCTGTCTCTCTCTATCTAACACTCTTTTAAGCAATTGACATGTGCAGTTCTTCATAGCACCACATGTGCATTGAGGAACTGGATCCATGGTGTCAATATTTTCCCACAGATTCTTGATTTTACCATAGTAATCAAGAAGAGAAGATGTATCCTGAGAAATATTACTCAAATTGTAACATCCGCAAAACTCTCATTTTGACATTTATAATTTATTTAACCGTTCAATTGCATTATTTTATATTTTTAAATTATTTTATTTAATTAATTCATTTTAAGAACGAATTTTATAAAAATAATATTCTAAAACTCAATTTATATAAAAATACGTATTATTAAATTATATTCTTGTGACATAATTTATATAAGAATATATGTATACATGTTTTTGGTCGGACAATCATAATAGTGACAGTAATAATATTAGTCTCCATCTCAAGTGAATATAAACTCGAGACATTATTCCGTCTAGCTATAGACCGTCACATTTCACTTTGTACCTGCTTTAATCCGGACCAACTAGAAATCGACAACATGCTCACCTACCCTCTCACACTCTACCTTTTAAATAATTCTTTTATTATTATTATTATTATTATTATTATTATTATTATTATTATTATTATTATTATTATTATTATTATTATTATTATTATTATTATTATTATTATTATTATTATTATTATTATTATTATTATTATTATTATTATTATTATTATTATTATTATTATTATTATTATTATTATTATTATTATTATTATTATTATTATTATTATTATTATTATTATTATTATTATACCCCCCTGTCCCCACCTTCTTACTCTTCCGTCTTCTTCTTCTTTTCTTTTCGAAGAAAGCGCTGCAACAAAAAAAAAAAATCAAACACAACCTTAAAACTCCATTTCCGTCGAGCTTAAACCGAGATCCCGACTTCGTTTCTCAACCTTTTCCTTTAATTTTTGTACCATTCTTCTCCTTATTTCCTCCTTCATCGTTCAAGGTAAGAAAGTCTCGTTTTTGTGATGGTTTCGAATTTCGCC
Source organism: Silene latifolia (assembly GCF_048544455.1). Taxonomy (NCBI): domain Eukaryota; kingdom Viridiplantae; phylum Streptophyta; class Magnoliopsida; order Caryophyllales; family Caryophyllaceae; genus Silene; species Silene latifolia. The sequence goes on along the minus strand of NC_133538.1, from coordinate 282,160,600 downwards.
GTCTTATAAAAGTTTCGATTTTTGCCTTAATCTCTTCGTTTTCTTGCTCCTTGTTGAAGGTTTCGAAAACCCGGTGGAAGACTCAAGCTTTGGGGACCATTTATTCGAAGAATAAGGAGCGTTTAAGGTAACGGTGATAAGTTACTCGACAAATGTCGAATTTACTTGTTAATATGTCGATTTGTGTGCTGATTTTCGTGTGTTGGTTGTTCAGCTACGGAAAAGCTTCACTCTTTATGAAATTTTTGCATTAATTTCCTATGAAACCATAAATTTTGTTGTGTATATTTTAGCTTGTCTATATCTTAAGAGTCGTCTTATAACGACTCGTTTATGGGCTATTTTAGACGTGAAAGCAGAGGACTTTTGTACTGTTTGTGAAGGAATTTAGGGTGGTGTGAATGGTGGTTATGGTCAGTCGAGTGATGGTCGTGTAGGAGGCTGCTTACGGCTTGATTTGGGTTTGTTTTGGCACCGTTTGTGTCACTGTTTTGGTGCTTATTTTAGGATGGCAAAGTGCTATTTTGCGAGACGGGATTTCTGTGCAGTGCTAGGACGGTTTTAACAAGACGGTGCAGGACTATTATGGGCAGCCGGGGGAGAGTGGTTGCGTGGGTTGTAGTGGCTGGTGCATAGCTGGCTGCCTAGCCGTGAGTTAGTGGTGCAGCCACGGCCTCGTGGCTTGGTTTGGTCTCGGGTAATAGGGCTGATTCACACCCTTTATTCCCCTCCTCCCTTGTTTATTTCTTAGTGTTCGTGATTTTTGGTTACTAAATTATTTGGACTTATTATATTTATTCAATTGGTTTGTCTTGTCTATTTAGTTGGGCCGTTTACATGGGATGTCATCGGGCCACTTGGAGTTTGGCTTGTGAGATTGGGTTCGTTTACGCCATTAGATATTGGGCTAGTTTATAAGATGGCGTGGTCTCATGAAGGTTTCGTTGCGGTTATTTAAATTTTATCTCACGCTCTATATAACTTAATTCGTTAAATATCGTTCATTTATATATTTCCCTCACGTGTTTTACAAGGGTGGAATGCATTATTTAATTATCTCACTTATATATGAAATGATGTGTTTTCAGTTTAATATGAGACCGATTTAATTATTTATGCCTTGTGAGTAGTAATTAGTTTATCTTACATTTGAGTCATTTATAATTGAATGCTTGTTTTGCTCCTTATAAATGGTTCATTTCCATTTGTTTATATTTTTATGCAAGTGACAAATATTGAAGAAATGGGTTACTTATTCATGTTCATGAATATAATTTGGCATGAAATGTCTCACTTGGATTATCATCGGTTCATTACATGTAGTAGTCTCTTTCCAAGTTGATTCGTATCGCTTGGTTGAGTCGTATTCTCTTGATAATGCCTTTATGCTATACCGTATTGCTTGACTTATCTTTATGCCTCTTTCGGACTGTCCTGCTGATTGTGGGTTTAGCTCATATCTTCCACCTTTTTCGGACTGTCCTGCCGATTATGGGTTCTCGATTTCCGAATTAGGGTTCGGGTCTTGGATGCGGATTGTCCTGCCGCATGTCGAATCGGAAACTGTGCTGTCCCGAGAGTCTGGCCAGATTTAGACTAGGTCTGAGTCTTGGGAGTACCATTGACGTCCTACCAGGGGAATTATATATTTATATATGAGTAGTAAAGGTCTTCTTGGTTATAGATATTCGTATTTATCTTTTAAGGTAAGAGTTATGCCTTGTGTTGTTGCCTTGGTCCTATCGGATACTAGGGGTGAGCTATAAGCCCTCTAGTTGCGATATGATCGTCGGGATTGATGTTCCCATCCGGTCTTATGGTGAGATGCAAGCCATAAGTATGAATGTGACATTAGTGGCCACGTCCCGTGAATTGTTTTCTAAGTGGTTTTCCAAGTAATGGCTATAGTTTCTATTTTTGTAATTTGCATTGATTGATCCCTACTTAACCGCTTCACATGGTTCAGATTCTAGTCTCATATCTATGTTGTAATTCCTTGAAATGTGTTTTTTTGCATAAATGACCGTATCGTTGTCTTTCATATAATTTAATTGTCTCATATTGATAATTGAATCTTTATTATGCTAATGTTGGTCTATCTTGTTCCATCTCATTTAACTACCATGTTTACATATAAACTTGATATTCCTATCTTTTGTAAGTATCTGATATGACTTACTTGTTTTAGTTCTTTGTTATGTTCGTTTCGACAGTTTGTGGTTGGGAGAACCTTGAGTTACTCCCCACTGACTATGGCGTTCATGTTTACATGAATGTCAGGTATTAGATGGTGCATCTATGGGGTGAAGACATGTGTGAGCTAGCGAGCACTTTGGCCTTGTAGTCGGATTATTAGGATTGCTTAGACTCACCTTTTATTGTATTGTCATTGGAGGGATATATTTTCCCTCACTTTGACTGTCGCGTTTGTATAATTTAAACTTTATTTCCTCATTCTTTATTTATGTTTTGGATTTTAATGAACCCGCACTTTAATTTTTAAAAGTTTTAAAAATTTCCTAATTTCCGCTTGAATTTATAAGTTATATTTTCCGCTTTATCGCGGGGTGTCACAGTTGGTATCATAGCCTATGTTGCTCCCGACGCACACACGTGTACCCCAAAATTTAATTTGAACTTGACCTTAAATAATGAATGAGAGATGGGTAGAAATAAGGACCTAAGTTGGTAGTCTCTTTGTGCATGCTTCGTGGTAGGTTCTAACATGTTTGTTGATTGTCATCTGTTTTTGTGGCCTTGAATCGACAAACCATGAGTTTACCTATGTTGCGATCAAGACTTGGTACCTAGTGCCGGAAACTAAATATTTGTTCAACCTTTGAAGAATGCTTCTCCTTCCTCGAAAATATTCTTCATTCTTTGTGTGCCTTACCTTATTCTTTACTTCTTGATGCTTACTTCTTCTTCTAAACTCTCTTTTCTTTTCCTTGGAAGTTACTCTTGTACTCTCCCAACTTGTCCTTTGTTCCTTGCTTATCCTCCCTTGACGCCTTTTTGATAGTACTCTTTCTTTTGTGGGATGTTAATCTTGGTTGGATAATTTGCCTTTGTGGAGTTTGTTGGTGGTTCACCCATAACCCTAATTTTGAGAGGTTGTGATGTTAGAAGGACTTAGGTAGTGTGATGAGACATACTTAGTGATTCTTATACCTAGTTCCTTGATAAAGTAAGTATACTTAATTGGTGGATTCTATGTGTTAAGTGTGAGTTGCCTATGATACTAAAGTTATGGAACTTAGCCTTGTTGTTATTACTTGGAAGTTTATATTGAGCTCGAGGTTAGCATAATCGGTATTTTTTTGTGAGTGTTGTGATGGTTACATAGGAACCAGGTTAGGTGAGAGTTGTTGCTAGTTTTGGAATCTTATTTGGGTATCCACTTTGTGGTAATGAGGATTAGTAGCCAAAGTTCTTAAGATGTAATTATAAATTGCGATCGATAGATGTTGAGCTGAGATGAGTTAGATGTTTTGGGTGGTTGTCTTGTGATTTGGAGAATGTCACCATGTATGCTTTAGGTTTCGAGAGTATAACAAGACCTCTTTGGGATGATAGATTGTGCAAAAGAACTTTTGAATTTGAATTTTTGATTGAGCGTTGTACCATTTTGAGAAACTCGTAGTTGACACTAGTTAGATATCAGTATAGCTTTGACCTTGATCCCGTGGAGGTTGTTTGTGGATGTTTGAGGTTTTGGAGTGGTGAAATCACACTTATAGTGAAGTACCTTGTTCCAACGAATAGCTTAGGATGAAGTAACGTAAGTGTTTTGAGGAAATCCTTGGGAGTGATGTGGTTATGAGTTTTGTTGTTAGGAAGTTTTCGGAACCGTTAGGATGAGGTTGTTATTTGAGACTTGAGTACCTGGCGTCTCCTTGTTGTCTAATCTCCCTTTTTCTTTGACCATAAGCGTTACCGTTCATGCCTCTCTTCCTCGCTTCGTCGTGCTCCTCCTTTAAGTTTGAAACTCGTAACCTATGAAACTCTATCTTTGACATCCTTGTTGACCTGACTTCGACTCTTACCCCTAGGATGTTCGACATAGGTCTTTTGTCGGTTAAGTTTGAATTCTTCAATCGTACTTGGTAGTTATGTTCTCTAAGTTGTTTTTCAATTTGTACAATTTTTTTTTATACATTTCAAGCTACCATTTTTTGGTTTGTTGTTAAAACTTTATGTTACTTTTACAAAACTTTACCTATTTTAAAGGTTTGAAGATGAAAATTTGATTTAATTCTATTTTGTTCTTTGAGTATAGACTTCTTTATCTTGATTTTTGATTGCTATGCCCGAGTTACTTTTAATTTTGCTCAATTTCTAAATGACTTTGATTTATTTATGATTTACTTGTCAAAGATTAATGTTATAATTTCAAGAATTTGACTTCTTTTAAAGTTTAACAATGAATCTTTTAATTTTCATTTGGCTCTTGCAAAAGAAATTTGAGTGGATTATCTTTTTCTTTTGGTTTTAACGTTGATGGATGTTAGGACTCGTTATTAAAGGCGTCTAATAACTTGCCCTATGATACCCGTCGTTGTGAGTACCAAAGATAAAATTTATAATCCAACTACAACTATAGACAGTGGTAGCAGGGTCGAACCACAGGGAGCGAATGTAACTAATAATTGTCTAATTTTAGTCTTAAGGTAACAAAGTGTGTAGGGGTTTGCTGTGATTTGGTCTATAACTAAAGGCAATGAAATATAAATTAAGCTAAAGAAATGTATTAAATTAAATATAAAGAAGGGTACTAGGATGGTCGGTTCACTATAGTTTCGGCGGCAGCATACTAACCAGGTCTAAATCAAACACGTGAGGCGGGAAAACAAGAGGTCCTCTCGGTCCACTCTTAACAGGTAGCATCTTTCGATCTCGCTACTGGTCCCTAATATCACTAATACTGACTTTCGTCCTGAAAAGTGACTCAAAAGGCTAAACTAGCATATCTTTCGATCTCGCTAATCTAGTAATTTTTATTGGTGGTCTAGCAACTTCCCTTATCTTTTGATCTATTGGGTCGGTCAAAACCTAAACATTCAAGTGGTCGCGTGCACTCAATTCGTCAAATATAGAATTAAATCAATTAAAACGAAGGTAACACCTCACGTGGCCAATCGATCGACCAGGTATGGCGGTCGATCGACCAACACGTGATTTCAGGCCATATTAATTCTAATGCCGCCTAACTATAGGTTCCCTACAGCCTAGCACGAATAATTTAGCTACTCATGATATTGATGAAAACAACAACTAAATTAACGAAATAAACTACTGAATTCATGCTTGAATTAAATAAACAAACAAATAACATAAATGACAAATCGGTTTCGGGAGATCTAATCCTAGCAATTCTATACTACGAATGAAAGCAAACAAACTGAATATTGAAACAGATGAATACCGCGTAGAGGAATTGCAGAAGAGAGATAAAAAACCGATTGCAAAACGAACTTTATTAATGAAAGAGCAATAATCTACGAACCCTAATTATTTCCCTAAAGTTTCTGGTAAAAGACTTGATTAAAGCTTGATGAATAATTCCTAAAGTTAGTTACGTTATATAGAAATATACGTAACACTTATTTCTAAAACCTAAATATGATGGGCTTCCTTAATCTCGATCTTTTAATTCTCGTCAGAATAGCGGTGCGGTCGATCGACTAGGATAGGCAGTCGATCGACTGGTAAGCTCTAAACAGTAGCTTCTGGTTGTCGTGCATTGGTCGATCGACTAAGGGCAGCGGTCGATAGACTGATGTAGCTGACAATCCGCTTTTAACTTCTCGTGGATTTGTCTTTTGGGCCTCGAAATGCGCACCAAGCTCGTTCCTTGAGTGAAAAATTTACGTCAAATGCAGTGTAAGGTACTCGGGGACGGATTTGGCTCAATATCTACTCATTTCCGCATAAATCTGCAATATTACATAAAAATACGAAAGTAGACGAAATGGGGCAAATATTAGCATAAAACTACACAATTGAGCTCTGAAATGCGTGTAAAATGGGGTGTAAAACATCATATTTAGGACACGCATCAAACTTCCCCAAACCAAACCATTGCTTGTCCCCAAGCAAGAACTAGACTCGATCCTAAAAACCTAATGGAACGAGTTCAGTCTGAGAGCGAAATGCAACTGAACAGCCTAAACCAATTTAATGCACAACCAACAATCAATTAGAGATGTGAATCATGCAAACGAGTTATGTAGTCGTTAAAAACTGCTAAACCTTCAACTGTAGAGACTTATCAAATTGGACTCTCACGGGTCGCTCAAATCACTCAAATAAGCACAAGGTAAATTTGTGTGAAAGATAGAAAGAATTCATTTTGTTAGTGACACTCACCTAACTACGACCTATAAGAACATGCCTGCAATATAATATGAAAGTAATCTCTACAACCGTACATATGCATTCCAACCGAACAATTGACCATGACACATGCCGAGGTATATATGGGATATGTGAGGTAATGGGCAGGAAAGGCAAAACATTTATGGGAATGTGGGGGTACAGGTGATCAAGCTAGTACCGTAACAAAACCATATGACAATATCCACTTCTTGCTCAAACTTCAATCTACACGGTGCTATAGCAAGCACAAAACTCACAATTTCCGAAATAATTATAATCAATCAACTCCCCATAAGATACAAATGACTCATGGGAGCAAAAATCGCCATCTGAATAAAGACTTGAATCATGCGAATTGATTTCTTTCTTTTCTTCCTCGGGCTGCAGTCGATCGACCAAGTAGAACGGTCGATCGACTGCCTTAAACAGTACAACACTCTTTTTTTTTTCCTTTCCGAATCATTTTTTTCTCTTTTTTTTCTTTTGTTTCTTTCTTTCCCTTTTCCAACTTCCCAACTTCATATCAAAATGAGCATATGCCACCAAAAACGTGGTAACAATCCCAAAAACTAAACTACTAGCTTGACAAGGGCAGGCTAAATGTAGGATGTAGTAAACGGGACAAAAAGGCTATTTTTGGCAGTGTGGAGCTTATGGGTAAGACGAGATAAAGGGGACCTCTACCACATGTGTCAACTAACCACAGACCGAATGCACACAGGTATTAAGCAGATTAAGTTCATATTTATGCATATTTATGTGACATGCCTCATAAGGAGTACTACTCACATCCTAGATAAACTGGTCATAGATGTCACCAGTTATAGGCTCTAATAACTCAGAAATATGATGTAGCTTGCCAATTTTCTAAGTCAAGTCTAAAGTTCAGCAAGAAATTGACGAAATATAAGGGAAAATAAACACAATGCAACAAAATGTAAACGTGAATGCAAGCAATTGAAATGCAACGCAAAACCCTTCCCCAAACCAAATCGCACAATGTCCCCATTGTGCAAAATCATGTAATGAGAAAAAGGAAAACGGGAATTTGCGAGAAAATTAAGTAAACAAAACATGAAGTAAGGACAGGAACTCACAAGACTTTAAGCGCAGCAAAAGGAAACCTCCCCAAACCAGCGTGAGCTAGGAGGTTTCAGTAGCGAGCAGTGCTACCAATAAGTACCTGAAAAGACAACATATACCACGCATAAAACCAAGAAAGCGACGTGGAAGCGGTAATAATGTGCATAAGATAAAGAAATTGGAAGAAAACAGAATTATGTCGGAAAATAAAGAGGAGGAAAGACTCCCTCAATTCCGCAAAACGACCAAACACAGCAAGGGAAAGGTCGTGAACAGTGCAAAGAAGAATAACGGTCGATCGACCATAGCAGTGATCGATCGACTGAATGAACAGAACATGAAGCTCCGGAAGTCGCACCTCGGTCGATCGACCAGGGTAGGCGGTCGATCGGCTGGAAACACTGCTGTAATTTTCTGATTTCTTCGAATTAGCTCGAGAACTTAAGCTAATATGGTCTACAAACCTGCAAATGCACATAATACCGCGCCCAAAATTGCGCAAAACCCAAAGCAATAATCTAAAGTGTTTAAAAATCCCAAACAAACTTAAAAGAGCGAAGTCTCGCGCACACAAAACAATAAAATAAAAGGTTCAATGAAAGCAATAAAATGTAAAATGTTTTGAAAAAGTCTCAATCAACTAATAGTTGATTAAGAACGGCCACGGAATGGCCCACTTGGCCGGCTTCTGGCTACAAGAGGTAGCCTCAACAGTGCTCATCTTCTCAGCGGCACTCTTCTCAATTCCAACATCCGTCAAGCTCAACGGGTCAACATGTCGGATATCTTCCCACTCAATGACTTCCTCTGACTCGTCGGAATCCAAATCGAACTCCGTCGCTTTGACTGGCTCTTCCTCAGGCTCCTCATCAGTGTCATAGCTAAGGCATCCTAGACCACCTCTTTGAACGATCGGCTCCTTCACAGCTAGAGCAACATGTGGCTCTTCCTTCCCCAAACCAGCTCCTGCAATATCTAAAACAGAAGAGTCTTCCTCCACTTTGCTCCCAATCTGGGGCGGTGGTGTCACAACAGGAGTAGGAATAGAGACAGGCATATCAGGAAGTATAAAATAAGATTTCTTTGCAGAAACCGTATTGCAAGTGACGGGCCACATGGGGTCTTTCTTCCTAGCTGTATGGGCAAAGACAATGGAATGCTTCCCTACCTTAAAGGTCAAAGTACCCGAACTAACATCAATAACTGCACCAGCAGTGTGCAGGAATGGTCTACCTAGTATGATAGGTGTGTGGGCATCTTCGGGCATATCTAGTACCACGAAGTCAACAGAGAAGAAGAACTTCCCTATTTGCACGGGGATGTCCTCTAAGACTCCTATTGGCTGGACCGCAGAGCGATCAGCCATCTGTACTGTCATGTTGGTCACTGCAAACCTAGTCAATTTGAGCTTCCTAGCAAGACTCAAGGGCATTACACTAATATTGGCTCCTATGTCACATAAGGCTTTCTCAATAGGAAAGGTGCCAATATTACATGGGACTGAAAAACTACCCGGGTCTTCTAGCTTAAGGGGTGTAGTATGGGTCAAATAAGAGCATTACTCCTCAGTAAGTGCGACAGTGTGCACAGTTTCAAGTGACTTCTTTTTAGATAAAAGTTGTTTCATGAATTTCGTATAAGCAGGCACTTGATTGACTAACTCAAGAAAAGGAACTTGTACATTTAAGCTACGGATAACATTTTCAAATTTATTAAATGATACATGTTCCTTCGTCGGCACTAATCTCTCCAAATAGGGGGCAGAAAGTAGCAACTTAGCCCTCTCCTCTAAATCTCTCATGCCGACATCGGTGGATTTAGGCTGAAAATCCACCACCTTCTCTTTGTTGTAGCTTGACCCTTCTTCAGACCGTCTCAAATGTGAACCATTAATCGACAAAGGGTCATACTTCGGAACCAGAATGGACCCATCAGCAGTCGGGCCTGTCCTCAATATTTTCGGGGCTGTCGTACCCCGAAACAAGTGGTCCCTCAAGTTATTAGGCATCGGAGGACGAAAAGAATCACTATCAAGAAGATCGCAATCGATCGACCAGGTTGGTCAGTCGATCGACTGACCTCTACAGGAACAGTAGCTTCTGGTTGTCGCGGACCAGTCGATCGACTGGGTATGTCAGTCGATCGACTGACATACCTGCTGATCGTCTTTTTCTTGTTTTTGTTCGTCATAGCCTTCTCCTTGCTTGGTTCCGCCTCATCCTTTTCAGTGATGTCCTCAACCATAATAGGCCCATCAAGGGTAGACCCACTCCTCAAGGTAATGGCATTAAGGGTCTCCTTTGATCAGTTTGTGTCGGTAAATGTCCCGGAGATCGAGTTGTATTCTTGCTAGCCAATTGGGCAATTTGGCTCTCCAACATCTTCATCCCGGCCTCTCTAGCCTGGGATTCCTTCAGCAACAAATTCTTCAACTCATTGAAATCAGAACCTTGGGCTTGTTGCTGCTGCTGCGGGACATACGGAGGCTTTTGGAACTGTTGTTGCTTATGAGGGGGCACATAGTTCTGCTGCTGCTGCTGCTGTGGAGGTTGAGTCGGATTCAAGACATTTTGGCTACTCCACCTCAAGTTTGGGTGGACATTCGGCTCATAGTATGTGTTTGTCTGCCTATAATGTTGAAAGGCAGCACAAGACTCAAAGGGACTAGGACAATTGTCTGAAACATGTCCCTCAGCTCCACATCTTTTACAGACAAAAGGAACGTCTGAAACAACATTTACATGGTAAATACCTCCTTTTATAGCTCCTCCTAACTCGTACTTGTCAAATCTCGCCGTGAGAGCTTCTAATGCAGCTACAGAAGGAGATTTAGCAGCTCTCCTTTGATTTCCCCTGGAATTTCCATACTTAGCTTTGTGGGTGGCCAAGTCATCAATGATCTTCCACCCCTTAGTCTCCCCCGTGTTTTCATGGAATCTGCCATTTGCTGTCACGTCTAGGATAACCCTTTGATCGTCATAGAGCCCATTGTAGAACTGATTGCATAGGCTCCATTTCTCAAACCTATGATGCGGAATGGTTCGCACCAGCTTCTTGAAACGGACCCATGCCTCATGAAAGTTCTCATCAGGACCCTGTTTAAAGCTCGTGATTTGAGCTCTAATAGCATTCGTCTTCGAGGCAGAGAAGTACTTCTTGTAGAATGCCAAGGCCAAAGAATTCCAGTCGGTGATCCCATTAGCAGCACGGTCCAAATCTCTGTACCACTCCCTTGCAGCATCGCGGAGTGAGAATATAAACACAGTCTCCTTTATCTGGTCCTGGGTCACACCGGTCGGCGGGGGTATAGAGCAGCAATAATCGATAAATATCTCCATATGTTTGGCTGCATCTTCATTTGCAGCACCCCCGAATTGGTTTCTGTCAACCAAGTTGATATAAGAAGGCTTCGGTTCGAATTTCCTATCAGCTCCCGGTAATTCGAACCCCTTGTATAGATTTGCAGTTGTCGGCTCAGAGTGACTTGCTATACTCGCTTCTTCAGCCATGACTGGAAATTCTGGAGATGTGACTGTCATAGCTGAAGAAGTAGAAATGGGTGATGAAGGTGGATCCTCCTCGTATAGCTCGTTCTCATAGTAACTAGACAGAGTACTCAGCTCTTCCTCTATCGGCAATATCCTAGATGATCGTCTTAACTCACTGTAGATACCCGTATCCGTCGATATTGGAATTTATAGAGAACCCGACAAACACCCGATGATGATAGGACACATGTATTCTTTAGTTGTCACTGTCATTATTTGGAGCTCGTTTTACGATGTAGAATGGGCGTCGTCGATGAAGTATTTTATTAATTTAAATGATATTTAAATTAATGTTTTTTTAAGTGAATTCATTTTATTAATTTAAATGATATTTAAATTAATGTTTTTTTAGTGAGTTCATTTTATTATTTTAAATGATATTTAAATTATGGTTTTTTTGAGGTGAATTCAATTTATTTTATTTTATTTTGAATTTATTTTCTTAAGTTTATTTTATTGAAAATAAAATAAATATTTGATTTGAAAAATCATTTTACGAATATATTTGATTTGAAAAATCATTTATTTTAATTTATTAATTGATTTGAAAAATCGATTTTAAAAAGCGAAGAAAACTCGTTTTAAAAGCATGTTTTTGAGCTCGATTTTAGCTCGGTTTTTGGGCCCGTTTTCTTTACGAGTTGGCACGAATATCGAGTACACTAACCAACCTAGACCAATACCCATCCATCCCAGTTCGAACCCCCTATCCACGGCCCAAAATTCCATCCCAAATCGTCCCCAACAGCCCGCATATACACGAGCAGCCCCCCTGTTTTGGCTGCTCAATCCCGAGCCCAAAACTCGCTCCAAATACCACCAAAACCCGTGCCCATTAACCCTAAACCATACCCTAGTATCCTACCCATATTACCCTAGCTTAATCACCAAGAAAACCCCTCTCAAACTCTCGCAAAAGCTGCTGGACAGCAGCTATGCGTGAGCAGGCCCGACTGCCTCTCCCTCTCTTTTGCCCTACTTTAACTCCTTATAAATACCACCCCTTCACCATACATTCATTCCTCTAAGTTCTCCCCACATCCTACCATCACTCACAAGCTTTAAACCTCAGAAACAAACCCTAATTGCCTCTCAAAAACCCTCCACAAAACCGACATACAAACTGAAACTGTTTGTGTGTCCTCCTCGAAAAACAATTCGTTCCTCCCTCAAACCTCCATCAAAACTCAAGTTTCTTGTTCCTAATTAACCACATAACATCCATCTACACATTAGACAAAGATTTACGAGCCAAATTGCCCTTGAGAGTACACGAAATCCCTCGAAAAACAGAGTGTTATACACTCTGTTTTCGCGGTTTGTTCTTGTCTGTCCAGTTCTGTTTGTGCTCGTTTTTCGTGCCCAATAACCCAAAACGAGCAGGGGTTGCTTTAAGATCTCTGTTCTCCTCTCTTTCTAGTTTTCAAAACATCTTTTAAATCGAATTTTCATCGTGAAACGAGGGAGAAATCATCGTTTGAAAGTTGCTGTCCAGATTTGCCAAAAACGCGTGTTTGCTTTGTTTCTTCGTCGACGACGGCCTCTCGAGATAAAATATACCATCGATTACGACCCAAGACGGTGTCAACGATACATGTAGGTTGAGGGTGCATCAAATTCTCCTCTTTCTCCTCTTTTATTTCGTTTTTTTTATGTTTGTTTTTCTTATAGTTTATTTTCGTTTGTTTATCCCTTTTATTTATCGTTTAAATTAACTATGAAACTAGTTTAGTCCGAGTATGAGTTAAAGTACCACCATGAACACCCGCGTTGACTTGAGATGGGAAAATAAACCGCTACTTCAGTCGGTCGTACACCCCCGTCTCATTTACATATCCTCGTGTTCAAGGTAGGGCATAAATAAAACGAATTTCTAACTTCCGTTCCTCGCTTTTGACCCTTTGTTGTCTCGGCCAATTCGACCCACTTTAGGACCCGTTGCATGTTAGTATGACCTCTGATTGTTAACATATGACTTATTTAGACGACATTAGATCAATTTAATAATCTAATTAGACATGTTAGGTGGCATCGACATAGCTTTAAAAATCGATTAACAATTCTATAACCTAATTGAATACATCTTTCTTTTCACTTGATTTCTCGCTAGCATAGGAGTGAGTGATTAGCACCTTCCTATTAACACTCGACGAGTAAGCATTAATCTTATGATAACGTGACCTAATTGGACCCCTTAGGCCGTGTAGAATACACACTCGCGCATTTCTTCTCAATCGATCAACCTGTCTTATAACTCGTTTTCTAACTCGTTTTCTAATCCGTTTCGCAATCTTTCGATCTAACTAATGAACCTAACCTAGGAACTAGGATGGCCTTGTCTTGGCCGTGAGGGTGGCCGTGGTTTGGGCCGCGAGTTGGCCGTGTCTCTCGTCTTTCTCTTTTCGTTTTTTCCTTTTCTTGTTTATCTTTTGTTCTTTGTTGTTTTGTAGCTTGTAATTTATAGTTTGTTTATCGAGTTGTAATTTTCGAGTTAGTTTTCTTTTATCGAGTCAAACCCTCTTTCAAAAAACCTTAGTCTTGTTTGGTTAGACGGTTGTTCCCCAATCCATGTAAGAGCGTAGTAAATCGCATGTTGTTTAAAGCAACATGGCCCGATTTATGCTAATGCATGCTTTGGTGCGTGACCCAATGTCTAATTCGATAAGATCAAGCGAAAGCACACATCACGAGGAGTGACCCAAGGCCGTGGGTCATGTTAGCCGTGGACCACCCCTCTTGTGCACGTTTTTCTAGGCCGGTTGGCCGTGTGTGTTATCGTGTACGGTTTTGTATGTAGCAATTGTATTTAGATCGAGTTGTATCTTTAATTTATTGTTGTGTCGGCATGAAATGCCTGGTTTGTAATAGGTAGATCCCACGGCTCCCCATTCCCCTTAAGCCTTGTTTGCTTTATTTGTATGTTGTTAGATTAATCAACCCACATGCTAAATTACAACTTTGACAAAGTTAGTTTAGTTGCATCTAAATCGACATAGAAACTTCACATGTTAGGGTTTTAAGACGATGTTTGCATATCATATATCGTAGTAGCTATGACCTTGTTTGAAATCCGACACTTGACTTAGTAGAGGCCGTTATTGACAAAGGGGTTAGGTGTCCTTATGGGCTTCCTAACACGTACCCTCACCCTTACTCAAGATCTATGGTTTGTGGATCCGTCTAAATACCATTGGATTACGAGAGTCATTCAAATCGAGTGATATAGGGTACAAGTCTTTATCTTTAATCACTCGTAGTCGATTGGCTTTATGCTTTTCGATGAAAGGTGTAAAGTTGACTTGAACGGTTCCAAGTTCCCAAAAACTTGGTGGCGACTCTAATATGTCTTAATTCGATTCGAAAGAACCTCGAGTCGATTATGCCTAGTGTGGATCCCGCGGACGCAGCCTTCCCGAGGGCCTTGTCCACGATTTGGCGACTCACTGGGGAAAAGAGGACTAGTTACACTTTGTTTCTAGGGTCTTTTCCTCCGAGGTGAAACTTGAAAAGAAAGTGTTGGAAAGTAAAACATTACTCATAGTGCTACGATTCATGCATAAACCCTTAAGGACTTGCCCGGGCCGTCCCAGCGTTTCTTCGTGATGCGTGGGGGGCGACGTCCCACTATGCTAGGAAGCTGCACATTGCTCGCTTCCACTTCACCTCGCGTGGTTCTTGATGGTGGGGACGATCTTCTAGGTACTCTACCTTAAGACACCTTGCTCTATAAGACCGCAAAAGGATGGAGGGCATAGACCTTCTTATAGAAGACTTGCCGAGACGTAGAGATGTCTAGGAGCATACATCCTTACAACATGAGAATGACAATGTGCAATTTGTTTTCCCGAGTCTTTTTTTCGAAATTTCCCATGTCCTTTTCAAAACCGAACTTTTGAACAACTTACTTTCAAAATAGCATGGTTTTAAAAACGCGGAATGCTGCCCAAATAGGACTAGAATTTTCGGCCCAAAATGAGCTTTTATAGCCGGCATGCTGCCCATTTCAAATCTCATTTTCGAATCAATCTTTCGTTTTTTCAAAACCAATCCAAAATGCCTCTCGAACCTCAACCAAGCATGAAATGTGTCAAGTCGTGTCCGGGTCATGGCCGTGTTAGGCCGGGTGTGTTTCGTTCTAAGAGTCTAGAACACGACCTTGTTGGGTCACCCAAGCTCACCTCTTGGGCCTTGAGTCATGTTGGTCGACCTTTTGGTCTAGGATAGTCCACAAAAACGTCCAAGCTAGGCCATTTAGGGCGTTTCACCCGAACCTATGGGCTATGTTAGTCCAATCACGGGTTTAGTCACACCGAGTCCGGTTTAGAATCGTGTTATGACAGTTTGAGTCATGTCGTTTTGCCGAGTCTAAAATGAACCAAGGTCTAAATCCAACCGTGAGTCGAACCTTTGGTTAGTCAATCTCAAGTCGAGTCTTTGTTTGAGTCAAGTTGGGGTCGTGTCCTTAAGTGTGCAGGGGCTCTTACTTTAAATATTGACTCGATGACGGGGTTTTCTTGTAGAAAGGCCGCCAAAACCCGACGTCAAGCAATGGAAGATGCTTGTTAACAAACTTTACCGAGGCCGTGAACCTCATGATGACCCGAATGGATGCAATCGAATCTAAGCTGGGTGAAGATTCCCCTCCACCACCGACCGATCCGAAAAAACGGTTCAAGTTCATCGAAGACCGTTTGAAGCTCTCCCAGGGGAAGAACATTCACTATGAGAATGCTAGGGCCTATGCCCCAGTTCAGGATAAGTTGCCCACGAACATGGTACTCACTGACATCCCAAAGTTCAAGGGCACCGAAGATCCGATCCACCATGTTAAGGCCTATAAAGGGTACTTAGCACTCAAGGGAGTACCCGCCGATATGCTCTCTCGAAATTTTCGCCCAATCTCTGGGTGAACACCCAAAGGCGTGGTTCTATAATCTTGACCTCAAGAACTTCCCCACTTTCAAGATATTACGGTGGAGTTCTCAGAAGCACTATCTTGACAATGTTGAGATTCAAACCAACATAAGGACTTTGGAAGTGATGACACAGAAGGAAAAAGAGGGCTTTACTGAATTCCTCGCAAGATGGCGCGCTGAAAGCGTAAAACTAGCTAAGAAGCCTGATGAAGTCGAAATGGTAGATAAGTTCGTGAAGAATTTACGACCTGTTTACCGTAATGCTCTGAAATACCAAAATTTTGGTTCTTTCAAAGAATTGATAAGGATTGGGATAAAGGTAGAGAACGATGTCCGAATTGCCGGCCGAGAAGCCAAAGGGATACCAAAGGGGCTTCGTCATCTAAAGCAAAAGCACCAGCCCCCACTTTGTTGAAACTGTCAATCTCTTAGATGGACAGTCAAAAAGGCCTCCGCGCCAAGCTCCGAGGGTATTCACCGATATCGGGTGCACTTACGCCTACGCTCTCCAAAGGCTCATGGCCCAAGGAAAGTTGAAGCCCATTGGCCCAACTCCGGATCCACCTGCTGAACAACAAGGCAAATGGTACAAACCAAATGCTTACTTGTGCCTTTCATCAAGGGAAGGGACACGATCTCGAAA
Organism: Silene latifolia; assembly: GCF_048544455.1. Classification (NCBI taxonomy): domain Eukaryota; kingdom Viridiplantae; phylum Streptophyta; class Magnoliopsida; order Caryophyllales; family Caryophyllaceae; genus Silene; species Silene latifolia. The sequence continues at coordinate 282,144,032 of NC_133538.1, read as the reverse complement.
GGTGCTTTAGACTAAAGCACGAAATTCAAGATATGATTGAGAACGGAACGCTCCCAATCCCGGCCATAAAGCCCAATAACGTCACCAATCCGTTTGGCGACCACACTAACTTTGTCTCTACCGAAGATAGTGTCGATTACTCTCACTTGATCCGCCCATGTCGTCTAAAAGGGGTTTTCGTCGGAAAAATATTCGTAGATTGCTCCGAATTCCTACCAAGCTCGAGAAACGAGATTACATTCGGGGATTTTGTTGTCGATTGTACTCCTTACATACTCCGAAGCGGCAATGAAATCAATGGCGTTTGGGCTGATGACGAGGATGATGTTTACCTCGTCAAAGGTGCGACAATTCCTCACACCCAAGAAGAAATCTTAAAGGTGAGGCAAGACGCCCTAGAGTCAAACCATTTGACTAGATCCGGACGCCCGTATCGTGTGGAGAAAGCTAAAGATACCCCGAACAAGACACCTCTCAAAGAGCCGGTAGTGGTCGAAGTTCTTGGTCAAGGGTCGACCTCCGAGGCTTCCCTCATCAAGCAACTCGAAAAGACTAAGGCCGACGTGTCTATCTGGCAACTTATCCTAAGCTCTTTCGAACATCGTCAAGCTTTGTTACAAGCTTTGATGAACATGACCGTGTTGTCGAATACTACTCCTGCGGACATGGTCACTCACATCGCCCAGAATCGGCCTCAGATCACCAACGCTGTAACATTCTCCGACGAAGATCTGCCACCGTTCGGGCCTCGACATAACCTGGCCCTCTATATTGCTACCGTGTGTCTCAACAAGCATATCCCTATGACTTTGGTTGACGACGGATCGGTGTCAACGTACTCCCCTCCGAAAACGGCGCATATTCTGGCTTGGAGAAGAATGACTTCATCCCCACTACGCAGAGGCGGTTCGGGCATTCGATGGCCAAGTGCGTCGAGTGAGTGGACTTGTCGACCTGGTAGTACAGACTGGGCAAGTGGAAAAGAAAATAAGTTGCCAAGTAATTGACATATGCTCATCCTTCAACTTATTGTTGGGAAGGCCCTGGATCCATGCTGCAAGGGCCGTAACATCAACGCTGCATCGAAAAATCAAGGTCCCACTCAATGGTAAAACCGTCACCATTGACGCCACGCCAATTACTGTGGCAGGAGGAGACATTACTTCCGAAGTAAGGGTCGAAGCTACCAATGACGCATGTGGTTTCGAGATTGTCAATATGATCGAGCTGAACTCCGGCGTAGAATATGGATCTATACACGGGAAGCCATGCCTGCGAAGTGATTCTCAAGACTGGGAAATACTTCGGTTTCCCTCTATACCCTAGAAAGGAGGGTACATTCGAGTTGAAACCACCAATACCCAAAGGAGTAACGTTCGGGCTTGGATATGAGCCCACCGGGAGAGATCTGCTGGAAAAGAGGGGAAGAACGATCGAAGATCGAGATATTAAAATGGGACCGTATCACCTAACTCTAAACGGTCACTTCGTGAGAGCTGGGGAAGAACTCCCCTGCATGGACTTCCCCGAACCTATCTTTGACCCAAAGGAGAACCTTATGGTCCCAGGAATCGAAGTATCCCAAGATTGCTACTACATCTCTGAAGACATTCTGACCGTGATACCAGTAGAAACCAAACCGGATCCAATAAATGACGAGAAAGCTATGGGTCTGCTTTTCGGTGAAGAGAAGAAATCACCAATACCAAACGAAGATTTGGTAAGCATGATCCTGAGAAGCGAGCGGTTCGACCCATCTACCCTCATCACCGATGTGGATCCTCTTAGGACCAACACGGGGTGGCAGAAAACAATCAAGTGGACTGACAACAAAGGACTTCTTTTCAAGTTGACAACGGGAGAAGGAGAGATGTTCAAGCCAGACGATGTTACCGATTCTGAGTCTGAGTCGGAGTCTGAGTCTGAGTCTGAGTCTGAGTTAGGTCCTAAGATTGAGTCTAAGGAGTCAGGTGTTGAAAATACCCCTCCCCTAGCTTTCCCTTCCTATGCACCTTTTCCTAATGGTGGTATTCCGGGGCCTGTCCCGAATACCCCTATCTCGCCACCGAGCTCGATCGTTGGCTCAAATGTTAGCGCATTTCGCGCAATTTCAAATCAATAATAATATGAACCAGTTTGCTTACGACTTGTCTTACTTACATTGCAATTCAAACTTTGAAAATGATTGTTTTAATAATGACATTGAGACTGAGGTCGAGGATGAACAGTTGGTCGAAGAAGAAGAAGAAGAAGAAATGGAACCACCTCTACAGTTGATAAAAGGGTTGGAAGAGTACGAACAGAAAACTTCGATCATCGAAGATACCGAAACCATCAATGTAGGTACAACCTTAGAACCACAGGAGCTTAAAATAGGAACTACTTTAAGTCCCACCGAAAGACAAGGGTTCATTGGGTTGTTACATGAGTTCAAAGATGTTTTCGCATAGTCCTACAAGGACATGCCAGGCATTGATAGGGAAATTGCGGAGCACAGGATCCCAATCAAGCCGGGATATAAGCCGGTCAAGCAGAAACTACGCAAAATGCATACATATTGGTCTCTGAAAGTCAAAGAAGAAATCGACAAGCAACTCAAAGCTGGGTTCATCAAGGTGTCAGAATACTCGTACTGGGTGGCTAACGTCGTACCAGTGCCCAAGAAAGATGGTAAAGTTCGGGTTTGTGTCGACTTCCGGGATTTAAACAAGGCAAGTCCGAAGGACGATTTCCCATTACCTCACATCGACATCCTGGTTGACAACACGGCAAAACACGCGTTACTATCCTTTATGGATGGATACGCCGGTTATAATCAGATCAAGATGGTGATAGAAGATATGCATAAGACTGCGTTCAGAACGCAATGGGGAACCTATTGCTACACAGTAATGCCTTTTGGGTTGATAAACGCAGGGGCTACATACCAGAGGACCGCGACAACATTGCTACATGATATGATGCACAAGGAAGTCGAAGTTTATGTCGACGACATGATTGTCAAGTCAAAGGAGCGTGATGGCCACCTTGGTACGTTACGCAAATTCTTGAGCGATAGCAAGTATAACATGAGGTTGAATCCACAAAAATGCGCATTCGGAGTCACATCCGGCAAACTGTTGGGTCACATCGTTAGCCACCGTGGCATCGAGGTGGACCCATCGAAAATAAAGGCCATAATGGAAATGCCTCACCCAAAAACCGAGAAGGAAATTCGAGGTTTCCTGGGAAGAATCCAATATATAAGTCAGTTCGTGGCAAGGCTAACGATGATATGCGAGCCAATTTTCAAGAAATTGAAGGTCGGGGAACACGTCGTATGGGATGATCACTTTGTCAAGTGCGTTCGATAAAATCAAAGAAATACTATCTTCCCCTCCGTTCTCGGCCCACCAACGATCGGGTTACCACTTTTGTTGTATCTTACGATTCGGATCTTTGCAATGGGGGCAATCTTTGGCAGAGACAATCGATAAAGAGGAAAGAGCGATTTACTACATTAGTAAAAAGTTCTTGGAGTATGAAATCAAGTATACTCAACTCGAAAAGACATGTTTGGCTTTAGTATGGGCGACAAAGAAGTTACGGCACTACATGCTCGATCATAGTGTCTCGCATCCACTCGAAGATGGACCCAATCAAATACTTGTTTGAAAAACCGGTTACGAACGGCGGTGTCAAGATGGACTTTAATGCTTTCCGAGTTCGACCTGAAATATGTACCGCTAAAAGTGATAAAGGGAAGGGCGGTTGCAGACTTCCTAGCGGATAACCCGATAGAAGAAACTGAGGTTGTGGATACGTGGTCGTTTCCCGACGAAGATATCGTTCACATAGACAATGATACGTGGGACCTCTATTTCGATGGAGCATCGAACTATAGAGGATACGGGATAGGAGTTCTACTCATCTCACCAGAAGGCGAACATGTTCCCATTTCGATCAAGTTGGACTTTAACGTCACTAATAACGCGGCCGAATACGAAGCATGCCTACTCGGTTTGCACAGTGCTCTCGAGTTAGGCATCAAAAAGCTGGTAGTACATGGAGACTCGTCATTAGTGATCAATCAAGTGGCCGGGACGTGGAAAACCCGAAGTGATAGCTTGGCTCCGTACCAAGCAAAAATCGAAGAACTAGAAAAGTTGTTCGCCGAGGTCAAGTACGTGCACCTCCCCAGAGAAGAAAACCAGTTTGCTGATGCACTATCAAAACTAGCTGCTCTGATCAACATACCTGATCATATGGATACTATGCCGATATGTGTCAAACGAAGATCATCACCTGCTTACGTTAACGTAATCGGAGACACAGAAGAAACCGAGGCCGAACCTTGGTATCATGCTATTCTGAAATTTAAAGAATCAGGAGAGTATCCACCCGACATGGATAACCGCGGAAAGCGCGCCATTCGAATGCTAGCCGCCCAGTTCGTTAGAACCAATGACGGACAATTGTACAAAAAGACCGCGCAAAATATCCTTCTGCGATGCATAGACTCACCAACTGCGAAAAGAGTCATGGAAGAAGTCCATGACGGAGAGTGTGGCCCACACATGCATGCCCATATGCTGGTTCGTAAAATCATGAGATTAGGGTATTATTGGACCACGATGGAGACAGATTGTCGCCAATATGTCAAACATTGCCATAATTGCCAAATCTTCGCAAACGTACAGCATGTGCCGCCATCATTGTTATATACTTTGACATCACCATGGCCTTTCTCAACATGGGGAATCGACATTATTGGAAAGGTCAACCCATCTGGAACAGGTGGGCATTGTTTCATGCTAGTCGCCATCGATTACTTCACGAAGTGGGTAGAAGTGAAATCATACAAAGTTCTACAAGCAAAGCAGGTAGCAAATTTCATTCAGAATGAAATCATTTGCAGATATGGGGTGCCGCATGAGCTCATTAGCGACCATGGCACTCACTTCCAGTTGAAACCGCTAAATACTTGAAAAGTATAAAATCAAACACCACAAGTCGTCACCGTATCGACCTCAAACAAATGGTGCAGTGGAAGCCGCCAACAAGACAATCACTGTGATTCTCAGGAAAATGACTGACAATTATCGCGAATGGCCAGAAAAGATACCGTTCGCACTATGGGGATACAGGACGTCTATTCGCACGACCACGGAGCAACTCCGTTCTATTTGACATATGGGATGGAAGCAGTCCGGCCTATCGAATTAGAGGTACCTTCTTTAAGGATTCTCGTTAGAAAGTCGGTCCTGAAGCCGATGGCCGCAAGCCGGTATGATTCCTTGGTCATGCTCGACGAGCGACGGTTAAATGCGTTACACCATGTTCAACTCTATCAGAAAAGGATACAAAGGGCATTTAACAAAAAGGTGAAACCTCGAGGAATAAAGGATGGGGATTTGGTCCTAAAGTCTCACGCGCTTTTACTACCAATCGACCCGAGGGGAAAATTCAAGCCGAATTGGGCCGGTCCTTACAGTAAAGAAAATACTATCGGGAGGCGCAATGACGACGATCTAGATGGAAATGACTTTGCGAATCCGACGAAATTTGGATCAATCAAGAAATACTATCCGTAGAACTCATTCTCAATGTCGTAAAATAAAATTTTGAATTGCGGTGCTCGTGAGCGAGTCTAGGCCGCGGCACTTTTGCTTCGCTGCTTTTTTTTGTGCGTTATAAATCGATGATTGTAGCGCGTTTGTTTTGTGGAACTACGAGCTCGGTTTGATTCTCGTGATAACAGATACGTAGGCAACTCTTTAAAAGAGTACAACCGACCCTTCTTTGAATAAAATGAAATTTTATGCAGAAACTGGGAATTTTAATAGATAGTAAGTCTTATTAAAGATCGGGCGATGCCCATTACATCCTTCAAAAAAAAAAAAGAAAAAACAGCTAGCAACAAATAATAAGTAGTAGTATTAAATAATATATTTGGAGTCGAAGGCTCCTACATCTTCTTTTTCCCTTTGCCTTTTGGGTCACGTGACCGAGGCTCCTGCAGAGGAGGGGTAGTTGCGTTCTGTCTAGCGCTTCTTAGGAGGAATCGTCATTTCCTCCCGAGGGCCCAGCCTATCTTTTACACTCAAGCGAGGACCAAGCCTCCCTTCTAAGGCCGAGCCCGAGTGTGCCTTTGAACCCAACCGTTCCCACACACCGTCGCCTTGTGAGTTAGTCTTAGGAGTCTTCTCGGTCTTAGTTTCGAGTCCGGATGCGGATTTAAAGATCGTTAACAAAGAAGTCGCGATCGTTTCGCTTTTGTCATAATATTTGATGTCGACAAGCTCATCCTTCCGACACAAGTCCTTATCTCGATTCGGTCTTCTCTTTAAGCCATTTAGTATAAGACGGGGATACCCGGGTAGTCCGAGGGCGCGAGATACATACCAAAGACGCCTTTGGTGCCACCTTTTGAGCCAATCATCACATATAGAGGAATTCAGCTCTCTTGCTCGTCCCAACACCTCACACTTGGGAATTATTTGTCTACCCCATCCGACGCAGGGACGCGGTCGGGGTAAATGTGAATAGACCTCTCTAAACCCGGTAGTTGCAAACGTCTGGTCTTATCATCTTCCTAAGGATAGTAAAAGATTTGAGGCGAAGCCAAGGCATGAACCAAAGAAAGAGGGCGACCTCCCCTTCGTCGGTTTGTTTCGCCAATAGGCAAGATCATTTTGATGCTCGTCTTCATACCGCTTGGCACGCATAGTCAGCATACGAGCGAGATACGAGCTGGGCTCACGCGGCGGGGCGAAGAGCCAAAATCTCTCGCAAAGCCACACCTAAAAAAAAAAAAAAAAGAAAAACAAAACATGAAAAAGAACGAAAAAAAAGAAAAAAAGGAAAAAGAAAAAAAAAAGAAAGAAAAAGAAAAAAAAAGACGAAAAAAAAAAGATGAAAATCAAAAAAAAAAAAAAAAAAAAAAAAAAAAAAAAAGGAAAAAACGGAATTGTGGCTGGAATCGTGGCAGAATGCAACAAAATCGTGGCAGAATGCAACAAAATCGTGGCGAAATATAAATAAATCGTGGCAACAATACAAGAATTGTGGTAAAAGGAAAATCAATCAAGGATGCGAAATCAGAAGAATAGATTTTGTTACCTGCAATAGACGGGAGCATCCCGACCAATCGGCACCAGGGTTCATTTTGTTAGCATCTAAACCCCGGAGGGTTTCAGCGAGAATAATCCAGGAAAGGTTATGTCCCGTCTCCATCTGAGACAAAATAGACAAAAGCTTCGCTTGTCCTACACAAGTTGTCTTGCTCATCCTACCTTCGAAGACATAAAGGTGTAACATGATCAATCCAAAGGCCCTGCGGCAAGATCGGCGCGATAAGAAATCTTGTTTCGCAAGATACAAAATTTCCGATGAATAGCAAGAAGGTTGACTTCGTCACCAAAAGAACTATCTCCCAGCACTCCCCCGGAAAGGCCAAGGCAGTCTAGATATGTTCCACGCCACCCCGAATGAAATTTTGGTATAGCCGGTATGGCCTCGGCATCCCATCCTCCCGGGCGAGAAAAACTCTTCGGGTAGAGGGCAGATCTCCCCCTCGGGAAAAGCAAAAACATGGTTACAAGGATCCCAATAGCTAAGGCGGTGTTCCAACAACGCAGTTGAAGGGGATCCGCGTAAGGGAAGTAATTGCGCCAGTTGAGCGGTCTTTAATTCTTGTCTCTCTGCGCCAGTGAAGTCTGTCTCCCATGCTCGCATAGCACTCGCTAGATTATTCATAATGATTTATGTTATTTGCACCAGTTTGGGGAAAGCAGAACAAATTTGGCAATACAGCTCTTCCTTATATATAGAAAGAATAAGGGAAGGAAGCATCTAGGATGACACCCCTATGGTGCCGTTTTTCTGAGCCGTGTGGGCCTTGGGTCGCGCGCCTCTTAGGCCCGCCCCAGTTCACACCAGTCTTTGGCACGATGCATCGGGTTTTCGTACATCTATCGCGTTTTGGGGAGCGCCGGAACGGCCGATTTACATTTCTACCCTCGACAAGTCCATATTTGAATTAAAGCCCGTGCACACTTACGGCTTTATTTTCCTTTTTTGTTTTACGGTAGCGGGCTACGCCCACGTTGTTTACCGGTCAGACAGAGTGTCTGAGTCGTATTTCATGCTCACCCATCAAGGTTCGATTAAAAAAAAAAAAAAATTTCAAAAGTTCAAAATTCCGAAATTTTCAAAAACTTTTCGCAAATTATGGATAGATGATCCAAGTAGTAGAATCTTTTCGGGTCGATGATCCAATCTTTCAAAACTCAAAAATTCAAATTCATTTTTTTTTGGGTCGATGGCCCAACATACCAAGTAATGTCAAATTCAAAATTCAGGTCGATGACCCAATTATTCAAAATTTTCAAATTCAATTTTTGGGTCGATGACCCAATCTTTCAAATGATCTAATTTTAGGATCGATGATCCAAATGTGCTTATGTGATGATTATTGCTAGTACGTTTTTGTGTTTCGAATGTAGCAGGATATGCTTCAACTGGGGGCTCTAAAGTCTTCGACTTTAGAGCCATTGCAAACTGGGGGCTCTGAAGCCGTTGGCTTCAGAGACCATTACCAAGATGAAAAGGATGACATCCACTCAGAATTCAATTCAATACAAGAGTATGAAATGGAAGAATTCCGCAGCTGAAAACAAATGATGAAAGTGGCGGCAACCTCCTCGGAAAGTCCCGTCCCTTTTTGGCATACGCCAGCAGATGATAAACTTTGGGCATGTGTCAGCAGTTGCCGAACTACGACGCGGGTTTGATTCCGTCAGAAACGGATACGTAGGCGCCTAAGGATAAGGCTCAACCCACCATATATGCAATTTATGGGTCGATGACCAACGATGATAATTCGACGCAACAGAAGCAAGAATCAGTCCCCAGCGAAGTTTCAGGTATGATCTCTTCTTATGGCTGGCGAGCTTATATACGCAAGTCTAATGGACTATAAACGACCCGAAGAATCCTCAGGTCGAGAGGGACATGGGGTATACTTTGACTTTCGCCTTGTCCAAGCCTCGGTCAAAGTGGGGGCTCTGTAGATACCCGTATCCGTCGATATTGGAATTTATAGAGAACCCGACAAACACCCGATGATGATAGGACACATGTATTCTTTAGTTGTCACTGTCATTATTTGGAGCTCGTTTTACGATGTAGAATGGGCGTCGTCGATGAAGTATTTTATTAATTTAAATGATATTTAAATTAATGTTTTTTTAAGTGAATTCATTTTATTAATTTAAATGATATTTAAATTAATGTTTTTTTAGTGAGTTCATTTTATTATTTTAAATGATATTTAAATTATGGTTTTTTTGAGGTGAATTCAATTTATTTTATTTTATTTTGAATTTATTTTCTTAAGTTTATTTTATTGAAAATAAAATAAATATTTGATTTAAAAAATCATTTTATGAATATATTTGATTTGAAAAATCATTTATTTTAATTTATTAATTGATTTGAAAAATCGATTTTAAAAAGCGAAGAAAACTCGTTTTAAAAGCATGTTTTTGAGCTCGATTTTAGCTCGGTTTTTGGGCCCGTTTTCTTTACGAGTTGGCACGAATATCGAGTACACTAACCAACCTAGACCAATACCCATCCACCCCAGTTCGAACCCCCTATCCACGGCCCAAAATTCCATCATAAATTGTCCCCAACAGCCCGCATATACACGAGCAGCCCCCCTGTTTTGGCAGCTCAATCCCGAGCCCAAAACTCGCTCCAAATACCACCAAAACCCGTGCCCATTAACCCTAAACCATACCCTAGTATCCTACCCATATTACCCTAGCTTAATCACCAAGAAAACCCCTCTCAAACCCTCGCAAAAGCTGCTGGACAGCAGCTATGCGTGAGCAGGCCCGACTGCCGCTCCCTCTCTTTTGCCCTACTTTAACTCCTTATAAATACCACCCCTTCACCATACATTCATTCCTCTAAGTTCTCCCCACATCCTACCATCACTCACAAGCTTTAAACCTCAGAAACAAACCCTAATTGCCTCTCAAAAACCCTCCACAAAACCGACATACAAACTGAAACTGTTTGTGTGTCCTCCTCGAAAAACAATTCGTTCCTCCCTCAAACCTCCATCAAAACTCGAGTTTCTTGTTCCTAATTAACCACATAACATCCATCTACACATTAGACAAAGATTTAGGAGCCAAATTGCCCTTGAGAGTACACGAAATCCCTCGAAAAACAGAGTGTTATACACTCTGTTTTCGCGGTTTGTTCTTGTCTGTCCAGTTCTGTTTGTGCTCGTTTTTCGTGCCCAATAACCCAATACGAGCAGGGGTTGCATTAAGATCTCTGTTCTCCTCTCTTTCTAGTTTTCAAAACATCTTTTAAATCGAATTTTCATCGTGAAACGAGGGAGAAATCATCGTTTGAAAGTTGCTGTCCAGATTTGCCAAAAACGCGTGTTTGCTTTGTTTCTTCGTCGACGACGGCCTCTCGAGATAAAATCTACCATCGATTACGACCCAAGACGGTGTCAACGATACATGTAGGTTGAGGGTGCATCAAATCCTCCTATTTCTCCTCTTTTATTTCATTTTTTTTATGTTTGTTTTTCTTATAGTTTATTTTCGTTTGTTTATCGCTTTTATTTATCGTTTAAATTAACTATGAAACTAGTTTAGTCCGAGTATGAGTTAAAGTACCACCATGAACACCCGCCTTGACTTGAGATGGGAAAATAAACCGCTACTTCAGTCGGTCGTACACCCCCGTCTCATTTACATATCCTCGTGTTCAAGGTAGGGCATAAATAAAACGAATTTCTAACTTCCGTTCCTCGCTTTTGACCCTTTGTTGTCTCGGCCAATTCGACCCACTTTAGGACCCGTTGCATGTTAGTATGACCTCTGATTGTTAACATATGACATATTTAGACGACATTAGATCAATTTAATAACCTAATTAGACATGTTAGGTGGCATCGACATAGCTTTAAAAATCGATTAACAATTCTATAACCTAATTGAATACATCTTTCTTTTCACTTGATTTCTCGCTAGCATAGGAGTGCGTGATTAGCACCTTCCTATTAACACTCGACGAGTAAGCATTAATCTTATGATAACGTGACCTAATTGGACCCCTTAGGCCGTGTAGAATACACACTCGCGCATTTCTTCTCAATCGATCAACTTTGTCTTATAACTCGTTTTCTAACTCGTTTTCTAATCCGTTTCGCAATCTTTCGATCTAACTAATGAACCTAACCTAGGAACTAGGATGGCCTTGTCTTGGCCGTGAGGGTGGCCGTGGTTTGGGCCGCGAGTTGGCCGTATCTCTCGTCTTTCTCTTTTCGTTTTTTCCTTTTCTTGTTTATCTTTTGTTCTTTGTTGTTTTGTAGCTTGTAATTTATAGTTTGTTTATCGAGTTGTAATTTTCGAGTTAGTTTTCTTTTATCGAGTCAAACCCTCTTTCAAAAAACCTTAGTCTTGTTTGGTTAGACGGTTGTTCCCCAATGCATGTAAGAGCGTAGTAAATCGCATGTTGTTTAAAGCAACATGGCCCGATTTATGCTAATGCATGCTTTGGTGCGTGGCCCAATGTCTAATTCGATAAGATCAAGCGAAAGCACACATCACGAGGAGTGACCCAAGGCCGTGGGTCATGTTAGCCGTGGGCCACCCCTCTTGTGCACGTTTTTCTAGGCCGGTTGGCCGTGTGTGTTATCGTGTACGGTTTTGTATGTAGCAATTGTATTTAGATCGAGTTGTATCTTTAATTTATTGTTGTGTCGGCATGAAATGCCTGGTTTGTAATAGGTAGATCCCATGGCTCCCCCATTCCCCCTTAAGCCTTGTTTGCTTTATTTGTATGTTGTTAGATTAATCAACCCACATGCTAAATTACAACTTTGACAAAGTTAGTTTAGTTGCATCTAAATCGACATAGAAACTTCACATGTTAGGGTTTTAAGACGATGTTTGCATATCATATATCGTAGTAGCTATGACCTTGTTTGAAATCCGACACTTGACTTAGTAGAGGCCGTTATTGACGGGCGGGGTTAGGTGTCCTTATGGGCTTCCTAACATGTACCCTCACCCCTTACTCAAGATCTATGGTTTGTGGATCCGTCTAAATACCATTGGATTACGAGAGTCATTCAAATCGAGTGATATAGGGTACAAGTCTTTATCTTTAATCACTCGTAGTCGATTGGCTTTATGCTTTTCGATGAAAGGTGTAAAGTTGACTTGAACGGTTCCAAGTTCCCAAAAAACTTGGTGGCGACTCTAATATGTCTTAATTCGATTCGAAAGAACCTCGAGTCGATTATGCCTAGTGTGGATCCCGCGGACGCAGTTCCCGAGGGCCTTGTCCACACTCACGCAAGGTCTTCTCAATCTCAGGATTAAAAGGTACTAAATTCATCACCCTGTGACCTGCGCATATGAAGAAACTACAAAAAGAATATGAGAATAGTTTAAAGAACAAATGTCCCTTAAACTAAGAAACAGACTAAAATAAAACAACTAAAAATTAGAACAATTGCCTCCCCGGCAACGGCGCCAAAATTTGATACCCGTCGTTGTGAGTACCAAAGATAAAAATTTATAATCCAACTACAACTATAGACAGTGGTAGCAGGGTCGAACCACAGGGAGGCGAATGTAATTAATAATTGTCTAATTTTAGTCTTAAGGTAACAAAGTGTGTAGGGGTTTGCTGTGATTTGGTCTATAACTAAAGGCAATGAAATATAAATTAAGCTAAAGAACTGTATTAAATTAAATATAAAGAAGGGTACTAGAATGGTCGGTTCACTATAGTTTCGGCGGCAGCATACTAAGAAGGTCTAAATCAAACACGTGAGGCGGGAAAACAAGAGGTCCTCTCGGTCCACTCCTAACAGGTAGCATCTTTCGATCTCGCTACAGGTCCCTAATATCACTAATACTGACTTTCGTCCTGAAAAGTGACTCAAAAGGCTAAACTAGCATATCTTTCGATCTCGCTAATCTAGTCATTTTAATTGGTGGTCTAGCAACTTCCCCTATATTTCGATCTATTGGGTCGGTCAAAACCTAAACATTCAACTAGTCGCGTGCACTCGATTCGTCAAATATAGAATTAAATCAATTAAAACGTAGGTAACACCTCACGTGGCCAGTCGATCGATCAGGTATGGCGGTCGATCGACCAACACGTGATTTCAGGCCATATTAATTCTAATGCCGCCTAACTATAGGTTCCCTACATCCTAGCACGAATAATTTAGCTACTCATGATATTGATGAAAACAACAACTAAATTAACGAAATAAACTACTGAATTCATGCTTGAATTAAATAAACAAACAAATAACATAAACGATAAATCGGTTTCGGGAGATCTAATCCTAGCAATTCTATACTACGAATGAAAGCAAACAAACTAAATATTGAAACAGATGAATACCGTGTAGAGGAATTGCAGAAGAGAGATCAAAAACCGATTGCAAAACGAACTTTATTAATGAAAGAGCAATAATCTACGAACCCTAATTATTTCCCTAAAGTTTCTGGTAAAAGACTTGATTAACGCTTGATGAATAATTCCTTAAGTCAGTTACGTTATATAGAAATATACGTAACACTTATTTCTAAAACCTAAATATGATAGGCTTCCTTAATCTCGATCTTTTAATTCTCGTCAGAATAGCGGTGCGGTCGATCGACTAGGATAGGCAGTCGATCGACTGGTAAGCTCTAAACAGTAGCTTCTAGTTGTCGTGCATTGATCGATCGACTAAGGGCAGCGATCGATCGACTGATGTAGCTGACAGTCCGCTTTTAACTTCTCGTGGATTTATCTTTTGGGCCTCGAAATGCGCACCAAGCTTGTTCCTTGAGTGAAAACTTTACGTCAAATGCAGTGTAAGGTACTCGGGGACGGATTTGGCTTAATATCTACTCATTTCCGCATAAATCTGCAATATTACATAAAAATACGAAAGTAGACAAAATGGGGCAAATAGTAGCATAAAACTACACAATTGAGCTCTGAAATGCGTGTAAAATGGGGTGTAAAACATCATATTTAGGACACGCATCACCCTTCATTTGTCGGAGAATGATTTTTGTTTTAAATTTGTTTTTGACTTGGAAAGTTAGCATTCTTGTGTGCACAACAAGAGCAATTTCGTTCCATGAATGAGACTTATACTTTTGAAAACTCTTCATTAATGTTTTTGAAAGTATTTTGATTTTCGATTTATACAAATGATTTGCTTTTTGACCTTATCTTTGATTTGAAATGTGATGTTCTTGAATGCGCAACGAGAGCACTTCCGTTCCTTTGATGAGAATCTGGTTCTGTCAGAAAATTTTATTTGAAACTTTGAAAGAATTTTAATTCTTACTATTTGTAATGATGTATCACTTTTATATATACTTTTATAGCTCCTTTCATACCATTTTATATACCGTTTTCGTGCCTTTATATCATTTATATGCCTTATTTCAATGAATTGTCAATACTGCCGCTATTTTGTGTTTCAATGCAGAAATAACGCATTATGAAGATAATCAAGCTAAGATGAGCGTAGCCGAGATGGCATAGTAAGATACACGAAGTATGGCACGAGGAATGAGGAAGCATGAAGGCTAGAACTGAAAGAAACGAAGAAACAGTCTGTGAAGCTGGTTCCTCGATCGAGTCAGGGAGGACTCGATCGAGCAGCCATCCTCGATCGAGTCACCTCAGGCTCGATCGAGGAACCTCTCTGGCAGATTATTTTCCGGATTTTCCTAAAACAGTTATCTTTTGTTATAAATTAGAAACTCGTATTCTATCATTACGTTGCGTTTTATTTTACATTGAGACGGTTGTATACTCTTGCTACCTTTAATCTTTCCCTACTACGGTACTAATCTTTCCTTAGTAATTAATCATTCAATTTTATGTTCTTCAATTGTTATTCTTGTTGCATATTCTTAATCATGTCTTTAATTATTATTATTATTGTTATTGCTTTAGTTATGAGTAGCTAATTTCCTCATCTAGGATGAAGGGGATCTAGGTTAATTAGAAAGGGGAAATTAATTAATTGCTAGTGAAATCGCATAAGTTGCCGTTTTATTATTGTTCTTCTTCTAGTTAATTAACTTAGGCCTGAGTTGTTAATTAGTGTAGCGAACTAATCCTTTCACCGACCGGGTTAGAATTAATATAGGCTGCGATAATCAAATAGATTGTATCTAATTATAGCACCCGCATGTTGGAATCGATCTAAAGGGCATAATAGAGTCGACCGATCTTATGACCTTAGACAGCTTGTTAGATCTAGCAATTGATTAATAGACCCCATATAATTGACCTAGTGAATCGGAAATCCTAGACTTTTAATATCATTGTTTAAATCTCTTTTTATTGCTCGCATTTAGTTGGTTAGATAACAAAACAAAACAAACCCCCAGAAAACGGTTACCTTAGACAATTTAAATAATTACAAACTTAACTTTTACCGCCTCCCTGTAGATTCGATACCTGTCTTACTGCTAGCTATTCTTGTTAGTCTTGAGATAGTTTTACTTTGATTTGGTGATACGACTTTAGCCATATCAAATTTGGCGCCGTTGCCGGCGAGGCAACAATTGTTTAGTTTGTTTGTGTTTATTTTGTCTCTTTATCTCAAGGAACCCAGTTCCTTGAGACCGTTCTCACACTTTTTTTGTTAGTTCCGTGTATACCCAGGTCTAATAGATCCGAGATTATTCCTTTTGATCCTGAACCACAGAAGACTTTTCGCTACAGAGGGAAATTTAATCAAGAAGTGGGTCAAGTAGAAGACTTGAGTATACTTGACGTCGAGACGGCGAGCTCAGCACGGTCAGTCGATCAGTCCTACGAAGAGGACGACATTCCTATTCCCGAGATCCCAGTCGAAACAGCTATTCCCGAGACTACCATCATGCCTACTCAAGCCAGTCACTCCGAGCCAACCTTAGCTTCTATCCCACAAGGATTTAAGTTGCCCACTACTGACAATGGAACTTTTGAGCTTCGGCCATCTTACATCAACTTGGTGGAACGAAATATGTTTGGAGGGGCAGCTGCTGAGGATCCTGCGACACATATGGAGAAATTTGTCACTTACTGCTGTTCTATTCCTTTAACAGCTGGAGTGACACAAGATCAGGTTAAGCAGGTACTCTATCCTTTCTCTCTGAAAGATGGAGCTGCTGAGTGGTTGAGAGATCTGGATATGGAGAATGAAGGAATTACGTACAGACTGGAATTCCTTAGCTCTTGGTTTTTATAAGAGGTACTTCCCGCCTCAGAAGACTAATGCACTACGAAGCCAAATTACCAGTTTCAATCAAGGAGCTACTGAAGATGTGAATGAAGCTTGGATTCGCGTCAAATGTTTGGTCCGATCAGTTCTCCATCATGGTTTCCCTAAGTGGTTTCTTTGCAACCAGTTTTATAACGGGTTCTATGACGATCATCGTGCCCTTTTGGATTCTTCTACTAATGGGAGGTTTCAGGATAACACCAATGATGATAACGCGTGGAAGTTAATTGATCAGATTGCCACCCATACTACCAGGTATAGAAATCCTAGGGGAAGCACGCGAGGTACCGGTGTTGATAGTGCTCTTGCGGCACAGTTAGAGACTATTTCTGCTCAAATTGCCGAGATAAAGACTACCCAATCATTAGTAGTAAGGAGAGAGTTCATGCTATGAGTCAGCAAGTAGAGGAGTCTTGTGCTAGATGCGGTTTAGACGGTCACAGTGCAGCTGATTGCATGAGCACATCGGAGCAGGTTAATGCCTTTCAGGCTTACAGACAAGGTGCACAAGGTACACCTTTCTCCAACTTTTACAATGAAAGAACGAAGGAGCATCCATTTCTTCAATGGTCTAGTCTGAATGTGCAAAACCCGCAGCAGCTGCAACCACAAAAGAATACTTATATCCCTCCCAGCAATCGTGGTAATCAACCACAAGGGGGATATCAAAGGCAAAATCAAGGAGGCCAGCATTTTAACAATCAATATCAATAGCCTTCTCAACAAACTCCTCAACAAGCTCCAAACAATGAGATGGCAGAGTTGTGCAGTCTTTTGCAACAAACTTTGTCAATGCAGCAGAAGCAGACGGCTCAAATTTCTGAGCTGATTGCCTACAATAAGATGCTTGATAATCAGGTGGCTCAGGTGGCACATCAAAACCCCTCAAAACAGGCCGTGGGTATTCCTCCTCAAAGTAAACAAGCGCACGAGCAAGCAAATGTTATTCAGCTGAGGAGCGGTACTACATATGAAAATCCCGACCTACAAAGCCATAATAATGATGTGCCCACTGCTGATGATGAGGCACCTTTCATGCATCCCAAGGGATTGGGTAATTTGGAGCTTAGTGATGATGAAAAAGAACATGATGAAGTTGAAACACGAGCTGACGATAAAAGCAAAAAGAACGAGAAAGCTGAACCTGCTGAGGTTCCTCGATCGAGTCAGCCCAGACTCGATCGAGGAACCAGTGTGCTCGATCGAGTCACCTCCAGGCTCGATCGAGGCACCTCCTCGACAGACAACGGTGTTTCAAAACTTGATTCTAAGGTCAAGCAAGCCGAGCCCATTACTATTGCACTACCTTTTCCTCATCGGCAGCAAAAATCCAAGCTGGACAAGCAATTCGGTAAGTTTATGGAGGTCGTGAAGAATCTACAGGTAAGTGTTCCCTTCATTGAATTAATTACTCAAGTGCCGGCTTATGCAAAATTCATGAAGGAGATTTTGACAAGGAAGAGATCATTTGATGCGGTGGAAACTATTGCTTACACTCAGAAGTGCAGTGCCATGTTGCCAATCAATTCACCTGTTGGAGTTAGTGTCCTCCACAATAGTGCGTTTACATAATAAATCTCATTAATGGAATATCATCAGATATTTAATTATTTGATCCTCGTCAGTTGATTAACGTAAATCGATAACGGTTGGCTGACTAGAGTTTGACGTTATTGTCGTGAGACGGTGGTGATCAACTGACCCCTTTCGGTCACACCTAAAGGAACAAACCCCAATTGACAACTAATTAATTGTATGAGATACAATTTATTTAGTCCCTTGATTTATAGACTAAGAGGTTAGTCGATTATTTTAGAGAGATTTCGAGTTGCGAACTCGAGGCACGGCAGTTATTATTTAATTATGCGATAATTGAATAATAAATTTTTGGGAGACGGGTTTTAGTTAATTAATTGTTAATTCACTAAAATTGTACTAATTGGTTAATATGATTAATATTAGTACGTAAATAATATGTGTAGTGGTACACGTATATTTACGGAGTGATTTGGATGAATTAATTATCGAAGTATTTAAACATGAAACGATGTTTAAAATAAAATTACACGTATTTGTGCGACAAATATAAGAACCAATATGGACCCGTAAATGGGCAAGTGGACCGTGTAAAATAGAGTAGTGGATGATTAGGAACATAATCATTTCACCTTACTTTAGATACTACCATAATTCATCTTATATAGATTTTGCATGTAATGTAAGATTAAAAAATATATAAAACAATTTGTCCACTACAACACTCCACCCACCCGCCACTTTCCCTTCCTATTTACTCCATCCTTTGTTTATTTCTACACTACATCATTTTGTATGTTTTGCATTTGAACATTAATCAATCATCTCTCTAAAATTATTATTCATTATTACTAAGAAGTTAGTAATACTTTTTATTACTAAGAAATGTTAGTAATATTACAAATAATATCAAGGGTATAATTTTAACAAGTTTCAGTTAAATACTTGTTATTATATTTGGGTAAGTTCTTGGGTGCATCTTGAAGGAGATCTTCTCTTTGAAGATTTGTAAGGAGGATCATCCATTTGTTATAAGCTCAAGAACAAACTAGTAAGGTGAACTAGTTTGTGCCCTTTTTACCATAAAATCAATGTAAGGAAATTGTTTTTCCTTAAACTTTCTTTTTATGCTTTTATATTTGCATGCATGTTACATAGATCACCTAAACGATAAATTATAAGATAATTTAATTTTTATTAGAGAGCCTAATATGGATCTATGATCTTTCATCACCACCAAATTAAAGGACCCGGGAAAGCTTTTCTATCCCTTGTCATATTGGTCATCTTGCTATTAGTAAAGCTCTTTGTGATTTAGGAGCTAGCGTCAGCGTTATGCCTTATTCTATTTGTAAGAAATTAAATATGGGTTCGTTTACTAATATGACACTGCAGATGGCCGATAGATCTGTTAAACACCCATTGGGGGTGTTGGAGGATGTTCCCGTTCGTATTGGGAAGTTTTTCATTCCCGTTGATTTCGTTGTCATGGATATGGCTGAAGACAACTAAATCGCTATCATTTTGGGCAGACCGTTCCTACACACTGCGGGGCGGTTATAGATGTTAGGCAAGGAGATTGACTTTAGTCATGTGGGGATGATACAATTGTCTTTAACTTGGAAAAAGTATTAAAACATCCCATGATAGAAGAGACTTGTCATAGTATAGATGTTGTTGATTTTACTATTGATGAGTGTCTTCCTATATGTTTAGACAGGGATTCTCTGGAGATTGCCCTAGTCACGGATTCAGCTGATCAGACGGGTTCATGGAGTCCAGAAGTTCATCGGATTGAGAAGCTTCTAACTGGAGAGGAATGCCCCCATCAAAGGGTATATAGTTTGGTCTTTGCACCTAAGGTAACTAAGGTAAAGAAACCTGAACTAAAACCCCTTCCCTCTCATCTTAAGTATGAATTTCATGATGACTGTGAAATGAACCCAGTGATTGTCAATGCTAGCCTAACTGAAGGTCAACTATCTGCTTTGTTGACTATTTTGAGAACTCATAAAAAGGCCATTGGGTATAGCATTGATGATCTGAAAGGTTTTAGTCCTGATTTTTGTATGCACCGTATTTATTTGGAAGAAGGCCACAAGCCTAGTGCACAGGGTCGAGATTTACTAAATCCTCCAATGCGGAGGTGGTGAGAAAAGAGGTACGAAATTACTTGATGCTGGTATTATCTACTCTATATCTGATTCTAAATGGGTCAGTCCTGTCCAAGTTGTACCTAAGAAGGGAGGTACTACAGTAGTAAAGAATGATAAGAATGAATTGATTGCTACTAGACTTGTTACAGGGTGGAGCATGTGCATTGACTATAGGAAGTTGAACACGGCTACTAAGAAAGACCATTTCCCACTTCCTTACATTGACCAAATGTTAGAGAGACTAGCATGTCATAGTTATTTCTCGTTACCTAGATGGCTACTCCGGTTTCTTTCGATACCCATTCATCCCGACGATCGGAAAAGACCACTTTCACGTGTCCATATGGTGTATTTGCCTATATGAAGATGCCTTTTGGTTTATGTAACGCTCCTGCTACTTTTCAGCGTTGTATGATGGCCATATTTTCTGATTACATAGAGTCTATCATGGAAGTCTTTATGGATGATTTAAGTGTGTATGGTACTGATTTTGATGTTTGCTTGAGAAACTTGACTAAAGTTTTGCAGCGCTGTGAGGAGAGCAACCTTGTTCTCAACTAGGAGAAGTGCCACTTCATGGTGTAGATACCTCATTTCTGCACCTCTCGCAAACCATCCGGTGATGATTGGGCCGCATGTTTGGTACGCGGAACGATTTATGACAATTCGTAAGATTATCGTCAAGTGATTGCTCAAATATTAATGTCTACCTCTTAGTTGTCATCTACGTGCCGATACGGTCGTTTTGTGATAATTAGAGTACATTTGGAGTCCGGGCCTAAAACCGTCTTCATTTTCCGATAACCGTTAAATCCCGAGTCAGAATGTTCTGGAATGTTCCTGATATTTCTATTCCATATTTCATAAATTTTATCTTTTGGTAAACAATTCCCGTAATATTCACATAAGATATTAAGGAAAACCGAATTATTTCCGTCCAACCATAACTCAAACACGGAAATCTTTCTTCCGCAGAGGAAACCCCTTGGGAACGACGACGCGGCGGTCTTTGCGCCTCTTCCAAGAGAGGCGATTCTTCTTTGCGCCTCTTCCCAGCCCCTTTTCTGCGTATTTCTCGTATATTTTTCATATCTTTCAGAGGTTCACTTCCAAAGAGTCTCCGAAACCCTAATTCCTCCACGTGATTAGTATAAATAGGAGCCTTCGTTCCTCATATTTCTCACGCGAGTGTCCGCCCTTCTCTTCTCCCTTTGCATTCTAGACTTTGTTCTTACTTTTTGGCGTTTACGTGCTTGAACATTCGACCACGTAAGCTCGGATCCTTTTGAGTACCAGCCTCGTTTGCATGACCGACCAATTTGACCAACTACACATCAATCAACTTAATTAACTTAACCGTTTTCCTCTTACGAGGGCACTTTCTTTGCATCCGCGTCGAGCATCACTAATCGATATCTTAGTCCTTCTCGTTTCGTCAACATGTAAGTCTGAGGGTGTAATCTCGAGGCACGGCAGTTATTATTTAATTATGCGATAATTGAATAATAAATTTTTGGGAGACGGGTTTTACTTAATTAATTGTTAATTCACTAAAATTGTACTAATTGGTTAATATGATTAATATTAGTACGTAAATAATATGTGTAGTGGTACACGTATATTTACGGAGTGATTTGGATGAATTAATTATGGAAGTATTTAAACATGAAACGATGTTTAAAATAAAATTACACGTATTTGTGCGACAAATATAAGAACCAATATGGACCCGTAAATGGGCAAGTGGACCGTGTAAAATAGAGTAGTGGATGATTAGGAACATAATCATTTCACCTTACTTTAGATACTACCATAATTCATCTTATATAGATTTTGCATGTGATGTAAGATTAAAAAATATATAAAACAATTTGTCCACTACAACACTCCACCCACCCGCCACTTTCCCTTCCTATTTACTCCATCCTTTGTTTATTTCTACACTACATCATTTTGTATGTTTTGCATTTGAACATTAATCAATCATCTCTCTAAAATTATTATTCATTATTACTAAGAAGTTAGTAATACTTTTTATTACTAAGAAATGTTAGTAATATTACAAATAATATCAAGGGTATAATTTTAACAAGTTTCAGTTAAATACTTGTTATTATATTTGGGTAAGTTCTTGGGTGCATCTTGAAGGAGATCTTCTCTTTGAAGATTTGTAAGGAGGATCATCCATTTGTTATAAGCTCAAGAACAAACTAGTAAGGTGAACTAGTTTGTGCCCTTTTTACCATAAAATCAATGTAAGGAAATTGTTTTTCCTTAAACTTTCTTTTTATGCTTTTATATTTGCATGCATGTTACATAGATCACCTAAACGATAAATTATAAGATAATTTAATTTTTATTAGAGAGTCTAATATGGATCTATGATCTTTCATCACCGCCGAAATTAAAGGACCCAGGAAGCTTTTCTATCCCTTGTCATATTGGTCATCTTGCTATTAGTAAAGCTCTTTGTGATTTAGGAGCTAGCGTCAGCGTTATGCCTTATTCTATTTGTAAGAAATTAAATATGGGTTCGTTTACTAATATGACACTGCAGATGGCCGATAGATCTGTTAAACACCCATTGGGGGTGTTGGAGGATGTTCCCGTTCGTATTGGGAAGTTTTTCATTCCCGTTGATTTCGTTGTCATGGATATGGCTGAAGACAACTAAATCGCTATCATTTTGGGCAGACCGTTCCTACACACTGCGGGGGCGGTTATAGATGTTAGGCAAGGGAGATTGACTTTAGCTGTGGGGGATGATACAATTGTCTTTAACTTGGAAAAAGCATTAAAACATCCCATGATAGAAGAGACTTGTCATAGTATAGATGTTGTTGATTTTACTATTGATGAGTGTCTTCCTATATGTTTGGACAGGGATTCTCTGGAGATTGCCCTAGTCACGGATTCAGCTGATCAGACGGGTTCATGGAGTCCAGAAGTTCATCGGATTGAGAAGCTTCTAACTGGAGAGGAATGCCCCCATCAAAGGGTATATAGTTTGGGTACTGCACCTAAGGTAACTGAGGTAAAGAAACCTGAACTAAAACCCCTTCCCTCTCATCTTAAGTATGAATTTCATGATGACTGTGAAATGAACCCAGTGATTGTCAATGCTAGCCTAACTGAAGGTCAACTATCTGCTTTGTTGACTATTTTGAGAACTCATAAAAAGGCCATTGGGTATAGCATTGATGATCTGAAAGGTTTTAGTCCTGATTTTTGTATGCACCGTATTTATTTGGAAGAAGGCCACAAGCCTAGTGCACAGGGTCAGAGACGACTAAATCCTCCAATGCAGGAGGTGGTGAGAAAAGAGGTACAGAAATTACTTGATGCTGGTATTATCTACTCTATATCTGATTCTAAATGGGTCAGTCCTGTCCAAGTTGTACCTAAGAAGGGAGGTACTACAGTAGTAAAGAATGATAAGAATGAATTGATTGCTACTAGACTTGTTACAGGGTGGAGCATGTGCATTGACTATAGGAAGTTGAACACGGCTACTAAGAAAGACCATTTCCCACTTCCTTACATTGACCAAATGTTAGAGAGACTAGCATGTCATAGTTATTTCTGTTACCTAGATGGCTACTCCGGTTTCTTTCAGATACCCATTCATCCTGACGATCAGGAAAAGACCACTTTCACGTGTCCATATGGTGTATTTGCCTATATGAAGATGCCTTTTGGTTTATGTAACGCTCCTGCTACTTTTCAGCGTTGTATGATGGCCATATTTTCTGATTACATAGAGTCTATCATGGAAGTCTTTATGGATGATTTAAGTGTGTATGGTACTGATTTTGATGTTTGCTTGAGAAACTTGACTAAAGTTTTGCAGCGCTGTGAGGAGAGCAACCTTGTTCTCAACTAGGAGAAGTGCCACTTCATGGTGTAGATACCTCATTTCTGCACCTCTCGCAAACCATCCGGTGATGATTGGGCCGCATGTTTGGTACGCGGAACGATTTATGACAATTCGTAAGATTATCGTCAAGTGATTGCTCAAATATTAATGTCTACCTCTTAGTTGTCATCTACGTGCCGATACGGTCGTTTTGACAGTAATTAGAGTACATTTGGAGTCCGGGCCTAAAACCGTCTTCATTTTCTGATAACCGTTAAATCCCGAGTTAGAATGTTCTGGAATGTTCCGGATATTTCTATTCCATATTTCATAAATTTTATCTTTTGGTAAACAATTTCCCGTAATATTCACATAAGATATTAAGGAAAACCGAATTATTTCCGTCCAACCATAACTCAAACACGGAAATCTTTCTTCCGCAGGAGGAAACCCCTTGGGAACAGACGCGCAGCAGTCTTTGCGCCTCTTCCAAGAGAGGCGATTCTTCTGCTGCGCCTCTTCCCGCCCCTTTTCTCGTATTTCTCGTATATTTTTCATATCTTTCGAGGGTTCACTTCCAAAGAGTCTCCGAAACCCTAATTCCTCCACGTGATTAGTATAAATAGGAGCCTTCGTTCCTCATATTTCTCACGCGAGTGTCCGCCCTTCTCTTCTCCCTTTGCATTCTAGACTTTGTTCTTACTTTTTGGCGTTTACGTGCTTGAACATTCGACCACGTAAGCTCGGATCCTTTTGAGTACCAGCCTCGTTTGCATGACCGACCAATTTGACCAACTACACATCAATCAACTTAATTAACTTAACCGTTTTCCTCTTACGAGGGCACTTTCTTTGCATCCGCGTCGAGCATCACTAATCGATATCTTAGTCCTTCTCGTTTCGTCAACATGTAAGTCTGAGGGTGTAATCTCGAGGCACGGCAGTTATTATTTAATTATGCGATAATTGAATAATAAATTTTTGGGAGACGGGTTTTACTTAATTAATTGTTAATTCACTAAAATTGTACTAATTGGTTAATATGATTAATATTAGTACGTAAATAATATGTGTAGTGGTACACGTATATTTACGGAGTGATTTGGATGAATTAATTATGGAAGTATTTAAACATGAAACGATGTTTAAAATAAAATTACACGTATTTGTGCGACAAATATAAGAACCAATATGGACCCGTAAATGGGCAAGTGGACCGTGTAAAATAGAGTAGTGGATGATTAGGAACATAATCATTTCACCTTACTTTAGATACTACCATAATTCATCTTATATAGATTTTGCATGTGATGTAAGATTAAAAAATATATAAAACAATTTGTCCACTACAACACTCCACCCACCCGCCACTTTCCCTTCCTATTTACTCCATCCTTTGTTTATTTCTACACTACATCATTTTGTATGTTTTGCATTTGAACATTAATCAATCATCTCTCTAAAATTATTATTCATTATTACTAAGAAGTTAGTAATACTTTTTATTACTAAGAAATGTTAGTAATATTACAAATAATATCAAGGGTATAATTTTAACAAGTTTCGATTAAATACTTGTTATTATATTTGGGTAAGTTCTTGGGTGCATCTTGAAGGAGATCTTCTCTTTGAAGATTTGTAAGGAGGATCATCCATTTGTTATAAGCTCAAGAACAAACTAGTAAGGTGAACTAGTTTGTGCCCTTTTTACCATAAAATCAATGTAAGGAAATTGTTTTTCCTTAAACTTTCTTTTTATGCTTTTATATTTGCATGCATGTTACATAGATCACCTAAACGATAAATTATAAGATAATTTAATTTTTATTAGAGAGTCTAATATGGATCTATGATCTTT